>NW_011948428.1:2776229-2801516 GCF_000503995.2 Ceratosolen solmsi marchali
TCTTTCCCTCCCTACTTTATATGGGCATATAATTTTATTCTGAAATAAGGTCGATGTTGTCAATTTGTAGTCGCGTTCTTATTCTCTAACACCACCCGTACTATTCTCTATTTTGCATTGCACTTGACGAAATGTAGCAATAATTTTTTAAGGAAAAAAAGTTACAAAAGTAAAACAAGTTGTCGTGTACAATTTGACTATTGGTGCTACATATAAGCAGGTGTAGCTGCAAAATTTGATAATTTTTTTTGCAGAAATGCCAATGAAGATTTATGCCCGGACAATCAAGTTACATCTCCATATGATATTAATAATCTAGGTATTATGATTCGATAATTTCATCACATTTCATCGTAAATCCATTGCTCTCCACATATATTAAAACTCGAAAACCAGTCGACTATACTTTATTAAGTCTTTATCTGTCTACCAATCATCCTCATCTATGGGAACATTAATTCTTAATATAAAATAAATTCACAATTCCCCAATGCAATTATGTATAATTAGGCGCACAAGATAATTCAGTGGCGTGGAAAAAGCGATATGGCGAATGGAGGCTAAATTTTCCGATAAAATTCTTGCCTTTTCCACAGAATAGCAACGGTATATCAAGAAAGATTCATTTAAGTGGAAATCATTCTAACGAATAATGCTTCCCTGAACTGTAACCCAAGGAGTCTCGGGCCATAAAAAAGTGACGAGTAGCCAATGAGTATTTCAAGAAGAGCGTAATGGACTCGAGCCGATACAAATATACGATCGAAGACGTTGTCTGGAAGAAAAGTGGCGTCGGTTACGATATAAACACCCAGTATAACGCCTGCTCCTATTCATAATTCAAATCGCGAAACTGAGAACAACAATAAGGAAGTGCATGTCATGACACGCTCTTATCTATTTCCCCCTAACCACCTCTCTTTACTTTTATCTTCTCATAGGCTTTTCAATACCTTACTTTGTCTTACAAAATGCTACCTGCAGATCATCGCTGGGTTAGGCAAATTGCAGTCGCTCGGTTACCCTCCAGCCTTAAATCCTTACGTACGTACACAAACACATCCGTGTAGGGCATTATATTTGGGGTAAGTTTTGCGCGCGCATATGCACTTTCACGATACCGAATCGATCTTAGTCATTCTAGTTTCTTTGTTTAAGCACTATAGTGTAGATTGGTAAAAGTTTCGTTATTACGTAAGCAGTGCAGGTCGATAATTTTGATTAAATGTTAATAAGTGTTTATATGCCGTAATTTTTAGATAATGTGATTATATAGACATTAGCAGCTGTTGGTATCATCTGATTATTTTCGTAAATTTACTTATCGAGCAACAATGGATTGGGAATGTAAGATAAATTACGATGTTAACAATTAGATTAGTAAATGGACGTGTTTAATAATTTCGAATATTGTTTTGTGGATATGAAGTTCATAAGGATACGTCGAAGGACAGTTATTGAGCGATGCCGACACTGTCATAAAGCCATTACCAGATAATTTAACTACAATTTATCAACTGTATGTTCATCTCAGTAGGGGTTAATGGCAAACAGCTTGGGAACATACTATAAAGACTACATTAAAGTATTAAAGTAAACAAAGATAGAGCGATTTGGTGTGGAAAAATCAATTAATCTACATGTACGAGCAGATATTTAATATACAAGGGATAGGTTCTCGAGACATTACTTGACTGTGGATCGTCGAGAACAGTTTTACCGTTCTTCATAACAATATTAATCCAGTGGAATATATTTTATATTTATTTTTGTAATTAAAATAATTATAAACAATTTATAATGAAAAAATATCACTTCTTAAAAGCATTATCAATCTTATCAATTGTGAAAATTTGATAATAAAATTTAATATTTAATTATATCTTGATGTTTTATTAAATTTATTACGTACTCGCTGCCCCCCCCCCACCTCCATCTCTCTCTCTCTCTCTCTCTCTCTCTCCCATATTCATGTATAGAGTTTCCAAAATTGTACAAAAGGCTCGAGCCACATGCAATAAGAAAGATAATACAAAGTTGTATTTTAAAGAGCCATTAGATTATAAAATATATATTGTAGTTAAATATGCGTAGACAAAAAAAATCTAATAATAATAGTATCAATTGTATCGATTATAATTATTTAATTTGAAAAATTTACTTGGCATATACGTACGAGTGTACGTACGTACGCGTATTTATGTAATTCTATCTGATAAAACTTGTCCATTAGGATTATAATAAAATTAAAAACAAAAGCAAAAAACAAAAAAAATAAGAATATTTTATGAAAAGGTGTTATCTTACATAAAGTTAATCGACAGATTTATTTTATTTTAGTAGACGTATGTACCGTATGTAATAAATGTAAAACGCTGAATTAATAACTCGGATAAGTGAATGTTCAATATTATTCAGTGCCATCTTCGATTAAAATAAAACATTTTAATTAATAAGACGCTGAATTATTAAGATTAATTTATACTATCAAAATTGTATTTAGTAAGTTATTGCGATAATCGACATTTGTTATTGACTCGATAGATGCAAACATTGTGATCTTTCGCTTAAATTCAATTCGTCATTTCAGATAATGTATTCGCTAAATCTTTTATTACCTTTTTTTCTTCTTGCTAAATTTATCAATGAGTATGCTAGTGATAAAGCAATTTGCATAAAATTGGAATTGCTCGTTCGTAAAATATTAATCTAACATTGTGTGCATGCTTGTATTTAGTTTTATTAAGGATGGCCGGTCGTAATAAGGATAATCCAACAGTTTTTTTTTCTTCAAAATATTTATATTAGATTAAAAATAGGCATTAAAAACTCGCAGGTATATGGAATTTTTAAAATTTCACAACAAATATAAATATTATATTTATTTATGAAAAAAACCAAATTGTATGCAAAATTTATATCGATTAATTAATATTGTTAGTTACAGTCTCGTTACAAGCTAAATTCAATTCTCATACCGATAAATATATTCATTGATAAGCCATTAATAGATTATGGATTTAATAAAACCTCAAAATACTAATGGTATTGTTATATGTTTAAGCCGATGTTGAATCGAATGTTTCATTATATTTCTAGAATTTTTTCCGAAATATAATGTAAAAAAAAAAAAAAAAAAAAAAAAAAAAAAAAATAGTAATAATAATAATAATAATGATTGATGTGGACTTTCTATAATCATACAGAAAACATTAAATGCCTTTACTTAAAAATGTTGAATAAAGTGCAATTCGTTAAAATACTATATTTCCTAAATATACGATAATTTAGAAAATATTGTTGAGAGAGTTTCATAGATATTAAACGAATTGCATTTGATTAAGAAAGGAAGTGAAAATTAAAAATTCATATATTTTTAAATGCACGCGATAGCATTAAATATTCCTAAGTGTGCGTGGATGGGTGGATGGGTGGATGGGTGAATTAATTCGAGCGAACATTGTTATACAAATATTATACATTTTATTAATTATCGAGATAGGTAATGCACACGAAGCGGAAAAGTTTTACAGATTAGGAGGTACCTCGATAACAATGAAAAATTACAAAACCTGAAACAACAATGGCCATTAGCAATATTTACATATTTTTAATAACAAATAAATAATCAAGCTATATTACAGTTGTTTAAGTCATGTAAAATTTGCATAAATACATCCATAGCATAATAATCGCTCAAAATATTGACATTTTAAGAATGACTTATCATACGCTTCTACGTACATACTCGTTTGAGGCAAAACTAATGGATCAAAATAAAAAAAAAAAAAAAAAAAAAAAAAAACATAAGATTTAATTCCTAATTACATTAGTAGAAAGTAGCTTCATTATTTTGAAAGTAGTTTTCAATATGTTTATGAGTAATGTACTCACAAATCTTACTTATTATGTTAGACGTTGATAGAAATTTAATGATTTCCTTCAATGATACTTCGAGTTTCTTTTTTTCTAATCTTCAAATAATTCAAGCCTTACCTAAACAATATTTTGTCTAATAGTTGAGAGAATATTGGACAAATTGGGTTTTATACTCGACGGACAATAGCTTATCCCCGATATCATAGTCGAGGCTTGTCACGTTTAATAAACAAATTTTAATGTCATGCAATTGTCCTTGAATATTTTAATCATCATCATTATCATATTTACAAGTTCACGGCGATAACGTCTCGTACTTTCTATTCATTCCATTATTTATTAGTAACAGCTACGTCATCTTCTCGTGAATGTGTACAGGCTTTCCGAATCCATAATGCCGAATTCAATAAATTAGCATCAATCAGCAACAAAACACTGACATAATTTCCTGTGATTTTTATCTAGATAATTTATATCAGTCCCATTTATCCAATAGACACTGCACCCGTGGTACTTTGCCGCTGATAATTGTGATTTTTCAATTGACTTCGAGTCCGCACCTTTTCATCGACTAGTATTTTCATTATGTTGACGTTCCCATGGCCAGCGGCGTTTAACACCAAATTAGCACTATTGCTAATATTCGCGTTGTACAGTCGTTGCAGAGTCGAGCCATGTCTTCGTTATTCTGGCTAACCACCTTGTTCAATATACTTACATTGTTACCATTCGTCGTTAACATTCGCCCTCGTTAACATTGCAATAAAATCTTAACTTCCTTCAAAAGATTCTTAGCTACGGCCACGTAAAGCGGCGAATGTCCGCGTGAGTTTTTAACATTAATAGGGCTGCCGTGACAAAAGAAGGAGAGAAAACAAGGATGAATCTTCATGTCTCAAGGGCCGCGTTGAGAGCCGTTGATCGCGTTCCATCACGTTAATATTCACTTTTAATATTCACTTTGACTAGGCTCATTAGCAGGCATTGTACAACTCTGAGTTGTATTTTCCCATTGTTAATGCATTGGATGGCCACGTGCAGGGAATTTTCGTCGGCCTTTGCTGCGTACCTCGACAAATAATAAAGTGACTCGGTATCAACACTTTTCAGGGCCGCCAGGAGCTCCGTCGACGAGCCCGTCGTCTTTGACGCTCTTAATATCCGGCCCTGCAGTTGGAAGATTTTTAGCAGCATCGAATTTTCGCAACTTACCACCGTCAGGTGTAACGGCGTTTCGCCTGTATTCGTCTTCAGCTCCATACGTTTTCATGCCGTACACAATGAGTAGGCGGATCATCCTCGGTAGCTCATCGGCTTTGAGAATACTCGTCCAAAAGGATCTTGAACAACCTCGTATTCGGGACAATCGCAAATGGCTACGGACATATTTCCATTGACTTGGGCTTCATATGACCATCGACTTATTCCTGGTTCACATGAAGAATGAGGAAATTTAAATTTTCTTCTTAAATGAATTTTCTCGTTTTGGGATATGGAGATGTGTACCACTACCATCGATACCTTTTCTATCGTGATTTTTTTGCGATAAAAGGAACTCATTGCGCCGAATTCATAAATCTCCATGCTTAGGATAACTTGGGTCTTCTTCGGTCTCTTGGCTACACCATTTCTCCTTAATATTACACATGTCTAGTAATAATATATTTATCCAACGTGTATTTTCACTTGGAGTCGTGACAAGGGCAGTGGTGGTTTGGCTTTATGCACAAATTGCTTAATTGCGAGTACGTTTCCTCTTGATCATCGGTAGCCCGTGTTCACTTTACTTACCAACCTCGACTCCATATTTCTCTCCTCCTTTTTATAAACTATTTTGGATATGGCGAACCTTTGTTACTTATCGCTTATAGCATTCATCGTTATTCATTCACCTACTCGCAAAGGAACTCGTTGCAATAACTATTTAATAATTTTCCTAAGTCTCTTGTATCCGCGAATATAGTAATAATTCCAATTGAGTTTCAATTGTGATTTGTAACACCACCTATACAAACATAAACAATATGCAATAATCTTTGGAATGTAAAATACCGTGCAAAGGCTTAATTTATGTATTTATTTGGATTTGGAGGATGACAAAAGGGATAAATTTATAAATATTTCAGTATAAAATTCGTCGGTCAAGATAATATTTAAAAAAGTAAGAGATTAATTATTTACTTATTGAATAATTGCTTATCGATTCGATTCACGCTTGTCGAGTATCTATATATAGTGATATTTTTCATTATGAAAAACATCTACTCTCTCTCTCTCCTTTTATCAATATTTTTTCAAACATTACGTTCAACTTACCACCATATCTACCGAATCTCTAGTAGGCGATATCTTACAGGCTTTATTCCAATTGAAATTGCCAGCGGAACTTGGCAAATTTATTCAACGGATAAAATGACAAGAAGGAACACTTTGCGATACGTTTGTACACTAACCGTTCACGACTGTTGGCCATTTCGTTGAATTTGCAATCGCAATTTCTTTCATCAAAGCAAATTCGAGCGAACTAGATTAAGCGGAATGCCGTATGAGAAAATTTTCTTTTTTTCAATCGCCATTATTTGGTCGCTTATTGTTATCAAACCTAATCGCGGTTTAAGCTCTTGCAATTATTTACATTATATCGAGGAGGATATTATATTGTGGACGATAAGATAGTTGCCGTCGTTCAGGAAAATTGCATGGATTTTGCTACAGTTGCTGCCGAATAATTTCGATATGAGCCAAAGGAGAATTAAATTAACATTTCTTTCTCGCTCTCTCCCTCACTCGGGTCATTACTAAATTTTTTGTTTTCTATTTTGTATGGCACAGTTTGCCGAATTGTCCTATCAACATTTATGTCGTACAATTTTAGCAAATATCAAAGAATCTAATCGTGGATTAAAATACAGGTAGTTATAAGGGGATTAAAAGCAGAAAACAGGATAGTTATCCCATGCTCGGGCTCGATGCTCCCCCGCGCCTACAATCAACCGGGCCCCGGGAAGTCGAGGCTCCGCTCCTGACCGCCTCCGGGAGCTCGCTCTCCCGGTTGCCGTAGCCGCCGTAGTCGTGCTCCCCCCAAGCCCGCTACCCCCCGCCAACGAGACGACGCGCGCACACCGACAGCGTCGACGGCTGCGGCGCTGGAGGAGGGGGGGGGGGCACGACTACGGCGGTTACGGTGGCTACAGCGGCTACGGCGGCTACGGCGGTTACGGCGGCTACGGCGGTTACGGTGGCTACAGCGGCTACGGCGGCTACGGCGGCTACGGCGGCTACGGCGGCTACGGCGGCTACGGCGACGCACCAGCAGCAGCAGCAGCAGCAACAGCAGCAGCAGCACCACCAGCAGCAGCAGCACCAGCGGCGGCACCAGCAGCGGCAACGGCAACGGCAGCGGCAGCAGCAGAAGCAGCGGCGGCGGCAGCGGCAGCAGCGCCTCAGTCACTCGCCGCTGCCAAGCCAGGGCACTTCGCGTCCGTTAATCAACCCAACCCTTCGCTCCACGTGCACGCTCGTTTCCGGACCTCTTTTCTCTCTCTCCCGTAGTCGAATCGAGGTGGACCCCGTGTTTCCCCGAGTGTCTCGACATTGCTTCCGTAGCTGCCGCAGTGGTGACGACGGCCAATAGACAACAGCAACCTGGGATCGGATCCACAGGGCGACTTTATTTAACAGGAGCGAAGCCGATAATTGCCGTCCTCCTTTGGCCAATGGACCTCGAGGCTCCTACCTCGAGAGCGCGCGCCTGAGATCCTTGGACGCCGTCTTCTCCCTTCCATAAGATACAAAGTTCGTATAAGACACATGATGCTGGTTTGCTTGCACTTGTGAATTGAACGTTGATGATTGCGTGTGGCGGTCGAGCCGATGAGTTGCCTCTGTGTGCATGTGTGAGCGCGTCCGCCGCCAAAGATCCCCCCGGCGACGTATAGTGATTGCGATTCGTCGTTGCGCTCTCGTTCCCATCTTAAAAGCTCGCCCACGCGGATCGATCGCATAAAGGAAGCTGAATGAAACTTTATGTCCTTCCGACGCAATGTCAAAGCGCGAGCGAGCCAGCCGCCTGAGAAAAATAACGCTGAGCGCAGCAGTTGCCCGGCCAGGAGATGGAGGACGTTGAGGAGGAGGAGGTGGAGGAGAAGGAGGAGAAGGAGGAGGAGGTAGCATCGAGTCGTGACTGCGCGCAAGAGGAATGCGAGGTGATGGGTACGACGACGAGCTTTTGCGCGCGCCTCCCGATCGACGCGATCGATGCAGTTTCGGCGAGGCGCCGAGTTTGTTTACCGGAGTGCCGGTGGATAAAAGCGCGCCTCCCTCCCCTGGCTCTTGACTCGCGCAGCCTCATCGTCATCTCTCTCTCTCTCTCTCTCTCTCTCTCTCTCTCTCTCTCTCTTTCACTCACTCACTCACTCTCACGCGCGCGCACTTATCGCTAACGGGGCACAAAAAGCGCACAATTACTACGTGCGTTTCGACTAGGTAGATAGGGAAGTCAGGTCGACCCGCTCGCGATTCTCGTCCTCGGCAAATTCGATTGTTTCGCGATTGATTGCTCGCGCGTTATGTCCCTTTCGAGTCCCCCTTTACACAGGCTAATCCTTGCACAGGCCAACGACGCTAGTTGCCTGTGCCAAGCCCAAGGTCAAATGCGCCCGATGCGCGGATAAAGAACGACCTTCGTTAGGCAAAACATTGAAAAAGCCTTTAAGGTAGGTTGCTTTTAAGGTAGGCTGGTATTATTTTGAGGCTTAACCTCAAATCGTAAAAGTCAGCGGATACATTGGCGGTGAATTATGCGCGGAGCTTGTGGCAGGATTAGTAGGGTTTGCGAGGAGAGGAGCGCGTGTAAGCTCGAAAGAGTCTTTTCTGATCGAAGAGATAGGTCGTGTTAAAACGGCTAAGTTTATTTACAAATTATTAAGAGCACAATGACGTAGCTCACGGCCGCTCTTTCGGCAAACTATCGAATTACCATCGAGTGCTCGATAAGGGAGCGACGGGAAGTTTTTGGATATCGAGCGACAACCCAATAACCTGCGGCCGAAGCCTAGTGTCGTTAGTTGCTTTGACTGAACAAGAGAATGAAAAAGGCAAAACCGAATAGATAGAGTAGGTGCACGGATATTGGTAGTTGGGTCTGTCTAGGTAGGGGCAAGGGGGCGGGGAAGGATACTATTAAAAGTTGGCCATTCCTATACGATGAAAAAGCTCGCCTACTGATAAAACGTTCGTTTGTTGTCGGTTCCTTAAGCAAATATAATACGTATTTAAGTTACGGAAAGGGGACTGGGGTACGAACTACCGTGGCAAGAATAAGTAAGGGCAATCGAAACTTCTCCTATCAGCTTAAGGACAATTCAACGGCTTCATTTTAAAGAGCCTTCTTTCCTCTTCATAACGCTTAAACATAACGTACGGATGCCTTATAGGACGTTCGTCTAACGGCGTTAAAACGAGATAAGAAAAATTTTCGGGTAAACGTAATCTGGTGTTTGCGTCGCATCACCTCGACATTCGATTTCTGTCGGTCGTTGGCGCTATGCTCGACAGCCTAAAAAATCGCCAACGCGCAATGCTTGTGCCAATATATCCAGGATTATTCCGACGGACGGCTGCATTTGATATCGCAAACCGCCCCGTACTCCGACAGACCCGTAGCCTAAAAGTATTTGAATAATCACGTAGCGGGGAAAAATACCGGAAAAATAAGATTCCACGGCAGAATGCCAACAGCAGTTGCGAAAACGGCACTCGACCAGGGGTCAATGGAAAGCTACGAGCCAAAGGCACAATATATCCACCATTGAAAGCAAAAGGAAAAAGGAAGGACCTCCGTGGCATTTCCTCTCCTTTTAACACTCGATCCTCGCTCTTCCCTATTCACGAATATCGCCCTAGGAATTTACCGACGTCTACGCTGCCCACTTTTCGCTCCGCACGCGTGTGTGCTTTACATAACATAATACACACACTCCCACACGCGTACCGCGTTTACCGCGAGAGCTCAGCTAAGGGTCCTGTAAAGTATATATTCGTGATCACCACCATCTGCCGCATTACTTTTCTCTCTTTTTTTTTCTCTTCCTCCCACCCCACCCCCGTCCACATCTACACTCTACGCTCTACGCTCTACGCTCTACCTCTACCTCATTTTTTCTCATTCTTTCTTTATTCTTCGTCGATGACTGCCCTCCTTTCATCTCCCGCATTCTCTTTTTCCATCGCTGTTTTATATATGTATATATATATATATATATATATATATATATATATATGCGCGCACTTGCACCACTCTAAGCAATCGCAACCAACGCGTACATGCATATGAGGACTCTTTGAGGAGTGTGAGTAGGCTCGCGCTTGCGTTTTGTCGTGCGAATTTTACGTTTAAGCGATAAAACCTTTTATACACGGCAAGAGGCCACTAGGTTGTCATCAATTACTACAGACTTCCTCGTATTCAGCCATTTTTTATAGAATTTTTCTCAGTCCCCTTTCGGATGGCTTCAATTCTGCCAGCTCTATTCGATGAAAATGCTTTCTAATTAATTGTTTTCGCAGAATTATCCTTTCATATGGGAAGATTTTGCTTTCCCGTCTACTCTAACATTTCTCTGGTTCAAAAAAAATTTTTATCAAACCCACAATAATATAACTCTTTTCTTGGCTATGATATTAATAAGCTAATATACGAATGTTTTATCATAATGTATCGTCGATTTGATAAATTTCGAAGAAACTGTGACAATGTAATCACAAATATTGCTAGATTCATCGCTTAATTAAGGATAATTAACAATGGGCTCCTGCTTAGTCACCTTCATATCCTTCACCTTAATTGAACGTATACGCTTATTATTCGTTGGTAGCCATCACCCCCCCCCCCTTTACCACATACCCCCACCCCACTAATCGTCCGAGTAAATTTTCATATCTCAGCATAATAAGTAATTGCAAAATAATAATGCTTACGTAGAGTAATGATTGGATATATCGACGAAACTATTAATTTACATGGCTTTGTCGCTGGTGTCGTTGTTGCTTTATTGAATGACGAATGTCTCTCGTATTTACAAAAATTCGTAACGACTTTATTCAAAAGCTTTGTATTATTAAGATTTCAACATCAACTTCGGTGCCATGACTTTAATACACCGTTTATAAAATAAATAGCATCTAGCCATTAATCAGGCCCGAGATAAGGGTTTCATGAAGATTGATGTCAAGTCAAGTCAGCCACAGCTACCGCTTCTTGCTCATAAACCTTTGAACCCTTCCCCCGACTTTCTTCATTCATCATGGAAATCTTACACAGAGATTGAGATTGGGTGTGATATTCTATTCGAATTCAAGCAATATTTGCCTGTCGCAACTGACAGTATAAGAACAACGTTTAATGATGATTTCCTGGGAATATTCGAGCTTAGCCGAGATGTTTGTTTATGTTGGGTAACAAATAGATTAGCTCCATTTGATTTTCTTTTATCCCACGAATTAAGTGTTATTTAAGAATCGCTTATTCCAATGTTGCTTTCCGCATTCTGTTAGGAACGACAGCACGTTGATAATTATGTAATTGCGCGACTATATTTATAATATTTGTCTTGTATTATGGAAGTGTCGGTGCCGCCGTTCAAAGCCAAGACAACGTACGCGACTATGTATATCTTTATTATATAATGGTAATTGATGGAATTAATAGAGAATTAATACAGAATTAGCACGTGCTATTTATTATATTTCATTTTCTACGACCACATTTCGACAAACTCGCGCGTTGTCATAAAGATGACCAAGCTGCAGTTCGTCTACGAGCAATGTCAATCGAAAAAACTCAAATTATGATAATATTATTATTAACTAAACAAGCGCAAAGTGGTTGGTAAAATAAAAATCGATCGATGATCTATGGCCGTAGAGATTTTGTCAATTAAATTCTACAGCTTTATCTTGAAATTGAATATGGCAAGTTCTCTTTCATCGCGGCTGAAAATTGACAGTCACGTCCGTATTAGAATGATGGTCAGAGCTTAGAGTAGCGAGCGTGTCGGAAGAAAAAATTTTCCGAGATTCCAAAAAAAAATAATGGAATTTCGCGCCACCCACTGGCTGGCTCACACTTACAACTTTTGTTTCCTCGTTGCCTCTCTCAGCCCATCTTGTCTAGTTAGACCGAGTGAATGATGTGCTCTCGGGGTCGCGTGTGCTAATTAATTATACGTTGGAGCAATACTGACGCGCTGCTGTTATTAAGTAAATATGTAACATAGGCTTATCGGTGGAGTTCTATTACGTTAAAAGAAAATGTTTTCCCCCTGGTTACAAAATGACGTTTACAAATACAAACAAGCGCAAATGATTTAAAAGGTTATGCATGCTTGTAAGCGATTTATGACGTCAGTACCGTAACACTTTGGGCGTTATAGCGTCACGCATGTGCCACTTTCTCGGCCCTATATTATCGTCTTTTTTTTTTGTTTTTTGTTTTTTGGTTTTTTGTTTTTAGTTTTTACGTGTAAGAAAAGAGCGAGATGGACCGGGAAATAATAAGATCGTAACTTAGAATTATGTCGAAGTTTTGCATAATTTTGACCATTATGGATAATTGATTTTATAATTTAGATTTTTGGATCCTAATGCACGTAGTAGTGAGCACACAAATGTCAAACGCTTGATTAATAACTTCTTACCGCTGAGACATTTGATGAAGTATTTAAATGATTATAAAAATATGTATTGTACAATTTTAACCAAGGAGAAAGCACATGAAATACTTTATAATATTATTGGCTGTAATATTACATCGGAACATCCGGAATATAAAAACAAAAATTTATAATTCACGGTCTTAGGGCATTCAATGTTTCAAATGATTATCTATCAATTCTTAACTTCAATTTCTATTTTATTTTCATAAATTTCTTGAATTTATGATATATCTCAGAGTCCTGGTGTTCGTTGTCAAGTTGAATTTCCCTCGTTTGAGCAAAAAAAAAAAAAAAAAAAAAAAAAAAAAAAAAATTCGTAACTCATTGAGCAACTTGACCAATTAAATGTGAAAACAAATATTCCAGCTGCATTCAATTATAACGGGATCTCTTAGAAGAAGAAAGGAAGAAAAACCGATATTGAGAACATAAATATTTTTAAATCGCCTCCTTTAGCACCACCAAAATGATAAAAGGTAAAAGAGAACGAACAAGAGAAACAAACAAAAAAAAGAAACAAAAAAAAAAAATGAAGGAAGGCCGATCAACTGCGGGATAAAATACCCCAGGTTTACTTCACCTCTTTTAACTCTTGGATTCCCTTTTTTCTCACAAAATGGCCCTCTCCCTTGCTTACCGTCTGTCCGACACGTAATGAATTCGTCTCTCTCTCTCTCTCTCTCTCTCTCTCTCTCTCTCTCTCTCTCTCAGTCTGTCAGTCTTTCCTGTCTCTCTGTCTGTTTATCTCTCTCCCTCCACTTCTCTCTCTCTCTCTCTCTCTCTCACTCGCCCTCACTGTGTCTAAGAACCAGTCGCGCCATACTTTCTCTCTAATCTTTCGTCTCGATTCACTTCCTTTATCTGCTGCTCGGCCGCTTCTCTTCTCCTCCATCCTGCAAATTTCCTCCTCCACCGTCCAGCCGTAACTCTCGCTCTCTTTGCGAATCGCGGAGCTCCATCTCCTTTGGCCTCGCGCGTTTCATTCCAGTCTTCCTTTCTTCTCTCAGCCCGTCTCCTCTTCGTCCGCGACGCTTAAACAGACCCGCACTCCAGCCACTTGTTGATGCGTTCTCGCGGTGCCTCGGTGCAGCTGCACGAGCTGTGCACCACATTGTTTTCGGGCCTCGTTTAATCGCCCCCATCCTGTCTCTTTGGTGAAGAAGAAAAAAAATAAGAAAAGAAACGAAGCAGTGAGTGAGTGAGCGAGCGAGGTCAGTTGACGGGGCGGAGTTTGGGGGGGGGGGGAAAAAATCGTTGGTGCGCGAGTCATTGGGCGCTCGAGCCGAATCGTGTAATTGTTATGGCTGAACTTTCGAATGTTCCTTTGGTAAATAAATTCATTGTCCGAATTATCCTTAGGTGGTTATACCTTTATTATAAACAATACGGTATTTTTGCTTGAAATGTCATTGTGGATAGTTGACTGATTTATCGTGAAAAAGTGGTTTTGTTATTTTTTTTTTCTTCTTTTTTTTTATTATTATTTTTTTTTTTTTTTACGGACCTGAGATAAAATTACCAATCGCATACGCATGGTTATAGTTAAGAATTCATGAGAGATAACGCCGAACCAAAATAATGAAGGAATTGAAAATAAATAATCAAATCCCCCGGTAGTTTAAGTACGATTACTTAAAATAGAGAAGAAAGCTATGGAGGCGCGCGCGCACCCACTCGCTGCTCGCTTGGTTATCTGAACTTTGTAATTGTAAATTTTTGCTTTATAAACGCTGCTATTGTTAACTATCTAATCTATTAATTGTCAGATTATAAAGTTGGAAATTGAATTATTCTTACGATTATTGGCAAAATAAGCATAATACAGCTCGAGCAGAATTATAACTCGGGTATTCAGCGTTTATCGCTTATAACTATTGTTTGCTAAAATCAAAGACAATTCTTACAACGTTAATAATGAAAACGAAACGATTGGATGAAATTTTCGTTATTCTACCGAGTCACGTGTATATTTTACGAAATCATGCCAGCAGATACATTTGACTTATTTATTTTACTTTCGACAATAAAGTCCGATAACAATTTCAGTCGGGCTTTAAAAGAATTTCAAGAGAGAAACGATTAACATTTGAGTTAAAGTATAAACATACACTGTCCGAGACAGAAATATCAGAAGAAATTTTATGATTCATCAGAAATTAAATTGAGATGATAAAGATCACGTTAGTGTGCAACATTAAATTATAATATCGAATGAATGCCTATATTTAGGTGTGTTTACAGGTTGTCAGTGTGTTACAAATCTTTATAATAATTCTTAGGCGCTATAAAAATATAATGAATTATAATTGCCAGAAGAGTTTTACGATGACACGGAACAAACAATTCGCTTGATCCTCAAATCCACCTATTTAAAACGTCCGCGTCGTTAAATTAACATCGTTCGAGCGCGTCGAATGGAAGAAAAACTTTATAACAAATAGTAGAAAATAGTCGTTAATTTGCAAAAACGAATTCCAAATCGTATATTTATCTTATACGATACAAGGTTGCGATAAACTCGTAAGATATCATTGTGCATTTTAAATTGATACTCGTATTAATTATTGTGGAACTTGTAACCAATTTGCATATCGTCTCTCTCTCTCTCTCTCTATATCTCTCTCTCTCTCTCTCTCTCTCTCTCTCGAATAATTAATGATAATTTAACTAGGAATAGCTACAGGTGAAATATATTTATCGATCAAAATGGGAAATCCTGTCAATACCTTTTGCCTATTACGTATAGTGCTTTTGATGCAACGAAGGTAAAATTATAAATTATCTTAGTGCCGCTTGCGCCTCCGATTATCATTGCTCGAGGCTTATTTAGGCTGAAATGTTCTATTCCACAATTTTCTATCGCAGGATGTGTATTGTGCGCCGATATTTTGCTTAATCAACGAAAAATAAAGAGCATCCAAGTGCACCCATTCAAAATTCTATAAATGCTCATTTTGCCTTCCAATAAAACGCCATTAATTCTAGACTCGACGATCGCTCCTAATATTCCATTATGGAAAAAATTGCAATTACTTTGCATTGACAATGCATTTCGTCGCATATTTCGTCAAATCGTCTTTGTTAATCTCAAATTAAGCAATCTTGCCAAAAGCAGCAATTTTCATATTTTTCAAAATTTCAACCAGCGCACCTTACAATTAATTCAATGCTTTTGTGTTTTTTTATTGTTTTCTATTTTGTTGTTGTTGTTGTTGTTGTTGTTGTTGTTGTTGTTATTGTTATCTTCGAGTATCTCTTATAACGACTCTCGCCTATTTCATCCATGCATTCGCTTATATGTGCGCACTCGAATACCTGTCGCCATAAATTCAATCGCTCGAAATAGTGGAAATATTTTTTTTAGTATTTTACATGGAATATATTTGAAAGATTTGCACAATCGAATGTTCGAGATCAATGCCCAGCTCATAGTTACCGACGATAAACACGATCCAATTCACAATTGCTCCACATTCGTACCTACACCACAATAATCATCAATCAATATCTTTTGTGCAGTCGTTGCTGTAGAGAATAAAATGAAAATTCAAAGTTTTGGAAAAGGTATGGATCGCGATATTTGGAACAAGCACGCGGCTTTGCCAATGCAATATATATATATATATATATATATATATATATATATAAAGCTTGGAAAGCATGATTTCTCCGATTCGGAAAAATTACTACAAACTCTAATAATTTAACAACTCGTTTATGCGAAAGTATCGATAGGTCGGAGAGGCAGAGAAAAATAATAATGTATATATATATATTTTTTTTTTAATAATTGCTTGACTTATGAAATTTAAAACGATTGTGTATTACGAACGATGAGATCGATAATCTAAAAATTTCTCTAACGAAATTATAAGGTTATAATGCGGGCTCGTTTTTATCCTTTTTTTTTCTTGTTTTTTTTTTTTTAAGACTATTTTTCGTTTTTCTCAACCTCGTTAATTAATCTCTTTTTATTCTTATACGTAGTAACGAAACGTAATGGTATCTAAATTCATATTGCTCCTATTGTTCATAAATTTTTCATATATAGATAGAAATTGTAGTACTTTCTTCGGTCTTTTTTCTCATATTTTTAATATGCACCAAATTATGTGCACTTAACGTTGAATGTAAAATTTGTGCGAATATGTGTTATGATAAAAGACAGAAATGAACGTACTTTCTTAGACTCAAAACAACAAATAACATGATTTACATAATATTGTCTTTATAAATATTATTATAAATTCAAAAATATATGTGTGCATGCGTGCGTGCGTGCGCGTGAAGAATTAATGTTTAATAGTTATACAATAACTCAAAGTAAACAATATTTAGATTGATGTGAAAAAGTTATATTCAAATTAAGCCTTTAACACTAACTCAATGTAATGTGTATGAAAGTGATTGTTGATTTTATTTAGCAACAATTTTTATCATACTTTAAACACGATAAGATTACATGCTTTAATTTCCTTTCAGATCATATTTTTGCGAGCCGCTTTTACAACTCATTCTACGCAGCTACGAACATTTAAACATGTTGTATCGATCTTTCTATCTATCGATGTATCTTTTATTCCTTCCCTTCGATCAGTTTCCGGTTATTCGATTCGCACAAGCGAAACCTTTTAAGCAAACGCCTCAGTTCTAAAATATCTCCAAAATGTCGCCACGATCTGTTCGATTTCTTATTCGCGTATTACCTTCATTACTATTTTAATTTACAACCGGGTATAATTAATTAATTCTATCCAAGACTTTAATCGCTATATTAATTGAGCAACTATTTTCAGCATAAATAATGCGAATAAAAATAAGCATTCATGTGCATCTTAATTGTATGACAATTTGAAGAATATTTTAGAAAGCTACTGTTAAAACAATTATTTCTCATATTGACATTACAAGTATATAGCCAACAATAATATTATGAATATTTTACAGAAACCTTCATGTTTTGCATCCGAAGGGTAAATGCGCCCCCGTGCGCGTGTTTGTGTGTTACGCGCGCGCACCTTAAATACATTATTACCGCATGAAATTTTAATATATTAATTTACAACAAATTTAAATACAAGACAATTATTATTTAATATATGAATTATCCTACGTTACATATGCTTTTATTATTCTTATACTGTCGCATATTTATATAAATACGTACACATACACACGATACGTCAATACTTTAATATACATACTAAAGTAACAGAAGAATTTTGTAAGTCGACGCTCAAAAACCTTATACATAGCTGTAAATTGTATAAAAGAATTTTGATTTACGATATCCTAAGAAGAGGCTTTGATGCACAATAACTAAAGGCTTGAAAATTTACGTACATCCTTAAGATAAGAAGGGCAATGTTTTTCGAGAAAAATCGTGAAAACACGATACGATTAGACTTTGGACAACACCTCCTCACTTTGAATTAAGTTTCAAAAAGCAACATTATGAACGTACGATGCGAATCGCATTTAAATACCATCTTCTGTTTCAAATTATCATACAATAAAATTCAAATTAACAATGAACAAAAGATAATGTAGAAAGCTATTTAATATTCAAGCTGCGCGTCAAAATGACATTCATAACGTCCGATTTTTGATACAAGAATCCTTTGAGATTACATGTTATGAGATCGGAGAGGCGAAAGCGTTTGAATGAATCACTTCAAGTTCAAATTAGAAACAAAAATGACTTAATCAAACGTGTTATTGTTATCTGAATATCATTATGTGACGAGTTCCGTATACAAAGATAATCAAATTGTGGGGAGGAATAGAGTCAAAGACCGAATGTAGGAAGTACGACGCTCGGCTCTAAACACGTGGAATTGCTTCAACGAGATTGCCCACCTTATTATTGTTAAGATAATCTCGTGACATTTAAAAGCAAACAAACTCACGTGGATAATGAATCTCTTGGACCGTCCGTACAATTCAATCCTTTTTAGCGTTTACGAGTACGCTTTTAAAAAGCCGGCGATTATTAAATTAATATCATAATAATTTGCTAATAATACGTAATAGGCAATATTCTGTAAAGCTGTATTGTATTATTTTTATCTAATGGCTGGATATACAAGGAAATTCATAAGATTTTTCATCGAATCTTTTGCACAAATTCAGATTCATGAATTTGAAATCTTCGTAATAAAATGCCCTCCCGAAATTGCTGCTGATATTGGTAATATTGTATTACCAATAAGTCGTTACAATGTAATCCCTCGTGCAATGTACTGCTATCGGTCACTTCGAGGAATTGTCACCAAGAAGAAGAAGAAGAAGAAGAAGAAGAAGAAGAAGAAGAAGAAGAAGAAGAAGAAGAAGAAGAAGAAGAAGAAGAAGAAGAAGAAGAAGAAGAAGAAGAAGAAGAAGAAGAAGAAGAAGAAGAAGAAGAAGAAGAAGAAGAAGAAGAAGAAGAAGAAGAAGAAGAAGAAGAAGAAGAAGAAGAAGAAGAAGAAGAAGAAGAAGAAGAAGAAGAAGAAGAAGAAGAAGAAGAAGAAGAAGAAGAAGAAGAAGAAGAAGAAGAAGAAGAAGAAGAAGAAGAAGAAGAAGAAGAAGAAGAAGAAGAAGAAGAAGAAGAAGAAGAAGAAGAAGAAGAAGAAGAAGAAGAAGAAGAAGAAGAAGAAGAAGAAGAAGAAGAAGAAGAAGAAGAAGAAGAAGAAGAAGAAGAAGAAGAAGAAGAAGAAGAAGAAGAAGAAGAAGAAGAAGAAGAAGAAGAAGAAGAAGAAGAAGAAGAAGAAGAAGAAGAAGAAGAAGAAGAAGAAGAAGAAGAAGAAGAAATACAAAAATGAAAATGAAAATAAAAGATAAAACAAAAAAAATAAATAAATGACTTTGGAGTTCCGTAGTACTTCGGGGCAAATAATAAATCTGCCATTCCTGAAAGACAGGAGTGACATTATGACAGTGAGAATATTGTGTAGTTTTGACAGAAGAGCTGCTTAACAAGTACCACAAACAGTGCCACTACAAGCCGTTAAATGCGAGGTAATTAAAATTCGTCGATAAAGTGACAGTCGTTGGGCGGCTTCCGCCCCGACGTCCGTCCAATCGTCTCGTACTGACGTACGAAATAGCTATCGGAGGCGGATGATGATCGGCCAACGGGTCCGTTTTCTCGCGCCCCCGACAAACCCCCCCACGAGTTCGTTCATCCCGGCTTACCTTTCGCCAACTCAGGACGGCAGCGAAGCAAAAGTAAGCAGCGACCGGTGTGAGTCATATTGCGTAGGCCATCGTCTCGTGTTGTATCGCCGGCGCGACAGGTTTCTTTCCCTGGTGTTCGCACTTACTTACCCGGGGGCCTCAAGCTCACGAGCACGAGCACGAGCACGAGCACGAGGACGAGGACGAGGTTCCGACGAGAAGCATTCGAAATTGATCCTATTACGTGAACGTTTCCGAGTTATAATGCTTACTTATGAGGAATAATGTGCGATTGGGTGGTTGGACTTGCGAGATTGTTTAATTAGAATCGTTGGTTAAACAGTGACGACACGATTGGAATTTCGGGAAAACCAGTCTGTTTCTAGGATTATTTAAAATTTTGTTCTTTCAAGGATCTTTTCCATTCGCTAGGATACCGCGAAATGTAACGCTAATAATTATAACATCAATGATAATAATAACAACATCAACGACAAAAACAATAACAACAATTATCATAATAATAAACGTAATTATTATTATGCATTTATATTATGGCTGTCGTATTTTTTTTTCGCAGTCATTCGTAATAAATATCTAAGGAAATGGCTATGATTATTGTAATTATCATCGAGTTTAACGCGTAGAGAGACGTGTAAAAGCGCGTTTTTAATGTGAAATCACGAGCTTTAATACCCGATTACAATTATAATTAACATTAAGAATTTAATTTTCTAGACTCTGGAAAATTATGATGAGCAATTGTTCATGTAACACTCCGCAGCTCTTGAATTTTTAAACAAGAGGCTCGATAAAATACGCTTCTCTGTAATAATTACCACGAAGTGTCAAAAAAAAAAAAAAAAATCTATTCAGCCTTTGCGACTGTTTCCCTTGACGCGAGATTATCTACGATTTCGCTCTTATGGAGAAGATTTTTTTTTTCACCTTCCAGAGCTTTTATATCTATTTATTTCATTATCTCGAACTACATATGTTAAACTGTCTTTGTCCATTCGCATCCGATTCGCAATAAATCATGTAAATACAAAAAAGTAATCTCGTATTAATGACGATAAGATTATTTGTATGGTCTAAGGTATCGTTTTTTCCAATAAAAAATGATTAATTTCATCTACCTATAGTAGGTTACATTCTATTCCCGGTAACTTACACATCCACAAAAACCACTCAATCCGATAAAATTTATTGAAAATTTATCAGATGCACATATAATGCAATTCAATGCATTATTCTCTCGGTATTATATATCTTACAGTTATTTATGTAATTTATATTTATAATAAAATGCTTATTTAGCAGTAAATGTTTGTATAAAATGGTCATTTGCGTTTTTTACTTTCTTTTTTTTTTTTGTTTTTTTTTTTATTTTTTGTTTTAATATACATATTTATTACTATTATCGTCATCTTTTTTCTTCTTTCACAATACAAAGACAAATTTGAAATTAATCATGATTCATTATGTCGTTGGAGCATGTAAAAGTTTGAGAAAAAAAAGATTCTCTTCAATACTGTCTGTAAAATTTTATTGCTTATAATATGGTAATTCCTATGTAGATTACCAATTTATCTGTAGTTTCATTCAATGCCAAGCTTTTTCAATTCTATTGTCATTATCAGAGTAATTTATCAGGATTCTTGTGGATTCATATGGATGCTTTTTCAGTTGCACGGGAATTTGAAAAGATTTATGAACGTGTAGCCAAGCGCCGATTGACCTTTTTGTCATTCAATCCCTATGCTAGCTAACGTGTATAGACGATACTCGGTTATTTTTAGCCGATATTACGCGTCGAATTCAAAATTGCCGCGATCTAATAAAGAAGAGCAATAAGAAATAATGAACAACAACGGAAACGAACAACAAAACGAAAGAATGAAAAAGGCTAGAAAATAAAAGAAACGTGGAAACCGTGTGTCAACAAGCTGCTGGTCCACTGGCCGTTGACTCTTAAAACCCAAAATGTATCCTCTCTCGGACGGATACGTGTAAAATGTACTCGCGTGTAACAAGAACGGCGAGTCGCCAGAGGAATATAAAAATGACAGCGCACCTCTCCTTTGCTTTACATCGAGATGGAAAACCCTGCTTACGGCCGGTTTCTCGTCTTCTTTTACACGTACACGCCTCCTCGCAATGTCATTTACCCCTGAACTCGCCGGATCTCGTTTTCGTGCTACGAAGGCTCCCGTTTATTTTTTTCTTCTTCTTTTCTCTCTCTCTCTCTCTCTCTCTCTCTCTCTCTCCTTTCTTCTCTCCCTTTTTCTCCTTTTTCTCCTTTTTTTTTTTTTTTTTTTTTTTTTTTTTTTTTTAATGAACATTTTTTTGTTTTAATTTTTTCTTTTTGCTTCTCTTTCTTTCTTTCTTTCTTTCTTTCTTTTTTTGTACCAACCGTGAAATTTCCTTCTTCTGGCTTTTTCAAAGGCCAGCAGTACGCAAAATTAAGAGTAATTTAAATCTTTACGGCCATCGCTTTACTTTTTTTTCTCTCTTACTTTTCTTTTATTCTTTTATTTTTTAATGGTTTCCTTATTTAGCGTGTAGTCGACGCAAGGTTCACGATACTCGCCATACATCTGCCTCCCAAGGTATTCAGCATTATTGTTTAATTAACTTTGGCGCGGGGCATTCGCCGATGCACCTTTAACATCGAGCCAAGAGATCTTTTTCTTTCGGTCCGAGTGGCCGGTGCGTTGGCGCGTCCAACATTCAAGGTTGTGCGCGTGCATTTTTCGTTTCGTCGTTTTACGGATCGCGATCGATATTATGCGCCAATCCACGGCTATATTATTAAGATAAACACGAGGTGCGCGTAATTGACCATAACATTCGTTTCTGCTTCTTTAAGCCATTAGGCTTTATTACGTGCCAATGATCCGTTCGATCCGATAGATTTTTTGCATTGGCGGGCGACCAATCGACGCGTACGCGGCCGCGCGAGTTCTATTGGTAATACTGGCATATGGCTTGAACAAACTATTTGAAATGTTTCGTGACTCGCGTAAGTAGCGCTCGATGCGTCTCCCTCGAATTCTAATGCGAACGCCCGCGGCCACGCGCATTAATGCTCAAAGAAACGGGTCCACCACCGCACAATCTTATTTCCATGTTCCTCGAGGTCTCGTCTTTTGTTTCTTCGTTTGTCGGTCGCGATCGTGGCCCGGGAGCTCGAAATTCCTTTCTCACGTCCCACGCCGAAAGCGCACTTTTATTACATCATGTGCAGCAGCGCCGCCGTGTCACGTGGAGCTTGTCTACGCATTTTTTCTCTCCCTCGTCCGCCTCGAGCCACCGACAGCGGGAACGCGAGACGCTAGGCAATCTCATAAAAATTTATACCACTCCTCTTGGGATGACTAATGAGTTTTTAACTTAACGCTTTCCCCCCCCCCCCAACCCCCAACCCCGCACCATTCCTCTCTCGAAACGTCCCTCCCCCATCCATCCCCCATTCTCTCACTACCCCACTACATCCTCCCACGTACATACGTGTACGGTGTATACGAAATGAGGAAGAAAAAGGCAAATTCATTGTGCGTGCGCTCGGGCTGTTATCAAACGTCGATTTATCTCGTCAGCCAATGTGTCTCGTTAGTCTACTGTACAAGTCGACTATTGCAAAGGTTTTTTTTTTTTTTTTTTTTTTTTTTTTTTTTTTTTTTTTTTTTTTTTTTTTTTTTTTTTTAAATCAAATTCGTCGGTGTTTGCTCTTCGGCTTACGGACGATATAATAATTGTGCTAGAAATGGTGTGGCGTGGCGTGCCGAGGCGAGGCGAGCAACGGCCATTAGAGCCCCCGAACGCGTAATACGTAACTTTCACACATATTTATTTAACAGCATAAACAAGACGAATATACACGAGATAGCGAGGCATAAAATTAGTTGAGAGTCAGCGAGTAAACAGACCAGGTAAAGAGAGTCCGGGACGAACGAGCCAGCTGAGCCTTATCGAAAGTGTGTAGAAAGCTACGCTCAGGTATAAAGATTTTCGAACATTAGCCTACCATTCTTACATAATGGATTCCCCGTGAATCTATTTGCGGAGAGGAGGAAAATTGTACGAATTGGGTAATTGCACCGGCGGACGGCAATGCTCGCACGCTACGGCAACAGGCGGACTTTGATTTACGTGTAAGTCGCCGGCAATCCGCTACCGATCTACAATCACTCTGGGAAAATTCGAATAAAGCGATAAGATTGAGTCGATCCACCGCCGACGCTAGATCAACTCGGCCAATAAAGGTCGAAAACTTTGGCTCCGAGGTTACGCGACGGAGAAAGTCAGCGGGAGCGCCAATCTGTCGCGGGTGTCTCGCATCCTGCCGATTGAGGTAAATGGCGGGAAAAGGAGTGGGCCCAGTCGACGGAAATCCGCTCGCCTGCGTGCTTTTCCGGCTCCTTGAGCGTTACCGCATCGGAACGAAGTCGGGTAAAGCGGCGCCAAGGAGAGCCACAAGTCTCCGGATACGGGGGGGGGGGGGGGGGGGGGGGGGGGGGGGGGGGGTTGACGATCGAGAGAGTTGCGCGCGGTGGTGCACGAGCGGAAAATCGCTTGTCCTGCCGCTTTTCCTCTCTTGATCGAAATTAATCTCCGCGATTATTCGTGCATTACGCTCTCGAATTTTAAAACGCCTGAGTCTTCGTTAAAATTGCCTTCAAGTGTATTGGGTACCGTAGAGCTTACAACATGCCATGTTGCCTGGATACGTCGTCAGTCGAGAATTACATTGCCAACTAATAAACAAAACTAACGTACGCACGTAGATTATCGGGAGATGGAAGCTCGATCGTTCTCGCGATATCATTAAAACGTCCATGTTTCGCGCTTATTCTCGGACTAGTAATGAGCGTAGGGCGCGGAACGATAATTATACATTCGGCCAAAGTACTCGCGGTATCACCCCATAAAAGCATGTTATCGCCAACATCGAGTCCAACATACCACGCAATGTTTACTGCCGAATTTTTTTTCTCTCTCTCTCTCTCTCTCTCTCTCTCTGTCTCTGTCTCTGTCTCTCTCTCTCTCTCTCTGTCTCTGTCTCTGTCTCTCTCTCTCTCTCTCTGTCTCTGTCTCTGTCTCTCTCTCTCTCTCTCTGTCTCTGTCTCTGTCTCTCTCTCTCTCTCTCTGTCTCTGTCTCTCTCTCTCTCTCTCTCTCTCTCTCTCTCTCTCTCTCTCTCTCTCTATCTATCTATCTATCTATTTATCTATATATCTATCTCTATCTCTCGATTAACGATCACATCTAGAAACATAGAAATAACTGGCAAGTTTCAAACTAAAGAAATAGCATTTTAAGTGGACAAATCATGGTTAATTAAATTTCTTGTAAGCGTCGCAAAGAGAAGGGGTAATTTATTTACTGAATATTTTAATACCATTGGACTTGAAGATACAACGAGACGAAGAAAATACAACTCGACCATCCCATGAATAATGCAATCATTAGAAGAAAGTGAAAGCTAATGTGCGCACGTAAATAGCCGATTATCAAAGCTCAATACCAACAAATTAA
>NW_011948428.1:2801526-2802001 GCF_000503995.2 Ceratosolen solmsi marchali
TTCCCTATAAGCTGCGCGGCACGTAATACTCATTATTTATGCACATTTTTTTTACTTCAGCACCTCTTCCGTGTATTCGAGCATTTGATCATTTGGGAAGATGATGTGTCATGAATGCCCGCGATCGATCGATTGTTTGGACGAATTATTTGTTATTAGGGCGCGCGTTCAATTGCCATTAGAGACACGAACAATTTATGCTCACCTTACGCTCACGTACAAACGTTATTATCGCGAAGTGCCTCGCTCGACACTTTTGATCCTCGCTTAGCCCTAACGTATAAGGGGCAAATGCATCACCCATGCACACTCTTATCCAAGCCAATCCCGTAACTGCAATCGATTACGAGCTG
Organism: Ceratosolen solmsi marchali; assembly: GCF_000503995.2. Classification (NCBI taxonomy): domain Eukaryota; kingdom Metazoa; phylum Arthropoda; class Insecta; order Hymenoptera; family Agaonidae; genus Ceratosolen; species Ceratosolen solmsi. The sequence continues at coordinate 2,801,880 of NW_011948428.1, forward strand.
ATGAAAATGATATTTTTTGTCGAACGATGTGGCACGTAATAATGCTCGCTAATTATCGAAAGCCTAGCCTATGTTGTCTGGTGGTGACGCGGTGTCGTCGCCGAGGTCTGCCGCAGCCGGCA
>NW_011948428.1:2802015-2827485 GCF_000503995.2 Ceratosolen solmsi marchali
CCTACACGAAAACGGTTTAAATTCAGCGACTTCGCGCTGAGTCAGCGGCCACTTTAAATGCCTCGGGCCGTGCTCTTTCTATTTTAACGGGGCGGGACCTCGGGATCCTCGAGCGAGTCCTCACGCGGGGACGAGTTAGCTGGGAAGAAGTCGAGTCGATTGGGCAATGCCGTGATTGGGCATCGGGCTGGTGTCATCCCGTGCGATAGGTAGCCGAGGGGACGAAATCATCCGACCCGGTCGTCGGCCTTTCACCCCGGCCCTGTCCCGCCGGGAGTTGGCCCAGGCGAGCGTCTCTCCCTCGTTTTTCCACGTTCGAGGGAGAGGCGTAACCAAGCCAGCCGCGGATGCTGTAGCGCCGAGGAAAATAGCGCGGCGAAATTGGCACACCGAGTGGCACATCGGGTGTAGTAGTTAGCAGTGGCCGGCGGTTGAATTATTTTCGTGCGCGTATGAATCACTCGCGAATTCGCCTCCTCGTGTCGAGCATCGACGTGCACTTTATTATTACGTAATGCATCGTAGCGCTCGTGTCAGTCGAGATTCGTTCGTTGTCGCTTGTTCTGCCCGTCGTCCGTCCATTAGGCTTTTAGCCTCGGACTCGCCCTCGCTCTCTCGTGCGCATGCCAATTAAACGAAAGGCGAGAAGCCTCGCTTTTTTCGATTTAGCGACTTGGAGCGAAGGCGAGCTTCATCGGCACTTGAGCTCGTGCTGTGCATGTGCGAATTGTCGAAGATCTCGATTCGAGGCGAACGTCACTTTCTGGCATTGTGCAATACATTATTTTGCGTTTAAATAGCATCGGGTGTAGCCGACGCTGATAGAGCCGAGCGAGCGAATGGTATATTTTTCCTTTTTCACGCTATTAGCCGTTCATTAGCAAGCCTACGATGCGTACGAGAGCACAGTTCTCGATAATGAAAGAATTCTTAGACGATTGGTAATAAGATAATAATAATTAATAACGGCTTGATAATAGGAGATTCTCCCTTTCTTAAATCAATGGATAGAATTTGAAAAGTCGCGACCGTCACTCGACGCAGCACATTTTTCTCGATAAGTGTCTACATTCGGAGCGCACATATGAGTTTGTATTCCTCGGCTAGTTGAAGAAATTTTATCGTTATCGGGTGCAACTACAAAATACATTGTATTAACGCTCGTTAATTTTCCTTTCGAGCATTTTCTTTTGAATGGAGGAACGCGCGAGCTCAAGTGTCGATTATCCATTTGTTCGCACCGTAAGTCGGACAATTTTTCGCAAACGATTTGGCTCGATCGAGATCTTCTCGCCTCTTGGCCGCCAATGCTAACCCCTATTTTGATGGAACAAACGACAGAGAGGAACGCGCGATCGGCATTATCGTGCCTGTAATTACGACGAGCACGAAACGCTCGTCTGTTTAGTTAAGACGGAAGGAGTAATAATGCATCCTCATCTATGATCCGAATTCGCAAAATCTGTTGCTCGTTAATCGCTCCTAGCACTCGAGACATCCGATACGGGATTTAAAAGCCTTTAATAAGCCTCGGCGATTGGAACTGCCCGGTTCCTCGCGAATTCGCGATACTTACACGAGAATCGAATAATAATTTTTATCGACATCGATGACGTCTCGGACTCGCGAGATTCCATACTTCCATTGTACTTGACGCGGTATTACTTTTTTTTCGAAATTGGTCATCGTACGTCCGACTCATAGCTCTAATGTCGAAGCGCGTTTTCTTGGGAGAAAAAAGAAGATGGAAGATAGAAGATAGAAGAAGAAGAAGAAGAAGAAAAATATGCCTTCCAGGTTTATTCGACAAAGATAAGCTGTGGATGTGAAACAATTGGTTAGCCATAAGGTGACAAAGACTTGAAGAAGTTGATCAGAATGAATCAATGTAGAAATGAATAATCGATGATAATTGTAGTTATGAATTATTCATTATTGTTACGTAAGGGCGTCGGAAATTTCGATTAAAAAGAATGGGAAATGAGTTAGATCAGCAAACTTTTGTGAGCGCTATCGCTTTATCGCTCGATAAATTTTGCTTGTTAGTTAAATGATAAATATTGCGACGCATATTTCGTCCCGATTAATTATTACATTCAGGCCTCGTACTCGACGACAAAAACAGTCAAACTTGGTCGTAAGTGCGTTGTCTTTCAACTGCATTTATAATTCTTTGCATTTGCATGAGGAACGGGGAGAGCGACGTTTATTAAAATAAACGAATGAGGAACCCGACGCGTCCTGTAGCTTGTAGCGCGAGCCAAACACTTTACGAGTAATGGAATCTTGCACTGCAAGGACTAGACAGCCGCGCTCTCGTCTGCAGCTCGAATGAGCGGATGAAAAATTTCCTTTTGCGAAGGACGATCGTGGAATAGGCAGATGGGGAAAATTAAAAAAGTGAGTTTTATAGGCTACGTCACTTGTGCGGCGTTAATACCTTGCACAAGCGACCATCCGTCCAGGTACGTAATTAGCGCGATAGATTACGCTTTCCTCGAGTTGCAATTTTAATGCGAAATTGTTCACCATCCGAAGTGCAAATACGAGCATCCTGCAGGCGTTTGCGGAAATGTAAAATCCTCGTAAGGGCGAATTTTACGGTCGTCGTAGACTTCCCGATGTCGAGTCCTAGCCACCTGCGATTTATTCACTTATGAATTAACGAGGAGCTGCCCCGTGAACGCGACCGTGAATATTCTGATTAATATTCATTCATAACGTCCGGTTGTTACATCCGGTTGTTAACAAAAAAATAAATAATAAAAAATAATAATAATAAACAATAATAATAATAATAAAATGAGGCACATGCGTAAATGTTCCACAGAGCCACTCGTTACAATTGCATTCCCCTCTTGGGTTTTAACAAGATTAGGTGGAGCATTGGTCGACAAAGTCACGTGGACGAGCTTCGAAGGCAAATGGAAGTTTAAATTTACAAATGTATTGGGTTTTAAAAAGCTGACGTAACGCTGAGAATGTGTTTTTACGGTGTTCTATACTTAATGCGCTATATATACATACACGCGCGCGCGCGCGCGCGCGCACACACACACACACACACACACACACACACACACACATATATATCACGGTGGAAACATCGAGGGAACAATGTATTTTATAAGGATAATCCGGTACTAAAATTTCTCGAGATTTTATTTGTAGCAGCGAGGCTTAGACTTTATTAGCTATTCGTTCATTTCGTAAACGATAAAAAGTCAATTAATTAATTACACGTTATGGCTACGATCGCTTAAAAGCAATCGTTATTTCGTTTTTATTTTTATTTTATTTCTCTCTCTCTCTCTCTCTCTCTCTCTCTCGATTAAGGGGTCTCGTGAGAAAAAGTCCGGCAAAGAACATTAGAAATGAAGTAACTATAAAGTGTATCATGTCTTGCAAAACATGTTTATTAGAACGTAGCATAAACATCTGTCGGCTGTGCCAAGATAACTTTATCATTTGCTCGTGATATTTTCAGTTAAAGTCGCACGTGCGAGTTAACATTATTTCCTCCCTCCCGTCTATCCAGCGCGGAATATTCATTACATTGGATAGCTCCTCCAGCATTTCTATCGTCGTAACTTATTTATTACCTAATAATAAATGCCTAAAGCATCTTTTTTTTTCATCTCCTTTCGTATTTTAGCTTTTTTTTTTTGTTTTCATTACTTCATTTCGTTTTTTTTTTTATTTATTTTTCTCTGGTTTTATACCATTGATCGTGGCTCAATGATTTTCGTAGCCCTCAAAACCCCTTTTACCGACGTGGGCCGCGACGAAGAGTACACTTATCTCGAATAAGGATGAGCGCCACTGCGGACTATATCGATACGAGAGTTCGTAAACGTCAAAAAAATTTTTTGCTCCGTACAAATTGCCTTCCCGTCGTGCTACCGGCTTTTTTCACCTCATCACTACACACATGCACTCGCCGTTTTATAACAACGCTTATTATTATGTGTGGGCAGGGAGATTGAAGAAAAGTCGTGGTGGCGTGGTGGCTTGCGCGTGTGTATTGGAGAGTGGGGAGGATGGGGTGGGGTGGGAGGGAGGATTCGCCGAAGTCGAGAAAGGTAGGAAATTCATCGATTCAGCGGTCGAGATGCGCTGAGATTTGGCAGATCTGTCGGTCTCCTGTACTCCCGAGGGGCGACGATTTAATTGGCCGGGCATGTGGAATTGTCGGGTTCGTTCGAGCCCAATGAGGATTCCTTGATGCCCCGTGTCCAAAATACGTAGATGCGTCATGATTACGTCCTGCACGAGGATGGATTTTTATATATGACTGCAGCCGACGATAAGGACGCGCGATGCGAGTTTCATAATTGATCTACGATGGAAAAACTGTATTTCGTCGAACGGTACTCGCGCGGTACGCAAATTGACTTGGGCCTCAATTCCAACGGCCAGTGGTACGTAAATAAAATAAGACCCGTCATTCCGATGTAATGCCAAGTAATTATCATCGTCGCTTGTAATTATAATGCAGAGCAGTTCATGTAAATATGTAAAATGTCATTTATTATTTTAAATCCGACATGGGAATTTCGGCAATAGTGGCAATTAAAAAATTGACACTGGTTTTTTTTTTTTTTTTTTTTTTTGCATGAAAAATTTAACGCAATATCAGAATTATGATCGATTAGACTTTTAAGAGAGCGATTTATCGCGAAAGAATTATTTCATTTCGTTCAAAATCGCAACGATGGAATAGTATATCCTTAGGCTCGCATTCATTATTGAATAAAACGAAGATGATATAAAGTTTGACTTTATTTAGACGGAATCGTGTTGTCCGAGGCAAGGATTATTTCTTGATAATATCCTTGAAATGTCCTTGGTTCGAGAATTTGCCCTCCTTGGTCTTAAACTATCCATTTAAATAAAATCGACGAATGGGCACTTAACGTAATAAATTCTATAGTTTTCAAAATAAAACAGATAAGAATAAATAAAAATGAATAATGATAATAATAATAGTAATAAAAGAAACTCTGACCCGTAAGCTCCTGAATTATATAGGTTTTAAATTTATTGGATGATGTGCGCAGGAGCGGCAACGAGCTCCACTATGTATTATCATTTTTTCTCTTCGTATTGCTATTGAAATCGCGTTTATTTTAGAATTAACCAAACTGTGACTTAACGCAGGTAAATTTATGGCCACTCGTGCCAAAGAATGCCCGTCTCGGGGCACCTAAAGTCCAATAACAAACATCGTATGAGTAATGGTTAGCATCTTGCTAATATCATCCTCTTGCTTCCTCTCCTTCCATGCGCTGCCACAACAGGGCCTGAATATTAATAAACTCGGTATCGAGAGCGACTCGTCTCGCTATTCCGTTAAAGCGGCCTGGCCATTACGCTTTTATCGAATTAGTTGGCAAATGGGATCGCGGCTCGCGAGCCGAGCCCTGCGCGAGCATTTTCCTAGCAAAAATCCGCAAAATATTTCTCCTCCTTTCACTCGGGCAGGCCGCGTTAGGCTCTCCCCGAGGGGGGCGTTCGTTTGAGAAAAGGCGATTAAAAATGCTGGCTTCCTTCTTTAATATCACAATGGGACTCGTGGTGGAGAGCCTTTGCAACGTTGGCTCCACATAAAAGGCCTTAGCCCGTAGGCATTAATAAAATATTCCATAGCTTCTCCTTGTTTATCAGCATTTTCAAGGTTTTAAGCTCCATGCCGTTCTACACCTGTTATAAATACCAAGTTATATTTTGTTTTGCATTTGTTCTTTTTTTGCTTTTCCATCAATGCCGTATATAGGATTAATCAAATTTCATTCGATGCATATACGCGATGACAATCAATCATTAATATAAATCTTTTTTTCTTTGTTTCAGGTAAGGACCAGTTCTTTTCACTTAGTCTGGCTCGCTATTCAGTAACGTAAGTCTGACAGTTTTATTTGATTCGAATCGCAGAAATGTTTTCGTGTTTTTTTTTTTTTTTTTTTTTTTTTTGTTTGTTATTTCTGATTAATTATTACGATCAAAAGCCGCGATATATAACAATGGTTACCGATAACCATTCACGGTCTCATTCGCCCGTAACGGCTAACTTTTACGAATACGATAGTCTGACACGTAAGACTTGCAACCAATGTAAAAAGTCGTTCTGAATGATTGAATAATTTATAAATTGTACGCATTTTTTTTATTATAATTATTATTATGATTAATATATTATTTTATAAAAAAAATTTTAATTGCTAAAAAGTATGCATTATTCGATTATAATAATCTAAAGTTTCGAAAACGTGCCTTTCATTCTAATATTATATATTTACACAATACGAATCAATGATCTATATTTAAAAATGTTATTTTGAAGTTAATTAATCATCAGATAAAACCTTAAAGAGCTTGAAATCCTTTAAATATCTCATTTCTTAATAACCATCCACCACCAACCTAATGGCAAATAAGCGTACCAATTGCTATTGAATTATTATTGCGAATAATCTGCAAAGAAAAGGACGCACAGGCATACAGACAGGCGCACACGCGCGCACACACAGAGAAATAGTAAAAAGAATTTAAATAGCTGAGACAAATAATAATAGTCCTCGATAACAAATATGAATAACACAAATGGCTTCTGTTTTATGAAATACAAAGAGCAACGTACGATGTAATGATAAAACTTTTATAACCATTACCGTGAAAATTATTTAATTAATAAATTGATTTAATTAATACATTTATTTAATTAATAAATTTACCATGTTAAAACGTCCGACTTCACTATCATTTCAATTGTCACTATCAAACAACAATGAAATATTCTTGTCATTGTTGTTGTTGTTGTTGTTGTTGTTGTTGTTGTTGTGATTGTTGTTGTTGTTGTTGTTGTTGTTGTTGTTGTTGTTGTTGTTGTTGTTGTTGTTGTTGTTGTTGTTGTTGTTGTTGTTGTTGTTGTTGTTGTTGTTGTTGTTGTTGTTGTTGTTGTTGTTGTTGTTGTTGTTGTTGTTGTTGTTGTTGTTGTTGTTGTTGTTGTGATTGTTTTTTGTTTTGTGCATTAAAAACATAATGTATTTCAAGATCGAAATAATAAATTTAGCCGATAATGTATGAAAAAGGAAAATGTATTAAGTAGCTAATTATCAGTGTAGAAAGTGAACGGCCGAATGCTTATGCCACGTTAAAAGTAAACGCCTGGGACTTGGATCATCAATGCGGTGCCTCCGCATACATAATGAATTTTATTCTTTTTTTCATTCTTTCTATTTTTTGCTTCGAGTACTTCAATTTGAGCGCGAGGACCGTATAATAGCAAGGCTAAGGAAGTACTCTCAACGCTGATGTCATCTAGAGTATGTCAAATTGAATATTTGCACAAGCTGTATATCCAAATGAATAGTAGTATATACAAATATAGTATGTATTTCAAGTTGGAATACCGTAGACGGCATCATTCGCGCAAACCATTACCTGTTTTTCCTTCAATGTGACATCGGGATTCGTGTGGCTAAAAAAGGGAGGAGGATAGGCTTGCCTTAATCGTTGCCTCGCTGTCGTCCCTTAGTCGCTATTGCGTCAATTATGTCAGGCAACTTTTGCGTCGTTTTTTTTTTTTTTTGCCCGCGTGTTCTTGCTTTCCTTTTAATCGCCCGACCGATATATTTTCAAAACTTCCGTCCTGAATAACATTTTAATTATCAGGATATATGGTTACTTCTAATTCATTCGGACTATTCGCTTATCTATATTTATGCCTTTTGGCGTATTAATAAACGTTAGCTTTAATCATAAACGAATCGCAATTTCATCAGGGGTAATTTATCGGAATTTTCTTCTTTAATAGTTGTTCGTCTCTCAATCCCGTTGGGTCAAACTACTTTTCCAAATCGTTGAACTTGAAAAAAGCACTCCTTTAATCTCTTACTTGAAATACAACTTTAAATCTCATAACGATTATAATCAACAAACGCTACAAGTTTTTGGCATTTCGAACTATTGATCCAACACTTGGATAAAAGTAAAAACAATCAAATATCCATTATAAATGTTGTCATTAAATTAATTTTTCATTATTTTAGAATTTTATTGATATTATAATTTTAACTCAAGCCTACTGTTATTACACGTGTAATTCCGGTGTGATTTTAGTAAGCGAACATTGTTCGATATTAGCAAGTTAATTTGAATAAATTTGCACTTGCTTTTAAAACTTTCGACAATGATAAATCGCGATATTAACGCTCCTATAAGAAATTAGTTGGATGTTGAAAATAGTTTAGCGAATATTGATGTGAAAGCTTTGTTGCCTTCCGAGCACATTAATATAACCAATAATTAAAATAAATTCAGCGTTGAGAATTTTATGAAATACAGACGAGTGTGAGAGCTATTGATATTGAGAATATCGTGAAAAGTTGCCTAATAGCAATAAATGCGCGAGAAAATCCACATAATTCAATACTGGCGCATGTAAAATGTGAAAATTGATTATAATATAATTATAATAAGCGAAATAATAGTGAAAATTAATTATAATACAATTAGCGTTTGATAGTCATGGAATGCTTGTCGTCTGGTAATATTTCTAAGACTATTAAAATTTCGATGAAATATGAAATTATTAATTATTAATTTCAAATTAATTTCGAAGAATGGCAATTTGCAAAGTGCCCAGTACGTTGAAATTAACGTCGTTGGCTTTAAGCCATTTAATGTACAAGTATTGTCAATAGTTTTGCAGTATGGATTAGTCGGATCAAAGATAGTATTATGAAATTGAATCGTGTGAACGGATGGAAAGTATTTTATCGAAAAATCGATTGTACACAATGAATAAACGGTGTTCTATTTTCATGCTTAAGCGATGGGTTAATTTTTTTGTTTTTTATTTCCTTTGTAAATGAATTTCTATTACGTTACACAACGGTAGCAATCATCATTTCAATTTCAACATTACGTCGTAACTGTCGTGTAATAATGCAAGACTGTTGTAATTATCGGTCGCCGGAGTCTCAAAAAACACAGCGGCAGTTTGAAAATAAATCAAGTCCCTATCGACGACGAAAATCCAAAGGGAAGGAAGGCGCAAGCGTTGCCTTCCTTTATCGATCGGTTCTTATTATTACGTGCAGCAACAACAACAACAACAACAACAACAACAACAACAACAATTATTAAGAACATTCGTAATAATAACAACAATATCCTCGATAATAAAGTTATGAGCGCTGACTTTCCCAATTTGACCTTATATGGATTAACAGCATAATTAAATTGTCAGCCTGCGCACACGCACGAATGTACGTATAGAAGCCAGAAGAAGAGAGAAGGAAATAAAAACTCGTCCGCTCGAAAATCGAGTTCAGATTCCCCTCCTTTCGCTCACTCACTCTCTCTCTCTCTCTCTCTCTCTCTCTCTCTCTCTTTTGCTCTCTCTTGCTCTCTCTCTCGCTCGTGCGCTCACATTATGCACTCGGTGTGTATAATGTGTGTAAGGTCGGAGGAGCGCGTAACAAAGGTGAGCTCGTGATGGTGAAAGGCGCATAAGTTTTCGAGATTCTAAGATGCGGCGAGGGCAGAGTAACGACAGAGAGAAAGAGAGAGAGAGAGAGAGAGAGAGAGAGAGAGAGAACGAATGCTGCCGCCGAATATAATCGACCGATTCGCGGCTCGCCAAGTTAGCCAACGCGCGCGCGCGCGCGCGTGAATTGGTACGACGAGCCGACCCTCGTGAGTACCGTTCCACTAGGAGGCGGAGAATCCGTTAGGGTCGTTACTCGTCTACGTGGGCCCCGTGATTTTCGGATCCTCGAGCAGGATTAATTCCACGGGCCCTCTCAAAGGCCGGCCACCTCGGCGGTTTCACTTTCGCCGAGCGCCTTAATAACCGGCCGCTCGCTCTTTCGTATTATTATTTATCGGCGACGTCCGATCCATAGCGCAAGCGCAGCATCACGTTAAATGCGCGCAGGATAATTGGGCGGCCCGACGGTGCCGAGGATCGTGTGCCGATGCGGCACAGGATAAGTTACCGGGCTCGCGAATACGTACGGCGCCGTTAATTCTGGTTATGAAACAGATTCGCATCTGCTCCACTGCGCCTTTCGCCGTACAACAACAGCAACAACAACAGCAGCAACAACAACAGCAACAACAACAACAACAACAACAACAACAACAACAACAAAGGCCGGGCGAGTAGTTGCACAAGTCGTAATAATTAATTTTGCGTTTATGCTAGTGCGGGGGCAGCGAGCCATAGTTTTGTCCCGTTCGCTGGCCCTCGATAGGTATTGCGCTCGAGGAGAAAAATCAGCTTCACAATCGAGCGGCGGATAGCGGGGAGCGGGAGGGGGAGCGGGAGGGGGGGGTGTGGGGAGGGATATTTCTCATTGAATAAGGAAAAACGAAGAAAGAGAATTTCCCATGGTTGAGTCGTGATAATGATTGAGGAGGAAAATTGCTTTAAATTATAATGTTATAGTACTCGCGATACTACTATTAGATGTCCAAGTACGTTCTTATTTAATCCTTTTGCCGAGTGGGCGTTATTTAAGAGGGAAAAAGGATAAAAGTAAAAGAGTAAAAGAGTAAAAGAGGAAATAAGAAACGATGATTATTATTAAAATTCTTAACGTTAAAGATGAATGTTTATTATTTCATTTATCGTTTTGGATGCAGTTGCATTAAGTAACTTGGCATAAGAGTAATTTTTTCTAAATAACTTACTTTCTAAGAATCCTTGTCATCGATTGGTCTGTAAAGTTGAAAATTTATTTAAAGTAATATTTAGTAATTCGTCTTATCGATCGCACTCAATGGGCTAAATAATTTTTCAATTTATGGCTATTTAATTGGCACGATTATTGTTAAGAATCATACGAATCAATTATCGATATCGTTATTATTCATTACACTTTGCACGATATTACGAGCGACCATTTGCTCGTAAATACGTCGAACGACAGAATTACGTCGTTTAACGTAGGATGTAATTTTGTGGTGGTGGGGGCTGAGTCCCAGAGTTTCTTTAATGTCCATGATTTTCATTATTGAACTTTCAAATTACGTCAAATGTTATAATCAGCGATGGTATTTGCATGCTGAAAACAATGGTCGAGGGGTCATCATTGGTATCATCTCGACGATTATCGAACTTATAAGCAAACAAAATACTTCATCAAATGGAATTATTGTTATCCAAGTATCTTGTTACAATGGGAGAGTGTATTAATAAAAAAAAAAAAAAAAAAAACTACATACAGAAGTAATCGTTTCTATTTCCGCAAGCAAAAAGAAAAAGAAAGAAAGTTCTCGATACGAGCGAGACGCCAGACTGTTAACAGCCCCCGAGATTCCTTCTCCCGTTCAAAAGTCTATAAATTTATGGCAGGGAGCATCGATCGCTCCTCGATTTTAAACGAACAACTTGTTCAACAATAACAAAACTCGGTAGAGAGGAGCCGAGCATTAATAGATATTTTATTGCCACTTTCGATACGCGTTATAATAGCCTTCGAACGGTCATTCGCTTTTGTATTATCGCTTTCTTCTCGCAACGCTCGCACGTACGTGGGGCCACACTCTTACGTCGATTGCGAACGCGCGCGCTCACGGACAATACGAACGTAACGGGATTTCGTTGCGATGGAGCCGAGACGGTGGTACGTTAGCGGATCAATTTCCAGGTCAGCCGGACGAAGATTTGGCTGGGCCGTTTTTGTCTGGAGGTTAGGACGGGTTATTGTGGGAGGCCCTTTTGTAGGCGAGGCCCTTGTTTGTAAGCCTTTTTCCGCGGCTCATCGATAAGTTCGCGGCCGATCGATCATCTAAAATAACACGACGGTCAGTAGTGAGGTTCGTGCTCGCTTACATTCATACATAAACCACCTAACAACTTAACAATGTCCCTGTGTAAGCCGCAATTATTTACTTACGAATGCTTTCATTGTTGCGTGTTTTATCGAAAGTGCGGACTCATCGGGCGCCCGGCAACAATAATAAACTATTACAGGCACAGTCGTACGCGTTTTGGACGCAACTCTTACGACCGACTAGATATACGAAAGCAAGGATGGCCGTTATATAAGATATTAAGTAAGCTCGTTGCAATGGACATTTCATGAATTGGTGCTTATACGGTTGAACGTCTATTTTCAAGCGAGGCATTACATACCGACGCTAATTATATCTCGCCGCCTAGACGTAATGTACTAGGAAGAACCGATTCATCTTTATCCCTCGCCACGCGTATATATGTATGGGGCGACATTGTCATAATGTTGAATGTTGTTATGTTTATTGGGACTGTCGTAGTGGTCGAACGATATATTTACAATAATTAAGGGGGCCGAGGAGGTTGGTGAAATTGCCATATAAAAATTATTAACTATTACGACGCACAGTCGGAACAGTTTAGTCTCATTGATTGGCATTCGCTCGTGTGCTAACTATGCGATATTGCATTTTAAATTTGATATTAATGGGCAAGAGTGCGATATGTGAGAGATGTGTGAAATTGGACTTTGGCACTTTCAATGATGGTATAGAGGTGACTGGTCAGTTGGAGAGAGCAAACTCCCCGACATTTGTACGCGGAGGTCACGAATTCCATTGTAAAACGAGACATAAACAAAGCAACATATTATATTCCACGATAAAAATATCCAAATGTCACATTTTTCAATAGTATACTTACTGTGGTGGTGATACGCATGGATGGGTAGTTTATCGACTGCACAATAGTGGCGATTCTCGTGTACTTTATCGAATTTCAAATTGCTGGGTTGAGCTTAAATTTCGGTTCAGCTCATCGCGTGAGAATAAAGCACGAAAGTCGCATTAAATATAAATTGCCGGCCCGCGCGTCTAATCCATGCGTCTCTAAAACTTTCCCCGCATCTTTTCCAATACTAGCAGAATATCCGCTCTTCGTTACCAGCCATTTACCAACCATTAACCAACCATTTTCCAGCCAATTACAAGCCAATTATTACCAGTCGTGTAAAAGTAGCCGGCGTTTGTTTGTTTGTTTGTTTGTTGGTTTGTTTGTCGTGCAATTATCGTGCAATTACATCGCAAGCTCCGAGGGCCCGTCGTTAATTGCGTGTCATCGGGCTCGATTATCGACCCCGGTGCGCGACCTCTGGATAACACCGTATTTTTCTATCGTTTCGGGATTGGATTGCTCGGGGCCCGTGGGTTTGAATCAATGACGGGGAAACGTAAGGTTTTGTCCGGTCGTAAAGGAAGGAGCGGCGAATGGTAGCGACGTTAAGGTGCGAAAATACAGCCTCGCGTTGTCCTCGTTCCTTATCTCTCGATAAAGTTCATGAATAATTGCGCGTTACGCACGTTACGCAAGCGCGTCTGAAAGCCATGGATTATTTTTTATTTATTTGTTGTGCATTGCCTTCGTGCCACTATTCGTGGCATCGCGACGGCGGCAGTTACGACGACGATGAAAGTAACGATGCTCACGTGTGCTGCTGCTCGTAGCACTTTTTACTTCTCGTTAAACGAAACTCTTTATGTTATATTTATACTTGAAAAAGGTTCTAAGCTAATTTAGACCATTGTCATTTCATTTTTTTTAACTTGTCTTTGGACTTTCGCAGCTAATTTAATGAACAATTTGTGCCACGCAATGTATAAGCTAATGGTAAAATTGTAATTGACAAAAGTGGCGCGTTATTTCGTAACTTATTCCTCGGTTTCTTTCTCCATTCTCTCTCTCTCTCTCTCTCTCTCTCTCTCTCTCTCTCTCTCTATCACCTAAACGAAAACAAAGAAGAAAAAATAAAAAATAAAAAAAGGGCTACCAATGGCGTAATATATTTGGAATAACGGGGATATTGGCGAGAGCGTGATGTATTTCTAACGATGCGACTTCTCAATAAAAAATTTGGACATGGTCGAACGGTGGTAATAAGGCAGTGACGTTTCACATAAGCGACGTTTATCGAAATACTTTCCCACATTGCTGTTTATTGTCGACGAAAGCTTCTTTCTAGGGAGAAGGAAACGGCAATTATATATAAGATAAATTACAGGCTCTAAGAAACCTTTGTCAGAACTTGCTACTACACAATCGTAAAGCAACAGGCGTAAGGCACGCAGTTTCTCTCGTTAAATAAACTGTTGATGTACGATGAAAAGTATTCGTCAACGATCTGCTCCCTCCCCCTCATTCCCCTCCCCGTGCCACACACGCACGCACACACACGCACACACACACGCACACTCTCTCTCTCTCCCTCTCTGTCTCCCTCTCTCTCTCCCTCCCTCCCTTCATCATCATCCCATCGGTTAAAACGAAAATACATTTTTAAGCATCCGTGCGTGCAAACATTTTTTCGCGAGCAAAATCCATTTTCTTAACAATCACAAAGTCAATCTCGAGCCCTTGAAGGCCCGCCTCAAACACGTTCCCCATAGCGTTCAGGCAGTTAGTGGTCTCATAAAAAACTAAGTAATATGCAGTCGTCACGTGCCTGTCGAAGGCTTTTTCTTTCTCTCCTTTTCTCTCTCTCTCTCTCTCTCTCTCTCTCTCTTTCTCTCTTTCTCTCTTTCTCTCTTTCTCTCTTTCAAAACGCAGGGGCTCACATACGTAGCGAGTACAAGGCGCTTTTCGTATACTATGTCTCACCACACGTTCGTCGCTCTCGTGGCATGCAGGCTGACAGAGGCTGTAGTCTCTCTCTCTATCTCTCTCTCTCTATCTCTCTCTCTCTCTCGCCGCTACATCTCGCCCTCTTGTGTTTGGCTGGTGCCTGGAGGCCAGTGCAAGAAAATAAAGGATTTTAGCTGCGTGGCTGGCTTACGCGTCCTTTAAAGCATCCCAGTGAAAGTGGCGAATTCTATTGGAAAGTGACGAGGCTTCGCGCGTCGGGCGAAATATCGAGCCGAAGGGCGGCGGACGATAAAACTCGAGCCAATGCCACTTCATGGCTTAACGTGCCTCTCTTTCTTTCTTCCCTCTCTTTGTGAACGATATTCGAGCGCGAAGCCTCTTATGTAGTACCTACACACGTCGCTCAACCTTCCAAGATTTCACTCGTTTTATTCTGCGTTTTATTCTGCGTTTCATTGTGCGTTTCATTGTGCGTTCCATTGTGCGCTCCATTGTGCGAGCGCGCGCGCGCTAGACGATTCCGATGCCCTGGCGAGATTAATGACTTGGAGATTATTGGAAACTCTGTCTGTTCGAGACACTTTTAGAAATTTTGGTTATTAACGTTTTCTCCGCTTCTCTGGAGCTGTCCTCGTTGCACTGGCATCGCACGCCGATTAAAGCACTTTTCTAATTGAAATGCTAAGTACAGTGACGCATTCTGAAAATTTTATTTTTTATTTCGGTCAACTCGCTCGCTAATTACACTTTAAATACGAGATCTTTGGTTCCTCCCTATTGTACGCGATATTAATTATCGGCCAAACTCGATTTCTCTCAAGTCCAATTTAATACCGTTTTACCATTTTTCATTTTCTTTGCTCGTCCCATTTCACCTCTCGTTTCCTCATTCATCTACCCAAACCGTATTTTCAACGTTTCCATATTTCTTACTCGACATCTCGATAAACCTGATTCAGCTCCGACTGCATGCGATCATTTAAACCTTCAAAATTTAATTGCAATGGTGGCTGGGCGTCGGGTACGAAGTGCGCGATATCCGCACAAAAGCCCGACGATCCACGGCGCCAAATTAGACAAGCGGAGCTACCGGGACGACAAGGAGAGCAGGGGAGGGGAGAGCCACATTGTCAGGGATGAGCGGCCTCGTCTGCTGTGGTCACCCGCGGTGGTGGCCGATAAACGTGGAGAGCCCAGTCGTTCTAGGTCCCGGGGGTGTGGACCCGTTTTTGTCACCGCGACTTGTCATCGGATCCACGGCGCCGCTTTATCAACGGAAAAAATCACGTCGTTTACCGGGTATCCTTAAAAACCCTTCCTATTCCTCACCAAGCCCACCAATCTCTATCACCAAATCTTATATGCGGGCAAATTTTTTTAACGCCCGATTGACTCTGCCTCTCCCATCTAAGGTTTCACCGTCCCTCACCCTCGGGTTTTAGCTGCGACTCTTTTGGCATCGCGACCGCGCCTCTCTCCATCATTCGACTCGTCGATTACGCTGCATAAACACAACCGCTTCCTCTTTTTTTACGACGTAAGCACGCAGTTCCGAGGCGAGGAGTTTTCATCCCTCGCGGCACGTATGTACTTGGTAAACAATGTAAGGATGGCGCGGTGGGGGAGGTCGGCATGCGTAACGGCGAGGGAACAAATTGCACGCGAACGCACGAGCGGCGTATGGTAAATTTGCACGAATACCTCGCGCCTCCTGGCGATCGGCAAATATTTATTTTATCGAGCGTGTCTCTCCGGGAAGGGGAAAAGGTCGGGGCGCGCGTTATTGTCGCGTTGACGGGTGTCGGAATAAACGCAAATCCACGTACGGAGCGAAGCGAGACTCGCTCGGGCAAAGCACCGATCGTGACACCATAAAACATTCTCTCTCTCTCTCTCTCTCTCTCTCTCTCTCTCTCTCTCTCTCCCTCACTTGTTTATAGGCGAGAGTATCGTCCGGTCCGACATCCGGATTTATTTACTAGCCTGTGCCTTAAGACTGCCAAGACCGGGCCGCCCCGGGAATGATAAAAAGCCACTCGCCACGCTTGTTACTCCGGCCGCAGTCGAAACTCCGAGGGCCCGATCTTAAGTCTTCGTTTTCCGTCTGGAGGAGGCCGCCAGTCGGTCAAGGTTCTCGCGCTCCTGGCTCACGACGGAAAAACATTGCCGGGAACTTTTTCAGCGGCCGATCGGAACGGCTCTATTTTATTGGCTCGCACATGGGATGGGAGCTCCTGACGCACGTGGAGGCTTTACGTACGTTGGAAGCGAGAAGAGGATCGAGAGGTATGACCGGGGAAGCCCTTTTCTCACTGGCAACGAGTAATGGACGATCGTCGCGTGCGCCCCGCGAATAATCCGATCGATTCGATAAGTCTCTTATTTGCCGTTGCGCCTGACTCGTCGTTACATTTGCTCGTTACATTTTTTTTTTAATAGAAACTCATTTCGTCCTTGGGCCCTAATTAGTGGCGGCTCGACTATGCGCTTTTTTGGCTCGAAGAATGCGAAGATTTTGAATTACCCTACTCTTGCACCTTATTATTATTCGTTAATAATCGCTTTTAATTCTTATTCAGACGGAAGCTCTTGATTTATCGGCCCCCTTTCACCCACTTCGTCGCACCATCGACGTATACCTAACTACTAATAAGATTGGCTATGTAGTTTTCAACGATTAATTAGAGCTAAGTTGGATCGATTAAAAGTTTGTTTTCTCGGCTTGTGGGAAATTTTGGCTGAAAAGGTATTACGGAGCGTCGATAGACTTCAGCTCGTTTCGCGAATAAATAATTTTAAAATAAGTTTTAATTAAGATTTTTCAATATTATCCTATCCTCTTAATATCGTATAATACAACTGTTGGCTTTGTAACAACTCCTATCTCTTCGCAATGATTTTTAGAAAGTTCTTTCACCGTAAAGTTATCTCATCTATATTTGTTCGCTTGTCATATATAATTGTATGGTGATCCATAGTAGCATCGGTAAGGCTCGCATAAAAAGTAGAATACGAACAAACACTTTAAGCTACCATTCAAAATTTATATTCGTCTGCCTTGCATCTCATTCAGTCAAAATTATCGAGCACGATGTAGCTAAAGAGCCTATGTGTGCCCGATTTTAAACTATTTTGGAGGTTTTAACCTTTTGGAGGTTTGTTAAATATTATCGACGTCACAATGACACTTTTACGTACACTTGCGCTCAGCCCGTAATCAAATGCATTTTAACAAATAAAGGCGAAGCTGGGATAAACGAACCAAACGCTCTCGTCATTAGACAAGCAGACACGAGTAATGTTACAAAGGGCCCCGTCGTCTGTTGTTACGTTGCCACCTTCTATATATGTATATAAATAAAAAAAAAAAAAAGAAAAGGTATCTTCGTCCATATATTCAACTGCCCGTAGCACCTGAGCTCAGCTTCTTGCGATTTCCGGCCTATTTTTACGATGGATTCGTTCACGCGTCTACGCACAGTTCCTAACCCCCCCCCCCTCCCCTCCCCCTTTCTCATCCCACCTCCCCACCCTCTACAATCGAGGGCGCGAAACTTGGAATAAGGTCGGGGCAAACATACGAGCATCGCTTCAATACGTGGAACGAGAAGCGCGGCGAGGCGAGAGGAGGCTCATCGAGGATAAAATATACGAACGCATCATCCGTCTGGCTTCACTGCGGAAATTCGTCGGTGGCGGTGATTTGCGCAGCGTCGAGGCCAACGACCCTTACTTATGAGACTCGCTTTTCCCCACTTTCCCACTTTCCCACTACTACCTCCCCTACCCTCAGTCCCCGCTATAACCGACATCCCGCCAAGGTTTCCCCTCATACTTACTTCACTCTCCTCGCCGCTATCCAAGTTTTCACCCAAATTTTTCCGCTTCCATTGAAAGCTCGATTTCTTTGTGGTCGTCGTGGGAAAGCGAGGGTTGGACGCTGCTAATGTCCAATGCTGCGAGGCTCGCCTGGCTCCGACTACAGATACGCAAACCCATCAGGACATGGTACTGCGCTGAATTTTTAACGGTCGACTCGGCCAGCGACATTCCGTCAGTGCTCTCGGTATCATTTAGGCGTTTCGAAAAGCTCGTGCTATTGTCGAGCGTCATTCCATTGACGACGAGACTGTCGAAATGCGAATTAATTCTCGTAAAATACTTTTGTCCTTTGCTCGCACAACACTGGCTTTCAAGGCCAGAGAGTCTAGCTTATCAAACTAACGCTATGGATATCGTAGCGATCAAACCCCGTCCCCTTGACTACAAACTACATTCCCCTTCCAATTTCCCATTCCCACCTTTGTCAACAATCCCCCGGCCACAATCCCTTCCCGCCAATCCCTCATCCACACAGCCTCACCCACAAAGTGCCCAATTTGTCGAGGAATTTTACCCCAGAGTGCCAAACAAATGGAAGTGGAAAGTGGAAAGTCGCCGCGGCAATGAATTCGCGTGGTGGTCGGTGATGGGCTCGCGAAAGTGCGCGAAATCGCCTCGCAAGTCGTCAATGCCATCGATCAGCGCGACTGCGGGGGCGATAAAAGCGACGTTGACGTCGTTTGGCCGCCTAATTAAATCCTAAGGTGCTCTTAACGATCGTGCCGCCGTCTTTATACGATTAAGCGCAGCAGCGCGCATAAATGCAGAGGCGCTCGGCCACGTAGACGCACAAGAGTCAAGACGCGGCTCAGGACAATCATAAATAACGCCACAGGACTTAATTCCGACGGATGCGACGCGCTCCACTTTTACCTCGACGACGATTCCCGTCAACTTCGGCCCCGCGATGACTCACACGCGCAAAGGGAAAGTCGCCGTGGCGTCGCTTCTTGCTCATCGTATTCCCCGTCCCTCCGTCTACTCCTCTACCAGCAATTGGGAGGATGGTCGATGCCTCCAACCATTGTTTTCCCTTTCTTTTTTGTTTTTTTTTGTTTTTTTTTTTGTTTTTGTTTTGTTTTTTTTTTGTTTTTTTTTTGTTTTTTTTGTTTTTTTTTGTTTTTTTTTTGAGCGGCGTGGCGGGGGCGTGAGCGTGACAGCGTCTTCTCTCATCTCAGCCAGACATCAGACACGATTTGTTAAATAATTAGCCTTCGTCGTCCCTTCGTTTCGGCAAGTTCACACAGTTGGCGCGCGCGCGCAACCAGATCTTTCTACGGATTGACGGAAACGAGTGAAAAGGATTTATTAGGCAACTCATTGGATGCATCTTATCCTTTAGCAACGCAACATTTTACTGTAATGAATTCCGTGCCGGGATTTATGCGACCGATATAATCGATATTATCCGAGTGGGAATGTTGCCAACAGTATTTTATGATTGTATTTTTGGGTAGAAGGGCAACGATGACTTTTTCTTCTCCTCGGTAAATCTTGCACCGTGGATCTGGTAATCCTGATGTCGTAATAGCTCCAGGACAGAAGCAGCAGTAGGCAAGAGCGGCAAGCGGTACACTTCCCACTCGGACGCAAGCATAATTACAATAAACGAGACAACGCGCTTAAGTGATCATTTTATTTTTATCAGATGCAGATCGAGATATGCGGCAGTGATGTTGGAGCGTTCGAGCATTCAAAGTCAATTGTGGCCAATTTAATAACCAAATCCAGGGTAACGGGAATACGTTCGACATGTCCTCTCGAAAGCCCGCTACGATGATTTCCCGCGCAATCCACGATCGCAATTTGCCCAATGCACTTGCTATTTCAGTAGGCATTGGGCGTCGATCGAACGAGCTCCCTGTAACGGACAAAATTGAAAAAGCCAGAGTCAAGACGCGAGAGGGAGGAAACGAATCGGCGATTTTCAAATTATTCATGGCTGCTCGCGCGGGGAAGCGAAAATTTCCCATGCGATGAGTATTCGATCGATACCAAGTCTCTCTGGCTTGACAATACGTAACGCAACAACACCGCGTTGATCATATTAAATCGGTCATCGGTTACGGAGCTTTGACACGTGTATCGTCCAGCGCCTAACATAGATAAAAGTAATTTTTCAAGTACGACTAATTTTCCATAAAATAAGATGCGCTATTTTCAAAGAAAGCACGAGTAAGGCTACTTTTTTTCTATTTCTTCTTCTTCTTCATCTTCTTCTTCTTCATCTTCTTCTTCATCTTCTTCTTCATCTTCTTCTTCTTCATCTTCTTCTTCTTCATCTTCTTCTTCTTCATCTTCTTCTTCATCTTCATCTTCATCTTCTTCTTTTTCAAAAGAGAGAGAGAGAGAGAGAGAGAGAGAGAGAGAGAGATCGAACAAAAATGAAAGACGTATCTTTCCGCGTCACTTTGTCGTAATGATCGCCATATCATGACGTCGACTGTTTATTAAAATGAGTCGCTACGAAGACGCACCTGCGCGATACTCAACATCGAAAATTGGATGCGCATACACACATGACATCCTCCTTCTCTTGGCTTTTCAACATTTCCTTATTGGACGATGCGCGAGCGCTTTTGTCCCGGGGATTACGATACCTTACCTTCCGACCGCGTCCCCTTAAGCCTGCGTTCTCGCTCCTTTATTTACTTTCATTTTTCGTTCGACGGTAACTGCCTGGCAGTGAATTATTCCTCTCTTCTTTTTTTTTTTTTTTTTTTTTTTTTTTTTTTTTTTGCATGTACAGCGAGAACTCGTTTGGGAATATCATTTTATGAATTTATCCGTTAAATTACCGAGTGCCCCACTATAAGCTCGTTGTTTTCCGAGCCTCGAGGGGTCGGAATTTTTAATTGTCACGGATAAAGCTCATTGTATAATAAAGTACTTATCCGATATTACTTATTACTCTGTCTACATAACGAAGGTTGGGTTTCGCGTTAATTTCGTGGACGATTTCTGGGCATAGAGACGATGGACGATGAGACGCCGATAAGATTATTGAAAGAAGTTGCGGAATATTTTATAGAGCTTGCGAGATTCATAGTGATTTTACATAATTGTCTGAATCTATCGTCAAGGGGCTGAAAATTGAATGGATGCTATCGATTTTATATAAATGCCATTAGAAGCATCGGCTAATTATCTTCATTGTTATTGCAAAAATAGGATTGCAATATTTACATTTGTTTCGTTATTTTCTCGTATTAATAGTGTCGCCTCGTTCGAGCATGAAACTAATCAGTTTCTATGCTTTATAATACTCCGTTCTAGCATATTTGATCGCGTAAGTCGCACGTTGTTCATCATTTGTATTGGAAAATTCCATGTTTTACCTGTATATCCACCGTTTCAAAATATTTTATGAATTAAAAATGCACACAATGAACATTGTTTGCTTACATTTAGGGAATAACGTTTGTCAGGTTTTTTTTTTTTTAAAGAAAATCATATTACTCGGTAAACGAGTGAAAAATATGTTATTATATTCTGTCGCGTTGACAATCGAGAAAACATTATTTTAATAGCATTGTAGATCTATAGAAAGAAAAGAAAAAAAAATAAAAAATTTACATAATCGATTTATAAATCAGATATCGATTATATAGATTTGAAAATTATTTTTAAATAATAGAAAATTTTTATTTCATTTCCAATTAATAATTTATTTATTACAATAATTGTTATACATAAGTTTTTACACGTATAGTTGCATCTCTAAGTCGATATCCTTAAAGTTTACACGCAAAGATATCATAATTTTGTGCAACGACTGATTTATTTATAAATTTGAATTTTTACAATAACTAGCAGTTAAATAACTCATTAATCCGTAAGATACGTCAGCGAAACCTAATTAATAAATTCATTGGAATATCATTGAATCAATTTGATATGCATTTAGCTCTGGTGATTAACATTTTATGTTTTTATAATTTTCTCATTGTACATTTAACGGCGCGCATGCTAAAAGCGCGCGTTAAAGCTGGACAAGGAAGCATTCAATACAAACGTCCAGAATATTCCCATGTAATATCCAAGAAGTGTGTTTCAATTTGCTGGATGGAAATCTTTTAACACTTTCTCGTCGATGCAGCGAAATCTTTTGAGGGAAACTTTCAGAATTCGAATAGCTGCTTATCAGCGGATTCGGCTTTATCCCAAATATCCCTCACAATTGTTGTGTGCGTCGAAAATAAAAAGCATAAAGGTGTTGGCGCTATTCAGTTGGCCCATTATGCATTAGTTCGCAATGCTTAAATCCTCGCTCTCGAAATGAACTTTCTTTCGGCATTTTTCTACTCTCTCCCTTATGCACAACTTTAAGAGGCCAGAAGAGCTGAAAGATGATGCAGTAAAGGGGCCATTGTGCAGCCGCGACTCTTCTAAACAACGCCAATAAAATGGATTTCCCTCGGCCATGGTCAACTGTTAGCGAGGAAAAAATTGTAATCTCCGCGGAAGCGCAATAATTCTTTTCTCGATCCGGTAATTGGCGCTTTCGCAACGCCGCACCGTCGCGCCTCAACGTTTATTACCATTGTCGGGGGGGGGGGTCCCCGTCTCTGTCCCCCGTTCACCGCGCACTCCCTTCGCTGCGACCACTGGAGCAGATCCATGTCGTCGTAGGAAAAAAGGATTAAAAGACGACGACGAGGAGACTTTCCTTCCGGACAGAGACGCCGCTCGTTTTTCGTCATGGACTCGCGACGTGTCTCCTCAACACTTTCCGTACTCCCTCCCTTGCGCCTTTTCGTTTCCCTCATTTTCATCATGAAATTATAATTAGTCGCGCAGCCTTCCCGACGATCGTATGTTTGCCTCCCCTTTCCCATCCCAACCCCAATATCCACGGGCATCGATGTTATTGGGAATCGATTGGCCGCTCGCTGGATTAATCGTGAAACGCGCGATAATAAAATTGGAGTTTGTAATATCGTTTGGCTCGCGTCGATGATTATTAGATTGAGTCGTTTGGGCATTGTAGTGCGCTTGCATCTCACTCGCATCTCACTCGCCATTTCTCATTCGTCGTTTTTCATTTCAACCTGCATCCAATGCTGCGGCGACGTCCCATTCAATTTAGATGGTAATTTCGAATTATAGCGCAAGAATCCGTCCGAGCTTGTCGAATTGCCGTTTTTAATTGGTGATCGATGGGAGGTGGCTTACGTGGACGGTGTCCAGCCCAGTCCAGCCCAGTCCAGCCCAGTCCAGCCCAGTCCAATCCAGCCTAATATCACCGAGCTGCAGCGTTCATTGTCATTATCTAATGGCTGGAGGGGCGGGGAGGGGCGGCGGGGGGGGGGGGGGGGGGGCAGCAGTTTGTCGCGTGTACCCGCACTTTTATCCTAGACATTTGCAAAAGTGACGCTCGCCGATCGATCGTCGCAACAGGTTTTTCATCATTTCGCTCGACTATATCAAGGCTTATCCGAGATCGTTCCTGGTATCTTTATTGATATTTTATCATTATCACTTGCCTCACCGGCCTAATGATGAATCGGCCATTCGCGTACGCATAAGAGCCTCGAGCGAAACGCGAGAGCCCGAGGGGATGACTCGTAATTCGCTTATTATTCCTTTTTCGTACGAGCGGCAGCGCTTCATTTTTCAACAGGACGATCGTGTTTTCAATATCATTTTTTCGTCCTGCATCTTGATTTGCTTGATTTACCACTGGCACATTCTTATCGAATGCTTAAATAAAGCATCGCCATTTGAAAAGTTGCCAGGGCGGATTCGTACTTTATCCCCCACCCCACCCCACCCCTCCACCCCTCCACCGCCAAGCGTATAAAAAGTACGCTGCACTCGTTAAAAAAATGGTGTACGTTCGATTGGTAAAGGTTGTTCCGTGTTTGGTTTTTGAAACGAGTGTGGGCAATATCGGACGAACGTGTGTGTGTGTGTGTGTTTTTTTTTTGAAAGCAAACGAATCGTTGAAATATTGTTGACGACTGAAATTGCAGCATGAATTTCAATTTTCAATGATGAACAGCGAAGAAATAATTGCAGCTTACGTATACTACCCGAGTAAACTATTAGGCGCTCGAGCGTTCGAGTCGTGTGCGGGCGGGGAGGGTTAGATTGAATTTCTTTATCGCTTGAACGATGTCTCTGGCATCTGTCTCGTTATTTGCTAGTATATTAGTTGGTAAAGTGGTGTAATTTTGTAAAATGGCACATGTCGGGATTCATCAAGGATGCATACACTGTAAGACATTATGGTAATGCGCGCTCGCGTTTACAAGCATCTGACGTTAGCGATACGGCTGCACCATTAAGATTTAATCAAAGATGTAGTTAAAGGTTGATAAAGCTTCGTTGTACAGGATGTGCGCGAATGACTTAATAGACATTTTCATTGGAGAAAACGTATTCGCATAATCTTGAAAATAATGAGGAAAATCAAGATGTGTGGCCGTCTCGGAACATCATTTTGTTCGATTAGAGGGATATCGCGAGGAGCAAAGATTCTTAATAGCTGAGGCCAATTTATGAATTATATATTTGAAGATATAAAAGCTTTGTAAATGGCCGATGGGTGTATGAGAGACTTGGCTGTCGCGTGGATTTTCGCGATGAGGTAGGGAGAGAGGCGTTCGGCACTATATTTATATATAACAGATTTATTCGACAGTTTGGAAATGTTCGCGAAACGCTTGAGAATTTAACGGATTCGTAAAGTACGAGTGCGCTCGTATTACCTATCGGAGCGAAACGACTCGTGTCCTGATTATTACGATGATCATCGAGGACATTATGAAACGCGTTGCAATAAAAATTCGGAAGGAAAATTGTGCTTTACAAGCGCGTATACAAATTCAGATGCACTCGCGACATTTGCGATAGACGCCAGAGGGCAGAAATCCTTACACGTATGAGAAATTTGAGAAAATGACGGACCCCGATTAATTGGAATTCGAGAGAAATGGCATCGTTGCAAACTTCTAGGAGATCTTTACTTCATTTGGGGG
>NW_011948428.1:2827495-2841949 GCF_000503995.2 Ceratosolen solmsi marchali
GGAAATCATTAATATATCGAGATTGACGAGCTGCAGCCAAAAGTAATTTACGAGGGCATTAGCTCAGTGACCTATTTGGAGGTTGTTCCTCGAGAATGTACGAAGGATATGTCGTCCAATCCCATTCGTTCCGCCAGGATGGACAAAAAATTTAGATTCGCCTCCGGCATTGATCAGCTTGAATTGTCCACTCGAACTCTTACTTAATGGGACGCGAGCTCGCTTAAAAGTTCTTCGCGACCATCGAGTGCCATTCATAAAAATTTCTTCTGCAGCCGTTTAATAAATAACGTTTTTTCTTTTTTTTTTCTATTTTTTTCTCTCTTTTTTTTCCCCTTTTTTTCTATTTTTTTTCTTTTTATCAGCACCAAGACTAAAGCTTTTCTTTCATTCATTATTTATTCATTATTCCTGTAGTTTTTGATGGTCGGATCGAGTCGGTTTCGCTCCCCTTTCATTGCACAACGAGACAATAGCTTTTTTCATATCTAATATTGAATCTTTTACTTGTGCCATTCGACAATTTATACGTAACAAGCGCAAACGCCAATTTAATTTCTACGTTGAGTGCCGTTTCGTTTCGCACAGTCTCGACTTCCGTTACAGCGGTTAATAAAAAAAATTAACTGTGCAATATAGCAGGGAGTAACAATCGCGGAACATCCTACAAAATCAAATGTGATTTACTTCGTAATTTCCTTCTTCGGCATCAGCCGCTCTAACAAGCTTTTGTATACTGATTTTCTCTTCGTGTGTAAGCGATATCTTTTCACAATATCTGCCATATAAATTGAAGACAAAAAAAAAACAAGAAAAAAAACATGCGTATATACTTAAAACAGTGCTTCACTTGTCATCGATAATTTACTCAAAACAATTGTTTTTATTCTCCTTTTCATGGAGCTTGCATTGTAAAAGTATAGGATGCACGCCGCTCCTGTCGATCCTAGCCAACGAATCATTCCCAATCAAGGCTGATTAGATTCCCCTGCGTCGTTTATCCGGTGTCGATGGGCTATAAATTCGATAAAAAAAAAAAAGAAAAAAAAGCAAATGTTAAGAGCGGAACTGGAGAGACGTTTGATGGCTTTCGGTGCCAGAAGGAGGTCAAACAAATTTTATCGATTTTTCCCACCACAGCTCTGTCCCAATAATTTGCCGAGACTCATCGATCTCCTACTCAAGCTCAAGAGCCGCTTAAGCGTAAATGTTGGTACGTGTGCGCGTGTAAGCGTACGCGTGTGCACGCTGCGGATGCGCCAGATAGATAGGACGGGAGGAGCAAAGCAAAAGGTTCGTGAAACAAATCGGGCAATCGCTTCTTCCTTTTCACTTCTTTGTCACCATCGTCGTCCAACGTCGTCATCGTCTCTTACATTTCCAACCCCTCTCGAGGCACACCGCTGAGCATACACACGCGCGTACGCACACATTGTGTGCAACGACGAGCGCGAAAAATTTATTACGACGATGTAAAATGGAATCCAAGTGCAGTTAAGGAAGCTTGCTGGCCCTTGCTCGTTGCCAAGTATTTGTTTAACGCATTAAGTTCTTTTCTGGCCTCGCGTCGTGCGTATGAAAAATTTCATGCGCAAGCCGAGAGGAATACTTTCAAGGTACGATGATAAAAGTTTTAAGTGTTTGTAAATAAAGCGAGAAGGACGGAGCCATTGTACTTTTAGAAATTTCTGGTAAACCTCCTATATTATGCTCATTGGAAATTCACGATTAAGAATGGAAATAATAGATAGTGTTACTCTCGAGCCTTGACAATATTTATTTTCATAACTTAAATCGGTTTCACTTTTTATTGCTTTAAAAATGGCATTTCACGAGATAATGAATTTTATTGTACTTCAACATTATGTACTAGAGATTATGTATAAGCGTTTTCAATTATTCCTGTAGATTAAAATTGTCGATGTAGGTCTTATGATTAATTAGTGAACAATATAATTATTTAACCAAATATTATTAATTTTTATCATTTTTTCCTTAACTTGTATTACATAAATATATTGGAAGTTTATTTATTATTGTTTGCTGTTGTAATATTGCAGTGAGTAAGTTGCAACCACAAATACATATAGCAGATAGCAATTATAATGTAATATATTGTTACGTATTTTCAAACTTATCATGTGATTTAGTTTTGTTACCAATTTCCTATTTTATTTATATTTCAAAGCCATTAAATTTTATTTCCTATTTGACCATTTGTTTCTTTCTTTTACTAGAAGAAGTTTGGAAGACGAAAAAATTGTAAAAAAACAACGCGGCATAAAAGACATTGAATTATTACGTTAATATTTTTAAATTGCGTAAATAATGTACTCGAAAAGAAAAAAAAAATTAAGGAATGAGGAAAATGCGCGAGTTTGCTTGTTTTTAAAGAATTGTGATGGTAGTAATCGGAAATAAATTTTCACAATATTTATGAAAAGTGCAAGTACGAGCGCAACTAGCGCGTACATATTCATATATATGTCATTGAATAAATTCTTTAAATAATAATCATAGCGCTTCGTGTATATTAATGAACATGAAGATTAATAGATGAACAATAAAATGTCAGCAAGAGCGTATTTGCAATTATAAAAATATTACAAAACAAGTTTCTGATAACTTATACAAACTTTGTTAATGTAACGAACAGCATGAATAATGCTTTGTGAAAAGAATTTCCTTTTTATGAATAAATCCCGATAAGAATATCTCAAAGACAATCTTACTTTCTACCGTCGACACAGAATTTTCTCAATAATATTATTGCAGCTTGAAAATATAAAATTTGTATAATAAATAATTTTAAGAGTATAATTAATTAAAAATAAATATACGTATGCTTTAAAATTATTATATCGCAAATTTTGAAGCTGTATAACCGCGATTTTTTCATATAATTTTTAATTTAGAACAAACTTTACGAAAGTTAGATTTACCATAAATAGTTATAATAATTATAATAATTTTATCGTTTTGACAAACATGTCAAACACTTTCGATACATTCTTTCGAATTAGTTGCTTCTATGAAGCGATTTTGTCGTTGTTGTCGTTGTTGTCGTTGTTGTCGTTGTTGTCGTTGTTGTTGTTTTTCGTTAAAAATTATAAGCAAATTTATACCAACATCTTCCACGTTAGAATTTCGTTAAAAATTATAAGCAAATTTATACCAACATCTTCCACGTTAGAATAAGAAGATTAAGCACGAGAAAAGTACGTAATACAAACTAATTTTAACAATGAATGATAAATAATAATGCTTTCCACGATCTTACAAGATCATGGCTTTTATAAATATCCGCTAGAGTAAAAAATATTATCTATTTATGATATGAAATGATAAAATCGCTAAGCTTTTAACTGTTAGACTTTCTTTTAAAACGGCTAATAAGTCATTGTTAATGTTGCCGAACACTTGATAAAATAACTCATTAGATTATCACGTTAATTGTCGTAATGTTTATAATCAACCAACAAGCGTCAGGGCGAGAGATTTATGAAGTGTAATGAAATTTGAGAGACCACTATGAAATATGCAAAACTTTGTTAAAGCAACAAGAATATATAGGCAATGTTACCGTCTAAATTGTAAGTAAAGAAACTTTCTTGGCTACTTGGCTTTAAAGATTAAATTTCAAATTTCAGATATTTTACGTTTACCATCTGGTTACCTCGGTAACGCGAGAGCTTAGTTAAATAAGATGTTAGGCATTTTTTTTTTTTTTTTTTTTTTTTTTAAAGAAGTAATCAATGTTTTTTTATAAATAATAATCACACAATTTTATATAATACGTAAGAATCTTCGTTTTCATTGCATGCCCATAAGCATTTGATCCTTCGTAATTTCAATATTGTTGTCGATCAATGTCCCGTACTTGCAAATTAATTGTCTTCTAAGTAATAAAGCAAAGTTATACTCAAATTTTGCATTCTTTAATTGGATCGTTGGTGAGGAAATTACATCAAAGTAGCGCTAGGAACGGTGACTCGTTTTTAAATATAATAATTTATACTTAATTTATAGTATTTTTGATGATTTGTATGTATTGTATCGATTGCCATTGGGCATAATTTTGTTATTTATAACAACGAAGGAGATATGATATTTATTTGTTAGATAAAAGTATCCATTTGGTTATCAAAACGATGTTTATTTAATCGAAATTTTAATGCTCATTTCAAGTATATTCGGTAGTCCTTTATCTCTTCGGCTCTCGAAATATTTTTACAATTTTCAAAATATCCGTTACCAAATTTTAAATCATATTCAACGGATATGCATAATCAATGGAATTGACGATAATTCTATTTCATAAAAGATTTTACATTGCCCGATAGGAATGTAGATGTGAAAACTTATTACACGTTTCATGAAATTGAAATTCATTTAATTTACTTCAATTTACGTTTAGTGTGAAATTCAATTTAATTTTCAATAGAATTTCAAAACGCGAGCTATATTGGTTATTATAATCACTTCATTCGCCACGTTATCGAGCATTTTCTCTGCCTAAACAAACCTCATTTGTCTCTCAATTAATTTACCCAGCACATTATTACCTTCGACACAGTCACTTGACAAGTAATGAAACCACGATATTCGTATCTATGTGCTCAATCTTCTCGTGCATAATCTTATCTGCTTAAGAGTAAGTGTTATTAAAAAAAAAAAATATCAACTAAACTTGTGCTCCCTACTGCCATTTTTTTTCTTCCAGCACTCACTGTGGCTTTAATATAGTTCTAAATGTATGCCTTAGCACTTTACTTTTAACAGCAAACTGTAAATATTGATTAAAACAATAATAGGGTGGGAGATATCGGACCTTATCTGGGAAATTGAAATGTCACCCTAGGTTACACGACCTTATTTTTCTCCATAATATGTCCGTCAACACGACAACGACGTTCGATCAAATTCTGATCGTAAGTCATCTCGTTACATTAAATGCTCGACGAGTATTTCACATGAGAAATCTACAATTTACTATATATAAACTATGTATATAGACAGGCAGATGCGATAGTATTAGACAGATTAGAGATGTGATGTAATTATTAATCAAGTAGGAGTCCGAAGGACGATAGGCAGGTGAGATATTATTACACAACGTTAGATAAACCAAAAGTCTTCAATCGCATTATTCTTATTAAACATCGACGCGTAATAATTTATACTTTGGAGGAAACTCGCGTTTTATTAATGACACACTTATTAGCGATACCTTCGTTAAGGCCTCATTATTTATCGCTCTATTATAGCGTATGATTGGTACTTTCGCAAAATAATACGAGCAAATATTTCAATATTACAAGCGGCCAAGTGATCTCGCCCCTCTGCTTACGACAAAATACATTTGGATTCGCTAAGTAGTAACTCGCTAGTCGCACCACTAAAACCATCAAATTTTCAATTCAGTTGAGAATTCAAATGTTCAAACGTCAATTCTTCACTGCCTCTCTGCCCCGAAGGACAAAATTTTCACGCGCCATTCGATCCGCGAGGAGCTACGTTTCCCGGCCCCCGCGAACCTCGCCGTCCCACGATCGTACCCCCGCGTCCTCATCCGCCGTCTCGTCGCCGGCGACGATGACTCACCAGGCACTCGGGGCTTTCCGTGCCGATAAAACCGATCGATTAATTTACGTCGCATCGACGTGGACTCGATTTTCCTATTTCGCGTGCCCACCTCCCCTCGCTTACCCCGCGCCTGGCGGCATAGCCGCCGGGCGTCCCTCAGGCGGTCTCACGGGCTTACTCGGTCATGAATCACAGCAGAGTGGGCCAGAAAGAAATACGCGTACGACATCTCTCGTTGATGTTATTCATTTTAAGCGCGGTAATGAAGTAATGGTGAAAGTGTCCTATTTCACGATCGTAAACGCCGACGTAGGAGTTTTATCATCGGGTGCGTGCGAGAAGCGCACGCCGGTGGGTTTTGTTACTTTGACCGCGCGCTCCTGTATCTTAGGGACTTTAGAAAGTGAGGCAGGATGGGGGATGAGGCTCGAGAGGTCGCGCGATTCATCAATTTTAATGTCGCCTGCATCGTTGCCGGCCGGGACGAATTTAATGGGCTGGAGGGGCTTCGAGCGCGATGTTCCGCTTGCGCCCGACAAATGCAATTAACGGGAACGCGACATTTTTAACGATGCTATTTCCTCCGATGTGCTTTCACCTTCTTCGGATATACATTATCGAGCACTGCACGGCTCAGGCGCTACTGTCAAAACCTCATGCTGGGCTCATCGTGCGATAAGCGTTATTAGTACGAACTCTGCCGAAAATGTGAAAAATCCAGTCGAGACTTTTCACGACCTTTTGCGCTGAAAGCCGGAAGTGAAAAGTGGGCCGAAAGTGTAATAAAATGAAGGCTTGCTGCACGCAAGCGCCAGCACACGGCAGAAGAGAATTTAGAAGTCCAGCGACTCGTGGTCGCTGCTACGCATCTCGGTTATATTACCGAGGTAAGTGAGAACAAACAAAAAAATAATCCGACTCTACGCTTTCTTCTTTTTCTCGGTACGCTTACGCGTAAGATTTCTTGCACTCGTCATCGTTCCAGTGGGGACACTTTTCGACGGGAGTTGGGCAATCGCACCGGTCGTCCATTCGTGTCTGCGTGCGGACGCATTTTTTTGTACAGGGTTGTGGGTGGGTGGGTGGATGGTTGGGGGGGGGGAGTAGAGGGGAGTAGACACTCGGGCAAGCGGTAACATAGAAACCGAGTAATTTTCATGCAGCACCTCGGTTGGTTCGTAAGTGCCGGCCCCTCTCATTCATTCGCGCTTCTGCTTTCCTTCATTCATGTCCTCGAGCTAGCGCATAGTGATGCATCGACGGCGTCGTCACGAGTGCCTTGCCTCCACCCCGTGCCCGACTCACACAACCACATCGGCTTGTACGTGTGCGCGCGGTTATACTTTCCCCGTCACTCGATCCGTAATTGATATCGTTCCGTCGCGCGTGGCAAACGGTATGTGAGTGAGATAGATAGATAGATAGATAGATAGATAGATAAATAGAGATAGATAGATAGATAAATAGAGATAGATAGATAGATAGATAGATAAATAGAGATAGATAGATAGATAGATAGATAAATAGAGATAGATAGATAGATAGATAGATAAATAGAGATAGATAGATAGATAGATAGATAAATAGAGATAGATAGATAGATAGATAGATAGATAGATAGATAGATAGAGAGAGAGAGAGAGAGAGAGAGAGAGAGAGTGTGTGTGTGCGCGCGTGCGTGTGCGTGCGTGTGTGTGACACCCCCGCCTACCCAAGATCTCTTACTTCTCGGCTTTCGCTCGGCTCGTCGCCGTGGCCAACGGACATGTGCCGTTTATGATCTCATTGCCGGCGCATTTTTCGGCGACGCCGTACGTAGCGAATCACTCGGGACTCGTTCGCATACTCGACTCGTCGCTCGCTCCTGTCTTGGCGGTGGATCAGGGCTCGGATTGCGCGGAATTCGAATCCGATAAATCTAAAGGTCAATGCGTATACGCTGGCAGTGCTGGTGCATCATCAGCCGGACAATGCGAGTGTCATTTTAGCAGAGGAGTACGCGGCGAACGGGGTGAAACATAAATTCCAATTACTTTGACTAATTTATCCACTAGAATCCTATTTAAAATGCTGTTTACAATAAACTTGAGGCGGTGGCGATGGCGGTGGCGAGAGCGGGGAGGA
This sequence comes from Ceratosolen solmsi marchali, assembly GCF_000503995.2. Classification (NCBI taxonomy): domain Eukaryota; kingdom Metazoa; phylum Arthropoda; class Insecta; order Hymenoptera; family Agaonidae; genus Ceratosolen; species Ceratosolen solmsi. The sequence continues at coordinate 2,835,206 of NW_011948428.1, forward strand.
TAACGTTAATGCCAAGAAGTTGTCTAGGTTTATAGTCCACATAGTAGCCACAAACGTCCATTTTATTATCGAAGAGTTGTGACTTCGCTCGACGACGCGCAATTACCATCGACCGTGGAAACGATTGACTTAAGATTAAATTAAGATAGCGAAAGATTTTGTATACCGTTGTTAGAGAAAAGTCGAGCGTTGCAAATTGACGAGAAGAAGAATTCGGTGAGAGAGAACGATGAGATATTTGTATTGTGCGAGAGGAGTTTTCGACTCGCATGAAAATCGACACAACAACGGCTTCGTTGCTCTAAAAAATTATTAAGCAGAGAGTAAGAATCATATGTACAATAAGATAATTAGTGTTTGATTTATTTATTCTTAGTTTTGTTTTTTTTTTTGCTTTTTAAGAAATGAAGGAACAAATAATTTAACGAGAAAATTCAATGTCAAACATTTCCAAGATAGAAAATGATTATTATTTTCCTCAATTTTTATGATCTAATGATGATCTTAAAACACCAGATTCACTTTAATACGGACAATTAATGTTTTTGTAGTTATTATAAGCGCGGCAGTTTATATTGATTTAGATTTTTCTTTTATTGAAAAAGTCCCGTCCCGAGTTCTTAAAAAAAAAATTCACTTTAATACTTTAGATAATTGGAATATTTAATTTTTTCTTCTTCTTCATCTTCTGTCCAAACTACACCAATACAGCGATACACATGGGCACACATGGGCTCGGGCGATCTTTATTCCCAATTTTCCTTTAACAACAAATTTATCGACTCAATTGCCATTATTAATATTGAATAGATTGAATGGATTAATATTAAAAAGGAAAAAAAATGAAAAAAAGAATAGAAACAATATTCATATTGTTTTTCTCAATATTGTTGTAATTTAAAGATATAGTCGATTGAATGAAACTGTCGTCTATTTGGACGCAGCCACGAATTACTTTTAATTCTTCAAGCACAATTACGCAACGACTTTATATTTACCCGCCACTAGTTTCTCATTTTTCAGTTGACGGCGATTCCTCGAGCAAAGACATTCACTTCGAGTCTAGATAATTTTTATAATACCCAATCTGTTTGTGGGGCGGGGGGAGGGGGGCGAGTATTTTTGAAAATGAACAAGATCCGAGAGACGCTACTCCCTGCCGATGCTGTTTTGTCAACGCGTACTCGCGAGCAGCATTAAAAAGCTCGAAGGTAAAGTATTTTTTAACAAAAAGATGTAAACTTTCACTCGTTGAAACTCGAAAGCACACGTACGTCACATTATTAACGGTGCACGAGATCCTTGTTTTTCGAGGAGCAGCAGTAACAGCAGCCTTTTCATTCCTAACCCCTTTTTCCCTTTCATAAACGGCAAGATGCGGTCGGATAAAAGAAGGAAATGTAAGCTTGAGCGATCGCTCGAAAATCAATCTGCCAGATAAAGTGGAGTCTCACCGCATGACCTTCGACGAGGAATCGTAATTTTTTCCGGACAATCGCGAATGTGCGCGACGCTCGTCCCATTTGCATAGTCTTAAACTGCCGTGATCGATCATTCATCCGTCCGAAGAATCTCTAACCGCTACTCCTACCCCTACCACTCTATACCACCCTATACTATTTCTCTCTCTCTCTCTCTCTCTCTCTCTCTCTCTCTCTCTCTCTCTCCAAATTTCCCCTTCCCCTTACATTGTACCAATTCTCCTGCACTCCTGTACTCCTGTACTCCTGCACTCCTGCACTCCAGCACTCCATTGCAGTACGGAACTACGATTGGGCCCCTCAGCCTAGTCGAAATGCCCGTGAAAATGCCCACCGACGGTATAATGTGACTCGAATGGCAGAATAATCCTGGCGTAGTAGTTTCCTCGTCGTGTCGTTTCCTCGTGCGCACACGATCCCTGATCTTAACGAACAACTACCCCCTGCTACGGCGCCGCGAAAATACCACTCGGTTGGGTGGATGGGGGTGGGGGGGGGGGGGGTTGGGTGGATGGGGGTGGGCGGGCGGGGGGAGGACTCGGGCTCACGATTGCCTCGCGACATGACGGCCCCATTCAGGGTCCCAGACCTGCTTCACAGGACTCCTGACGAACGTGGACGGCGAAGTAGCCATTATTTTCGCCGGCGGCTCGCTTCTCGCTGACGCGCATATTTTCTTCTTACCCCTTATTATTACGGTGGCTGCGGATTCCTGACGTCTGGAGCGTAAAACGAGCCGCGAACGTACGTCCATGAGGTATTTTGGGAACCGTTTGGGGAAGGGGGAAGGGGCGGAACATTTAGCTGACTGATTATAGTGGAACCGAGGCGGCGCCCGGTAACCTTGATTTTCAATCACTAGGCAATCGCCGACGATAATTGGTGTAATTATAATTTTATTCGAGAGCCTCGACAAAGAGGATTCGTTTTTAATCTCAAATTTTTCTCACTCTCATTGCTCATGTGCCGCCGTTTAAAGCATAGGCAATTTTATAACGAACATGTTTTATTTAATGAAGCATTAGCATGCGCTCGATTACTCGAGTATTATTAATTAATTGTATGGACGCATTACGTATGAGGAGGGTGGTTGGTGGTGGTGATATACTTGGCGATTAGGGGGTGGGGATAAAGGGAGAAAAGAAAACAACGAGCATTCGAACATTAAGCGTTTTATTGTTAGCAGAGTGTACGCGTGTTGAGTAATGTGAAGACACATGTCCCCTCGTGAACGTAAATGTAAATCTTTAGCGATTAAATATTCAAAGTTCGTTTCACTCCGAAGCCAAGTACATGTATTATGTGGATGCTTTAAGATTTTCTGGGCAATTCTATCGGGCTAAAAGTTATTGGAATAATAGGCACTTTGAGCAATGTCTTCCGTTATACATTTCTGCATAATATCTGACTTGTTTTTTCATATGTATGGTCACTTTATTTCTTACCTGCAAAAGTACACTCGCTCCACAAACACAAAAGTAGCCTTACCTTATATCCCGTGTACCCGAATAATTCTACATTTCCAACGGTACCACGACTCGACTCCTCCTCCAATATTTTTATCTCATCAGCCAAGCTCTTCTATGCTTATTAGCATTGGGATTTACGTTTGAACGTAGCTGTAAAAAGAAAGAAAAGAAAAAAGAAAATAATAGTTTATCGTCGTGCCGTCGGTGGGCGAGATTATTAATCATTCGAAATTAAAACTAAATTTACAAGGACGAAGCATCGATATACGTCGATATGCAGCTTATTTTAGACGCATTGGAAGGTAAATATCATTCTAAATAGATTAACGGATTTATAAAGCAGAGCTATTATACCTAGCGGATTCTTTGTTAAGATTTTGTAATTGTTATTTTTAATAAGCGACGCGCGTGCGCATTATATCCCGCTCTTAATTGAACCAAATGGGAATAAATATTATCATTTTAATACTTTAACTTTACCTTCTTTTTGTTATGATTGTATTTTACGTTTCAAGCTTAAAGCGCAGTTATTCCCCGTCTATTATTTATCCGTATAACAAGTATGCGCAAGTTTAGGCTTATAAAAGTAAGCGTAAACTTATATCAACGCCGTTTTATTTAAGGATTTCAGTGGTATCAACGACATAATTAACAGTTTTCGTTCGGTATATGTTGAAGAATAAGAATAATTATCCAACTGATCACGTTAAGCTGGATAAAATTTGTACGAATACAATAATCGTTTAAACAAATAAACGACGAGACTCAAAAATATTAAAAATTTAAATGTAAATTCTTATATTCCTGTATATATGTACTCGCGCATACTCTCTCTCTCTCTCTCTCTCTCTCTCTCTCTCTCTCTCTCTGTCCCTCTCCCTCTCTACCTACCTCTCTTTCACTATCATCATTCCTTTGTCTCTCGCTCTCGTTCTCCATGTAGCTTAAATAGCTCAAGAAAATACATACCAACCAAGCGTTTTGTGAACGTCACGTCGTGGATTCGCCTTTTGGTGAGATGTGAATCACTTGCTCGTAAGTCTCATAATCCATTAACAATAATGTTCCGCACGAATGTGCTTCGAAAGTATGGCTACCAACTGTACAGAATGTTTCATATCTATTTTTTTTAACTCTACTCATACGATCTGCCTAACATTGAAAGAAAGTTATGTTATAAAGATCTAACACAGTAAAGAATTCGAATTGAAAGTATTGGAAAATGATTTTTTTTTTCTTTCTTTTTTTTTTTTTTTTTTTTTTTTTTAATACAACATTAATGCGTGCTATCGAGATAAAATTTCTCGTTCGCATTGAAATTAATAAAAGACTATAATCTATATATATGTTTATACGTAATTATTCGCCATTTGATATTCGCATGCGTTTAAAGATGTTATATTGCGCTGTCGATATATCAATTGGAAGCATTATAATTTAGATGAATATTTGGATGAATGAGGGTAAATTTTTATTTTATACTGTAACGTCTATGTGATATTGTGATATTTATTAATTTTTTGTTTTTATTTCTGTTGTCTTTACAGGTGAGGTACGTAAATTCTTGCTGCTCTAAGAGTGTTAACCACGTGAGTCGAATGATTATAATTTTCTAGTTAATGTAAGGAAAATTGTAGACATTATAAATTTAAATATAAGATTAAGTAAAAATATACGCCCTCCCCCTTATGAATAATTAATCATGCATTATTTTCTCCACAAGCTTCAAACAAAATCTTAAAACAGACAAGCTATTGCAGCATCAGCGTATTCGTTGTTTAATTTGGAAATTGCTTTTTTACTCGATATAATTTACATGATTTTAATATCAATTGGTATTAAATAATTGTAGGCTAATAATATTGCGAAATTGAGCGAAACAACTATATTTATCAATTTGTAAATTATAAGTTATAATTTTTAAAAATTCATTCAACATTAACGACGAATAAATATTAAACTGATGTCCAACGCTTATATTCGATTAAAAAAATAGTGAATTTTAACATTGAGTTATACGAATTTTCTCTCGATTAAATAAAATATAACTAGTAAGTAATCCCTAGTTTTTTTGGTTTTTTTTTTTTTTTTTTTATAAGTTCTTAAAAATGCAAACTATTATACCGTACATACCAACACACATTGCTTTAAAAGTTCTCTCTAATATTCATGATTTATTTATTTAGCTAAAATTAAATCATTTATTACAAGTGACATAATCGATGACATGCACTTCCAAACTGTTCCTCATTACATTAATATTATAAATAAAAACGAGCTGATATTATGTAATTGAATTTGTTATAAAAAGAAAAAGCTACAAAGTCCTCGGGGGAAATGAGAAATTGTCAATTTAATCGACAATTCGTTTCTCCAAGCTCCTAATGTAATTAGATCGTGTATATTTCGCTCACCGTGCAACGCTCTTAATTCATAATATTTACAATTACTTATCTTAGCCGTTGCGCTCATTCCCCTGTCCCACTAACGTTTTTCACTTTCACTTCAATTAGAAATTCATACATTCGCATTAGCACGGCTGACATACAACGCGACAAATAAAACACGCTCGTGATTTACTCTCGCACTGACAACATTTCACTCATATATCACTTGGAAAATGTTAAATTTGCGGCTAGAAAAATGTGCGCCGAGATCATGATGTATAACTTAATCATTGCGTCTGATCGTCGAGCATACGTTTGAACTTTCATATCGAATCCGCTAAGTTTCCTCGTAAATTATTGCGCTCACGCAAATGCCTGAATCCCGACATCGCGATCATCCGATGCATTTCACAAAAACAAAAAAACAATACAAAACAATACAAAACAATACAAAAAACAAAAAAATCAACTACCCGAAGATGAAACTCCAGGGTATGAAATATAATATAACAAGCCAATAAATTTAAGGCTCGAAAAGCTTGTAGTGCCACGAGTCGCAGGGCCGGGGGTAGTAAGAAACAATTAAGAAATTGTAATAATAAGCCACGGAAAGTAAATATAATGGCGATGGGGCTAAGATGGAACGCATAGGTCCCGCTAATTGCCCGCTCGAATTGTCAATAAATGAAAGAAACGGCCTTAAAGAAATATCGCGAGATCATAATCAAGGCGACGACGATCGACCTTTGCCTTTACGCGCTCCATTCTGGATCGGCCGATATCACTTTTACGGAACGCTTCCTTTAACGCTTAATCAACATTTTCCCCTCAACTTCATAATTTCCGTTTCTCTGCCTGTGTGCGTTTTGGTTGTTTTGATTGTTTTATGATGGCTCTTCCCGTGGCTCGCGTTTAATCGAAGGAGGTGTTGGCACGTCTAAGGCTCGCGAATGCCTCTCTTTCGCTCCGCGCCTTTTGTGCCGCGGAGAATGGAGGCGAAGAGGAGGAGGAGGAGGAGGAGGAGGAGGAGGAGGAGGAGAGGGGGGTAGAGTAACGACATGGATCCTCGCTTGTATTTATTTTTAGGATTGGGCTTGGACGAAAGCGAGAGCGGAATTTACACTCGTCGTCAGTGGGAAATACGAGTCGCGCGCTCTCGATCGATTCGATACTCCTCTTCATCCTTGTTCAACTCGATCGGGGCCGCCTACTTGTATTTCTATTGTCGGGCGTTGGGGGGAGGGAGTGGTAGTGGTAATCATAAAAGTAGCGACACTGCGGGGAATCAATTAGTATCCGATTGCGTCAGGGACGACGTAAAACTTAATTGTCACTCGGAGCGAATTCCGCTCTTTGACCAAACTATTATTGCAAATTCTTTTGACGAAGTTATCAAAACTTGGTGGT
>NW_011948428.1:2841959-2851072 GCF_000503995.2 Ceratosolen solmsi marchali
AATTTCTTTCATTTTCAAATTGACAAACGTTCGATTTATTTATTTTCGGCAATTGTCAGCTTTGCTTCCATTCGAATCGAATGGGCAATTTTGGCCATCGAACCGAATGGGAAGATGGCGAGTCCTTATCGGGAAAATTCTTTCGCCACTGTACACATAACCTCGATTTTACGATACCGTAAATTTGGAATTTTAACTCGGTAATTATATTCGGAAGAGGCTAGCCACTTAATCATAATAAAGTCTTTTTTTTTTTTGCTTAAGCAATGGTTAAATTACACCAAATGCATCCATCTAATACGTTTTCAAATTATGTCATCATAATTGATGACGACAGTACTATCAGCTGATCTAAATCTCGAGCCTTTTAAACGCTTATCGATTATCGCTTATTATTATTATTTATTCATTTATTTATTTATTTATTTCATAGCGATCTAGAGAAATCTATCGATCTTTCATGAGCAATATTTCTCTTCTAAATGCCACATTATCTTCGGGCATTCGGTAGAACATTGGTTCATCAGACTTTGTAAACATGATGTTATCGAGAGATACTTTCATTATTAAAATACATAAAACTAGCTTAAATTAATCAAGCACTTCGATAAAGATCATTAAAATTAGCCGTTCTATATTATCAATATAATACGACGACCATTGACAAACGCTTCGGTTTGATATATTCTGTGTAACGCTAATCGCCATAAAATTCATGCCGCCATTTAACTGCAATAAAAATAACAATTTCATTCTAAATCATTTCTAATAAATGTTCTACTCTCGTTAATTATTCGGTAGACGCGGTGACACGTAAATATTTGCTGACGCGCGAACATCTTGTTATTACAAAATAACGTAAGCATTTTTTCTAAGAACTAGATAATAAAGATTGCAATGCAAGATACAATTAATAATTTTGTGTTCGCGTGTGTGTGCGTGTACACTTTTGGGTAAAACCAGCCTATTAGTGTTAATTTTTAAAGAATTTTTATAATAAAAATCTGTAATAAAAGTATAACACAGGGGAAAAAGTATTATTGCTTCAATTGATATATTTTGAAAGCCATTCTGCTTGATAGATTTGTATTTCATAGGATCGACGATTGGAATCGTAATAGCATATGATTTGATGAATCATGAAATAGCATGACTATTTTAATAAATAAAGTTTTTTTCTCTCCATATCTTATTTCTAGCAGTGGTTTCGAAATAAAATAACGTGTTTATTTTTTTTTTTTTTTTTTTTTTTTTTACTTTAAAAAAAATTTTCTTTTAACTTTAAGTACAAGTTGCTTGGATCGGATACAATTTATAATGATATTTATACATAAATTTAAAGGTAATTTTGTATTTTTTACACGTCATTACGGACAGTTCAATTATTATACTCGCTGTATTAATTTATTATTATGATTGTTGTTGTTATTGTTATTATTTAATTACTATTACTATTATAATTATTTGTTATTTAGTATATACATTCCCACAGGCATTATACCACAATTATACGTCGACATTTTCTAATTTGTTATTTAAATTAAATTCGGATCCGGCCATCGATACGCATCCTTTATAGATCGAGGATAAATTACATAATCAGCTTCAGAAAAAGTATTTTATGACAATAATAATACATTATCTGTTAATCGAGAGCATATTGAGTCACGTGTACAATATTTCAATTAGTCGTTTTAATTTGTATAAGAACATTAATTGCGGGTGGCCTTGGAGAGCTTGAAATGTACATTTCACCAATAGTATCCAGACTTATTCTTTCTAAGTTTGTTTTTTCGTAAATTGATATCTCTTTCATAACTTGTAGTTACGACATTCGGTTAAATATTTTGAAAGCTTAGAAATATAATCTCCGAATACTTATTGTAACACGATTAGATCAAAATTTCGATGTAATTACGTGGCGATATGTATGTACGTATATGGTTGCATATATGGTTTGCATCATGTTCTATCTTACTCACTTTAGGATATTCAACGATATATCCTTTCGTGTTAAACAATGAAATTCAGTGTAACTAGTGAAAGCACACACGACTCTAATATTTATAATAGTATCAAATAAAATTAATTTGCCATAGGTGTATTAGTCGATAGTATATCCATTAACTAATTAGATATATCTTTCAAATAGTTATTTCCAATTTGTTTAAGTATAATAATAACATTCATACTAATTAAATTGTCATAGGAGCGTATATTTCATTAGTATTAATGAAACACGAGTCGTTCTGGTAATACATCGGATTAGTACTATGAATCGCTAGAATGAACTAATCGTATACTATTACAGTCATAATGTAAATATATTAGTCCAATTTCTCAGGTTATTTACATATTGTTGGTCTACATTTCAATGATTTACTGCCTAGTAGTTAATCTATGTATATATGAATAATTAAAAAACCTTTTGTAAATCGATAAAACGTTTCAAGGTTTTCTTTTACGTTTATACACCATAAAATAACGTTTAAGAAAATAATTTATTTAGAAATTTTTTAGCGCTATATATATATATATATATATATATATTAATGTTTAATTTGCATTAAAGTGCTTGTAAATAAAAATTAAATAAACAATACGATTTTATAGGCTACGTTGAATGTGTGAGAGAGCTGTAAATAATCGCAATTATTGGTGATATAAATGTAATTAGAACATTGAATAGAAACTATTGAGGGATATATATATTTAAGTGTACATTTGACTAACAAATATTATAGTTTGAATTAGAAAAGTTTGTTATTAATCGTTGTCAGAAAATAAATTGAAATATTTATATATTGCTTATCGTTGGCATTTGTTGATGTTTTATAAATGATAAATATTTTCATTTAATTTAAAATTTATTTATACGTACTGTTTCTTAATTAAATTTTCTCACTCACTCACTCTCTCTCTCTCTCTCTCTCTCTCTCTCTCTCTCTCTCTCTCGTTGTTTTAAAAATTCAAAGACAAGTTAAAATTTATATTTATTCGTAGTAATAATAAATTAAATTAGTTTACTCCTTAGTGTCGTAATTTATGCTAGCAAGTCTTAATTATAGAGAAAAAGTGGCAAAGCAGAAAGTTTCGATTATATATTTATCTCTGTATCTTATCAAAACAGATTTTCCTTTGTTTTACTTTCTTTGCCACCTTTAACTTTCATATATTCTGCAATGCGAAGCGCAGTAGTATCGAAGTTAAAAATAAAAATGTTCATTATATTTATCGTGCAGATTCGTACGGATTAAATTCGTATAATCCAAGAGCCTTTATCGCCCAGCTCGGATAATAATTGAGAAAAATGTTTTCATAATAAAATGCACGTATTGTAAATAGAAAATAATAGTAACGTCTGTGTAAAATAATCTTGTTAGAAGTAATTCGAGTTTCATCGTTACTTAAAATATTCAATACTTGTGCTGCATGTTAAATAAAGGCGCGCACATGCAAAATATTTCGTACGACGCTTTTATAAATTTTGTTACGTAATTGTATTAGAAACGGAGTTGTTTAAAGTATCTTTATAAATCATACTCCGTCGACTACAATATTTTATCTTAATAACTCCGAGTTATTCGAGTATATCTGTAACTTATAAAAGAAAGTCGAGTGGTTTTTACGTACGCACGTTTCCCTGGAACTACATCAATCTCAATTGCTTAAGTATGCTTATATCCATATGGATAAGCGAAAAGTAGCTTAGATTTAATATCTAACACTTATTAGTTCTCCTTAAACAAAAGTAAGTCAGTCTACGCACACTCGTAAAAAATAATATGCGCTTTCTTTTCAACCGACAGGCCTATTTAAAAATTCAACGAGGGATGCAATTTACTCAAACAGCCTCCAACCTCTTTTTTCCGAATGTCTATCATTTCAACCTACTTGTGTTTCCTCCGTAGCTAGAATTTATAAATTGCGCTCACGTGCGCGAGACCGAAATCAATCAGAACTTTACGAGAAAAGGTGTAGAAGAGTTTGGGGGAGCTAGTTTGCCGGGACTTTCACAGCCTCGAGAACAATACAATAGAACAAGCTAGATAGATTATAATAAAGAAATTTCGTATTATTCAATTGGAATATAGACATGGAGAATAGTCTTTAATGGTCGGACAAGCGACTAAGGCTAAAACGAGAACGAGAAAGTAAAGTACGGCGGCGGCGGCGGCGGCGGCGGTGGCGTAGATGATGATATGAGGCTGCGCTAGCGAGCTGAAAAAACTTTTCATGCAAACGTTTAGCATAACGACATTAACGTCACCGACACTGTCGGCTCCCTCCTGTCCTTTTTAATGAATTCGCATAAGCTAATATATATATATATATATATATATATATATACACGCGCAGCTCGAGCGGAAAATTAAGGCAAAATTCATTCCCCCGATACTCCGTACGCCACACGCCCACTACTGCCTCTCCGCCCTACGTAACAACTATTTCGGAAAGACTCGGGCGCGCACGACGTCCCCTGGCTTTATTAACGACCTCGCCAACTCGTCTCAGGCTACTACACGCGTATCATATCAAGATGCGTACGAAACTCGACGTTTTAAAGTATCCGCACGTCCCGGTCGTCTCACTGAATAACGGGTTCGCGGTGTCGGCGGGGGCTTCGAGCGAACTATGCGCCCGGGGTGGGGGATATTCCACTTGTGATCTACTTCGGAGGAAGGAGTCGTGCAGACTTGGTCGTCCCCGTCCACATGTTTCCCTCCGCGGCCCTACCGCCTCTACCACTGCCATCGCCACTACCACCATCACCACCGCTACCATCGCCACCACCACCTCCTCCTTCTCCTCCCAATCGTGTCTCCTCTCAGCTCGGGACAAAGGAGGGACCTCCTTGTGCGCCTCGCTAAACCGGCAAAAACTAAAACTCGACGCGCATTACTACCGGCGCGCATCCGGTAAGATAGAGAGCTGAATATGTATGGACAAGAGAGTGAGAGAGAGAGAGAGAGAGAGAGAGAGAGAGAGAGAGAGACATTCGGATTCGTTTATTAGAAGATGTGGGAGACGACGACAGAGCTCCTTAAGCCAGTCGTTTTCGTACCAGATTGTTTTAGATAAAGAGAGTTTAGCCCACGGCTTTTTCCACATCTATCACACCTCGAAAACCTGCTTCTTCACGTCGCTTTTCTTCTTCTTCTTCTTCTTCTACTTCTACTTCTTCTTTTTTATGTGGAAAAGTCGACGTTCACTTTTTTCCTTACCTCTCTGTCTGTCTGTCTACCTGTTTTCGTTCATCTTCCTGTTCTTCTTGTTCTTCTTTTTAATGTACGAATCTTATATCATTATGATGGTTGGTCAGCAAGACAGTTACCCTTGCATAATCACGCCTCGAGCGTCGAGCGAACAGTTTTTAATGCTGTCCGCTCGGAAGGATGTGGACGGCTGTTATAGTCGTGCGCATGAGTGATACGACGACCCGTTACAATGGCAAACGGATAAAAATCGTTCCTCCTCCTCCCCCCCCCCCAATCCCCCCGTCCCCCTCCCCCCTTCCGTGAAAAATTAGAGCGCAATGCCAAGCACCAACGCGCACTTGTACGCATGTCACTCAGAGCAGGAGGATTTATTTGTTTGTTTATAGCATAACATATAGCAACGGAATAATAGCACGTTCAGGCTCTTACTCGATTGTACTCCTTAGCATTGGGATCGATCGTTATCCTTCAATATTCTGCGATCGAGTCTCATCTCCTCGCTGATATTTGTTCGCGAAGCGATAGGCTAACGTATTTCACGACTGTTCCAAGATCCGTTAACAAGCAAATAAACGCCCAACGTATCTCGTATTAATAATAAAAAGCGCACTCCCAGCGGGAAGTATACAACGCGAAAAAAAAAAACGAAAAAAAAACGAAAAACAAAAATAAAACAAAAAAAAAACAAAAAACAAAAAACAAAAAAAAACCCTATGGCGCATTATACTTGCCATTGAACGAGTATAATAAAGGCAAATTTAGAGGCAAAATCAATTTTAACGAGGTGCGCGCGTTGCGCCCAATTAAAAAATGACGAATTCGGGGCTGAGGCATAGCGTGCTCGGTATGCCCATTGACATGTTAGTCCCCCGTCCCTCGGCAATTCGGCATTTCGCAAAAAGTGTGCGAACAATGGTCCCGGCCGATATTCCGTCCTCCTCGCTCCTTACGCGCCGGCTGACGTATTCGCTGAAACGGCAAAATGGAGTATGATGCGCGCGCCGTCGGGAATTTATCGCGCGGGAACGACGCCACTTGGTGGTGAGCAGCGCGTATCGGGCCCGGGGATAACGGCCGTCGGCAGTGCTCCTCGTTCTGCTTCATCGGGGCCCGCCCCGTCGTTTGCCGGGGCCTCGGATTTTCTAGCTTCCGTTATCGGAGCGCGTCGCGCTTTCGATGACTCAACGCGACATGAATTTTATCTGTCGTTTGGCCATCGAGTGGTCCTAATTAATACTCCAACTGGATTGTTCAGCGGAAGCAGCGAGAGTCGCTCGAAGAACGAGACGAGCGAGTAGCCGCTGATATGATGGCTTGGGGTAAGGACGGCCCGTAGGTCAGCGAGGTTGGGAGCTAATAGCGCGGCTCTAGGATTCGCTATTTTATTCCCTATTCACCGGCACGCCAGCCGGTTTAAAGAGTAAGAGGTCTCTAACGTGGCGGTAATTGGATACTCCCCCGAGTATTACATGTTTACTCCTTTCCTGCCTACGCCTATCAGCTTCTAATAATTTACGCTCTTATACGGTTAACCAAGTGCCTTTCAGCGAGCTTAATACAATAGCGGCTATTAATATTCAGCTCGGCGTTATTAATTAGGGCACGAATACACGTGTCGAGAAATTTAATGTTTGCACAGGAAGGTAAAATGGTCGAAAAATATAATTGTTCATTTGCATGGAATGCAATATGGGATACGATATGAATTGCGGGGCGAGTGAGATGCGAGAACGACACTGGAAATTCGGCGCTTTCAAGGCTTTTTATCTCGAGCTATTTTATTATATCGACACTTGTCCAAGGATTTCAACGGGCGACCTAATCATCGTATCTTTGCGTTTGAATAATTTGTTTGTGGCAATGGAGCGACCGTTAAATTAGCGGCCGAACGTGAAATATGAAAATTAATTAACATTTGCCGGCAAATAAAATTAAGCTTTGTCAATGTATGTCAATACTGAATAAATTAATGTCTAAACGCGCGTCTCGCCTACCGAGAAATTATCAATTAAGAATAATACGCGAGACTGTTGGAATTGAATTAACCCTATCGAGTAAGTATTAATAAATAATTTGTATTGTCGTTGTTTTTGCCCTTGCCTTTTTAACATTTGCCAATGAAAAAAGTATCGCTTAAGTAAAATATGGAGAGAAACTCTGGTAGTTTAATTATTTTCTGCGCTTATAAGATAGAGAGTACGTAAATAAGCGAGTACCCAAGTCGTTTCGTTTTTCTCTATCCAGCATTTAAGTGGTCTCTGAACTTTCCATCCGAGGAGTATCCGTAGCCTTTGCCGCGCTCCCATTGTTTGTTCAACCTTTTATTCTTCAACGAGAGATTAAAATTGTAAACCTACACACCGAACTATTTAGCTTGGTGCTGCCGCTCTCTCTCTCTCTCTCTCTCTCTCTCTCTCTCTGTCTCTCTACCTATATATATATATATATTACATAGCTACTCTACCTTTTAACGATAATTCAATTCAGTAATAAACAGAGATAATAATGAAAGGGCCGCAACATAATAATTCATAGAGAGCTTAGACGCTGCTAAAGATAGTTACAATCAATCATTCAATTGGTATGTAATTTTAAAATACGTATTTTTCGTCGCAGATTATTAAATCCAAAATAAAAAATTATTTATAATAATGGCATTAGTATTGCATTAAAAAATGAAGAAAAAAAAATAGAAAAAAAAAACAGAAAGAAGACAAAAAAATCTGGCATATAAATTCATTGTAATTTCTTGGGGACTTTCTCTTAAAGCTTAGCTAGCGTGACTTAGCGTAATGCGAATGAAATTTAAAGTATCCGTGAAACAAGGTGTTTTTGTCCCCAATAAACAAATGTCATTCTAATTTTCATTTTTCCGTGCAATTTTTTGCATATCCGTCGCTTTACGACCAAGGATTAACGTTTCATCCTTACCATGCAATAGTCTGATAGCGTTAAAGTACAAGAAATTCGAGTCACTCAATATTCATGGTTTTCTCATCTCTTCCTTGACAAATTAACTCAACAACATCTCTCTTAATAACGATGTAAAATGACATTAAAGTCTCGTGAGTGACAGTCTTTAAGGTGAAATTGCTGTTGGAAGGGACGAAGGGACGAAGGTACGAAGGGACGAGGGGCGAAGGGATTGCAATAACGTGAATTACGACGTTTTCGAAGTTTAGACTTAGAAAAGCACAAGGGAAGTTGAGTGACCTCAACATTATGTTTACGCATAATTTTATAAATAATATTATGAAGCTTCAATTGGAATCAATTAGATTTGTTATTCCGAAAACACTTGGGATAATTGCCTCTTGACAGCTGCTCCGGTGAATCGTCCACGAGAAAAGCAAAAAACGTGACTTAACGAGGCTAGAATCCCATTGTTTCTCGCGATGACAATGCGCAGTAGCGTCGCACCGTCTAAAGAAAATAAATGACAAAGACAGATGAGAAGATAGATAGATAGATAGAGAGAGAGAGAGAGAGAGAGAGAGAGAGAGAGAGAGAGCAGCACCTGCATGACATCCTAATCGAGCGGTAAATCTTGGTCGACGTGATTTTCATTCCACTTTGTTTCTTACTCTCTTTCTCACTGTCGCTCTCTCTCTCTCTCTCTCTCTGTCTGTCGCTTGCTCTTATTCTGGAGACGCTGACGACTCGTAATGTAGCACCCGTTGGCACTTCCGTTGGGTCACGGACCCGTAAACATTATAACGGAGGTCACGCAGTCACACTGCTTTCGCGCTTTTCACAAACTTATTCCAAGACGCGAGAAATCGTTGCGAATCGGTACAAGCGAGCGCCGCTTTGCAAAGTCGTGCTTCTATCTCGTACAGCCAACCGCACTTTCGTCTTTTCGATTTATCGCACGCGATCATTTACCGAGCCTTG
>NW_011948428.1:2851134-2857697 GCF_000503995.2 Ceratosolen solmsi marchali
TCTTTCCCTTTATCATTAAGAATATCGTTCGATATTTTCATTTGTGCTTTCATCAAGCTTTAAACGTTTAATACTTATCGGCCTAATTAACCATCGATCGCAACGGAATATCATAATGCGCAAAGTGACTTGGCGATAAACGAGCAAATATTCCAAAATGATTGAAATTTCCACGCCAAGGTAAAAGATGGTAATTGTAATAATGAGGCAAGGGATTTGAAGTATCCTTAGTAATTAAAGATTTTTAATGTCATTATTGGCTTGCTAAATGATGAGGTAAACGAATGTTCTTAACTATCGTTAGATTCATTTGATGGGTGATGTTTAGACAGCTATCGATTAATCCGAGTGATTTTTGAAAATAGAAATGAATATTTCGACGCGTTATGGTGAATTTTATGTCCGGCATAATTTAAGTCGAAATATTCGAATCCTTACGGTTGAAAACGTCGAGCAAAGAAATTGACGATGAGTCGATAAAAAGCCAATACTATATTAAAATATCTTATCTTTATTATCTTTATTATTATGTTCTGCCCAATGTCATTATTCACATGAAATTCCTTCAACGTGGATTATATTATACACAATAAATATAATTTTACCGAATACGATTAAGAATGATTTTTGCTTTTTTGTTTTTGTTTTTAAAGCATTTTAAGGAATTCGATTATCGTTTTTAACATTTAATTAAACGAAAAGTAAACGAAAATTAAATTACGTTTGAAATTTATGAGCTTTAAACACATTATGTTATTATATTACAAGACATTTATCGTTGCTTTTTCAGTGTTCGACCTTGCCACTAAACATTTATATGCAAACGATCTCTTTCCCATTGTATAAAAATACGTAATATATCATTATATATTAATGGCTGATATTCTGATCACAAATTTTCTTAATTTCCCCGCACGTAGATCAACTAAGCAAATAAAGATCTCGATCCTGTATCCTTTATTAATCAATAATATTCTTATGAATAATCGACGATTATGTATAATACTAGGCGCGATCTTCAATCTACACGCGCGCGCGCGCACACACAAATATATACATAAATTAGACATTGATTAAATAAGAGTTGATTAGTTTGGTAAAAAGTCTTGTAAAATAAAAATATTAGACCTCGATAGACGCTATCGTAAATAATTTATTGCGTCGTATTCGCTCGTCATCGCTGGAAATAATATGTCCCGTACTAAGTGAGATACCACTACACTCCGGTTCCGGCGTTATTAAGATTCTTATCGCGTGCAAGTCATTTTTAAATAATTCATCAAATCGTTTAATTTTATAATCACAAACTCCAAAGATTAACGAATACTTAACGACTCTTATCGCTACGATCATTAAATAATACACGACTTAGCTAAATTGTAGCTATAAAAAGGGCCCGTTCGAGCAACGTTTACACACACGATCCTTTAATGCACGATAAAAAGTCCCGGGCTTTTCTTTAAATAAACATAATATAATACGCGTAAGGTCTGATTTAATAATTCGAGCTTCATTCGTTAAAGCTTAAAATGAAAATACCACTGCGGCCGTTGCTCCTTCCGTGCCTAACCATAATTGGCGAGCATAATTCGTCGATTATGAAAAATCCGTCGAACGCACTGGCACTGGCGCGCCCAGGGCAAGCTTATCGCGAGCCGGGTCGTCGATCTAGGATGTGAGGACGGGGCTCGCAAGCTCGCGCAAGCTCTCCCTCGTTATCGAAATGCGTATTCGTGGGCTGGCTCGCGTCATTATGGCCGAGGGGGCCTCGCTATCACTCCTCGGAAGTGCAATTTACACTGCGGTTCACCTCCCTCCCACCGTCCCGCCATCACCGTTAGTCGGGCGAAGCGAAACGCTCGGGCTTTTTCGGCTCGGGATGGAAAAGTGCCGCCCCCGCGCGTTGATCGTCCCGGCAACTGATTTATCGCGGGCCCCGCTGATTTATGCGCTCTCATAGGCGGCGATTTTCATTGTTACTTCTTATTCCGGCGTCTCGCGCCTTTCCCACTGATTTTATCGTCGGACGGGGGTCGAGGCGGCGGTGCCGATAGACGGAGAGGGGAGAGGGGAGAGAGAGGGGAGAGAGAGGGTGAGAGAGAGAGAGAGAGAGAGAGAGAGAGAGAGAGAGAGAGATGGCGAGATGGAGTGACGGAGGGAGAGAGAGGCAGGAGCCGCCGCCACGTCTCTCGTACGCTCGTACGCACTCTCGCGGCCTTTTTACTCACGGCCGGGCCGGCTGATCTTCCCCCCCCCCCCCCCTGGTTTTTTTTGCCTATGATTTATATTGGATGCGAAATTTTTTGATCGCAGGCTTTCTCAGATAGCGCGCGACGTTCCCTTTGCGCGTGCGACTCTCGGATACGAGAAAGCATTAGCTTGTTCTCGCGCGTCCACCCGTTCATTGTTCGCAACAAGCGTTTGATCAGCGCATTGCCGATGCGATTTTACACCTGCGCGAGTAAGATAAAACGAGGGGAATTTATAATTACGTAGTGGCTTTTAATATAAATTGGCAGGGCGTCGTGGCTGAAGTTGATGTTTAAATAAGGCCATTCGAGTCTAAGGATCCTCGAGAATTTTCGAAATTCCAAAGCAAATCGACGGATATTGCGATTGTATTCGCAGCCTCGTTCGGCTTGCGATTACCACTGTACAGCCACGACATTTGCACTTGTGTTTGCACTCGGAATAGATGTTGGATTCGGTATCGTAAACCTTAAGAAAATCGAGCCTTCTCCTTCTGCAACATTATTATTATTGTTGTTGTTGTTGTTGTTGTTGTTATTATTATCATTATTATCATTATTATCATTATTAACATTATCATTATTATTATCGCTATTATTATTATCATTATTATTATTATTATTATCATTATTATTATTGTTTGCGACGAAAGTAAGTGTTGAGGGCTGGAGAGACTGGCTGGAGAGACTGGACAGCTCGTATTTTTTATACACTCGAAGGGCATTGAGGTACGGATTAAAATAGTTTCTCATTGCTTTCGTACGACTTGCCATGATTAAACTCTTTGATTTTTAATTATAAACTGTAAATACTAGTGTGATTTACGAATTGATTCTCGACAAAGCGCTACCGTGCATCGTAAATTCTTTTGTTTCACTCTACTCGCCGCTCCAACGAATAGAATCGACGACATACCTTCATTATTATTACTATTATTACAAATATTATTGCTCATTCCTTTTCACTCAACTTTATTATCATCAACTAATTCCTTGGCTTACACTATGATGTTGGGGTAATTTATATTCTTATAAGCCCCTTTATAATTGAAATTGCAAATTGTCATAAATAACGTGGAATTAGGTGTATAATTAATTTTTTGTTAATTATAATGAACACGAAGTGATGGATAGATCGAGACAAACGCATTATCATATTGTACAGATTATTCTTTCTCTCTCGTCGTACTTATCAACGCGATATCAGGTAAGCCTCGCAGCTTTAATACTTTCCAACCAAGTCCGTTTATCTGTTATTTTAATGGACGTTAAAAGTTCATACGTTCACCAAACATCTTCCACGGCCATAAAAATTTTATTTAAATCTAATATCGATTTTCAATAAACTTGAGAAATTCATATAATCGACGTGCTGGGGATAGCCACCGCTCATAATGCTCGTAGGAGTTCGAGAAAATTGAAGGAAACCAATCCTATCTGCCCCAACGTATCTTTCTTACCAATCGGAACAAAGATAAAAATATGCGCCTTCAAAAGTTTTGCTCCCGTTTATACAAAACAATAGTTCATCGTTCAATATATTGTATTTATTAAGGTTCGAACAATCAGTTTCACACGTCCCTCAAAATGTTAATGCGCGAGCTCATGAAAGGTCTATTCGAAGAAAAATGTTCCGTATCGATCACACATTATCGTTCGTGGCATCGTTCCGCATGAAAGCTCACGATAACTTTTCACGTGTTTGGAAATCAGTTAAATTTCTTTATACCTACGTTTTGTAAAGTAAGTCATTAGAAAATGGGAGACGAAAAATCCATCATTTTTCAAATCATCCCAATGGAAATAAGTTTTAATCAGCGGCAACTCCCGCTTCGTTGTCCTTCCAATAATTCACCGACAACACCCAATTTCACTTGTCGATTTGGAACGTGAATTCATTGAACCTCGTAGTTGAAATGAATTTATAACGTCCGCAAAAATTTCTCCCCCTATTTTAAAGATTTAAGTGCTTATTTTTTTTTTTTTTTTTTTTTTTTTTTTTTTTTTTTTTTTGTTAGCACGCTTACTTGCATTTATACGCTCAAAGCATTCCACCGAACCGGAAAAAAGTAATTTACCATCGAATTTTCCATCATTTTATAGCGATAAAAAAGAACGGTGTCGTTCAGCTAAAAGCCTAAAGTTAGGAGTGTAAGATGTCAATGTCTTTGGCATTAGATCGTGTTCATAAATCCGTAGATATACGCGGCAATGAGAATAAATGTCCTCGTTCAAAATTATACCTCGTACAAGTCGTACACGCTCTGGTAATGATGGCGCGTGAGGGTCAGCTGTCTCAGCATCTCACAGGAATATTCTCGCAATATCCTCGGTCCAGGAATCATATAGACTATCGGTCGAGCCCCCCCCCCTCTCTCTCTCTCTCTCTCTCTCTCCACCTCTCGTAATTCCCTCCTCTATACGCCTCGAACACACGATCACGCTCGGCGAGCCATCAAGGTTCATCTCCTACATCCTCTGTACGACTCCCAGCGGGTCACAAACCGAGTCGACCCCCAAAGCCGCCACCTCCGCCACCTCCGTCACCTCCCCCACCTTCTCCCTCACCTCCCATCCATCCACGACCCGAGCCCGATCATCGGTCGTAATATTTCATTGCCCACCCGTCGGAGAGACGTTGTCGGACCGACCATCATCCGGCTACCAACAGGGCCAATTACCTCCCACCCCCCGTCACCGTCACAGCGGCGTTCCACGGTAGCGCAACTGATCTTCGGGCTCTTTGTTTGTCCTAACGCAGGCCGAGCCAAGTCGCAACGACGGCGCAGAATAAGGGCGGCAAGATGGCGAGCACGGGCGAGGTGTGGGTCCAGTGGTTCACGTGCTGCCTTACCCAGCAGCGACCCGGGGCGCGTAGCAAGCGCCAGAGGCCCCAGCAGAGGCTGAGGATAGACCGGAGCATGATCGGGGCCCCGACGAACTTCCAGCACACTGGTCACATCGGCACCGGTGACCTCGACATGGCCAGCGCCCACCTCAACGCCATCCAGAACCAGATGCAGGGCAAGGGCGGCTACGAGGCCTCTTTCGGTGTCAAGGTACGTTTTATTATCATTATCATGTCGGGCGTTATATCGTAGCAAACAACTCGGGCACGACAGTTACGGGCTCCTCGTCGGCTCGACGCTGGGCCCTTTTGTAAGATCGGATTATGCACTCCCGCGCTCCTTGTGCCCTTCATTGTGCACTGGTTGCGGTGTACGCGTGGGTGGGGTTTCCTAGATAGCAGCCGAATCGCCTCGCGACAGTTTAATCCTCTTTAATTAAGACGTTCAAATTGGGTGTTCGGTGAGGATGTTCGGTTAATTATTCCTCATGTTCTGATGTGGTGGGCAGACTGCCTCTGCCCGCTGCTCGACGCCAAGCCGAAGAATCCAAGTTTATTGCATTTAAAGTCGCTTTCGCTGGGTTCACCTGCAAATTTAATCTCAAGTTTCTATTCAAGAAACTCGCTACTGCGGCATTAATCCAACTTCACAAGTTTCTCTCTTCGTTCATACAGATACGTACGGTGTCTAGGTATTTATGTCTCTCTCTGTGTGCGCGAACAGCGCTCGCGTCATCCATGAGACAAATCGCGATTCAGTTTATTGCGGAAGAAGCTAGGCGTTCGTGAATATTGTCGAGGTCGAGCATCTTTTGGCTTTAGGATTAGTTCTTAGCGAATGTCGTCGTGAGTTAATGGTGAGATGAGTCAAATTCCGGGCCCCCGGCTCGTATCACAATCGGCCAACAATTTATCAATCACACATTGTTTAATATTCCTTTGAGAAAAGACGTTTTAACGGCATATCTCGATGAACACAAAAAGAAAAAAAACATTTGTCGATCTGAGAAAGAATAGACTGTTAGCTTTTCATGTTTTCCGTTACATCCTTCCTGGCTACTGTAAGAATACATGGAATTTCCATTAAATTCGGCATTTATTTAAAAAAAATCATTTTTAAAAAACGAAAGCAAGGAGCTTAAAGGATTATTGTCGAAGCTACTAACTTACATAAACAGGCAGGAGAAACACACTTATAAACGCGAGCCTTATTTTTCTTTTATTCTGTCAGCGAAACTGCAAGCATCTTTGATTAATACACAAGTGACAAGTTGTTGCTGTTAACATTTATTTGTCGCGTTATGTTCTAGTACTTTGTGTATCCTGTTTTAAAGATATCAAGTTGTATGTTTATAGCTTATTTAATTACGAAAGAGTAAATTATTTTACATAATGATACGTGCAAAGTGAATTGAAAATTAATTTCAAGGCAAATATCGAAAGTTTGAACAACGTATTAGTATTTG
>NW_011948428.1:2857707-2858576 GCF_000503995.2 Ceratosolen solmsi marchali
TTTCCCTTCGTTATTTTGTCCAATTTTAGTTTTCTTGTTTATTTATTTATTTATTTTTGTTTTTTTTTTCTTTTTGATGAACGCCCCAAAGTCATCGTAAAATTCCTGCAATAAATACGAGCTTATACAACGACAAAAGCTTTTAAGTATTGAAGTACCGTCCGAAGTAGGACTGGCGGAGGGGGATCAGAAGATGTATATTTTCCTTGCAAAATATTTCGCGCTCGACGCGTCTAAGCGTTAATCGCATTTGCTGAAAGCGAAGCAAAGTCTTGTATTATTGAAAGAGCGAGTTTCAAAGTGAAGTGCTGCTTTCAAGAACATTCCTTTAAACGAAGTAACGAAAAAAAAATAAATAAATAAAAATAATAAAAAAAAAATAAACAACAACAGCGAATGGTCGTTTAAAGCCAATGTCGTATATATAAAAATGGGGCATGATGTCATTAGAATTGAATCCGCCAGTCCGTAATTTTCACAAATTTCGACGTAGAATAAAGCGCGAGATACATTTAAATTGTACCGATGTATGATTCGTTGGAAATAACGCGGGATGCCGCTGCTACGAATGGCTAGAGAATCTTGAATTATTTCGTAATTTGTTCGCGGTGGCCGAGTCACGGACACTCGAATCTTCTTTAAACGAGGCACTTAATTAGCGAGCCCATTGGTACTTAACTCGCAGACTCTCGGAATACGATTGGGGGGGGGGGGTCGCCAAACAGGGCGGATAAAAGCGGCTACGTAAATGTAAAGATTGTGGATCTCGTGTAAAGCGCCGTCGACGGTGTCTATTTTCGGGAAAGCAAGGTTTTCTCCGTGCGGGAAACCGTGGCTACCGCAGTGCGTACGCAGTACCCGTCGCTATA
>NW_011948428.1:2858586-2861302 GCF_000503995.2 Ceratosolen solmsi marchali
TCCGATCTCTTGTCTGCTTTCTCTCACCCACCTTCTCCCGCGATTCACCTCCTTACCATCCATCCAGCCTCTTCTTTCATCGTTCTTCTTTTGCTTCCTTCCTCCCTTCCTTCCTTCCTTCCTAATAATATAGTGATATAATCACGGCACAAGAGGCGATTTCGGTCAAGTGCATACGTGATGACGTTTTTCATCTGCTGCTCGCGGCGTTACACAAACTAGTCCAATTGTACACTTAGATTGTCCATTTTGTTTTCGGATCGGCTGTGGACTGTGAAATTGCTGTTTTATTGGGGAGTCGAGGGGGACGATGCTCGAGCACTCGATCACTTTTGGAACAATTGAGCGATAAAGATTATTATAGCCTGGAACGAAGCCGTACTTTTCATCTCACTTGTTCGGGGCATTACACGGGCTCGTTAACATAGATATTAGGAAATTGTCATTTATTGTCCAAGTTTTACCACAACATTTCCTAAGAAGTAAATTCTACGCTCTTTATGGCTTATGTAATAAAAATCAAACTTTCTCGCACACCTCGAGCATGGTATATCTCCCATTAAATATATTACTTTGCCGAAAAATAAGATTCGTACTTGTGGATTTCGCGTAATTGTTCATTGTGAAAGTTTACCCTAACGTTAACATTACAATCGGATAATTAAAAATGTTTTTTTTTATATTTCTTCTCTGTCTGTCTGTCTGTCTGTCTCTGTCTCTCTTTCTCTCTCTCTCTCTCTCTCTCACTCTCTCTCTCACTCTCTCTCTCACTCTCTGCATAAATACGTAAAGTTATTCGATCAAGCTGCTCAAATACATTAAGAAAATTGAATAAAATATTGGATAATGCAGAGGAGCTTAAAAATCTTTTCTTTTACACCATCTTGTCAACTGACAATTTGGCTGGCACAAGACATTTATTTTATCTTTCACACAAGTCGATCTTATCAGCTTGTGCGAGCATTCATCGATAAGCATCTTGCGTATATCTTTAATTATTTGAAATATCGCCTTCGAGATTAATTTTCTACGCATTAATTGTAAATGCACCGAGTAATGCAAATAATGTAAAAGTAAAATTCCGATTAAATGGTTAAAGTTAAATTTTGTAAAATACACCCACTCGCATATAATTAAATCACGACATTGAGATATTTTCATAATTAGATAATGCCCGTGCAACAATACTTTTTATTGCTTGAATCTATTATAATATTAAGAAAATGTGAGCGAAGATTAATAATTGATATCGTAAGCAAAGAAAAACTTACGTAAAGGTGAAATTTTCATTGGCAATACGCACGACCGATTACACATTTTGCCACAATTCCATTATTAATACTAAGCATGTCATTATTTTCATTTCATAAATTCATCTTTGATGAAAAACGTAACGACGAGCGTACTCATAATGCGTAATTGTCAGTTAAATTAAAAATTCGCGGCCGAGATGTTAAGTATTTCGCGCCATTTTAAAGCGATAGGAATTACAGAAATAATTGCAAAACTCCACGATTTCCTTTGTTCGCTTTATATAAAATCCGTATTATACATTCAAGAAATTAAAATGAAATTTTATGTAAATGTACGGTTTAAACGGCATCGCCTACTCCACATCAACGACTTTTCTCCTTCGTAATAAGCGCGATTAATCTCGTAGTCATGAATGATTTGAGAAAGTTAAATTAAAAGCCAAGATGCATTACACTTTTTAGTTAAAATATTGGCGGTACTGTATTCATTTCAGTACCGTGTCACACAATTTTTTTTGAGCATTTTCAATCCTCAAGCGCACATTACGGATTAGCATTGCATCCTGTACGCCTGCCATTCTTGATTTTCCTTGAAATAACCAAGTCCTCGAGTATATACTATATACTCATTATGCTGCAACATTATTTGAAATTAATTATAGATAATTATACATTAAATAGAGCCGTGGATCGCGCAAAGCTTTTAACGACGATTGCACGCACTATAAAATATTTGAGAGAAATCTCATAGCTCGACGCCAATTTTATTTCACATTGTCAAATCCATATTATTTTAATGAGCCAATGTTAATCTAAAGCCTATCCTTCATTTTGAAAATGCACGACAACATTGTCGGCCATATTTTTCAATTTCGTCGTCGGATGCTGTATTAAACCCTATGAATAATCAATCGAGTTGATGCAAAAGTGATATATGCAATAGGAAATAGCAAGAGTCGATTGGATTCGAATGTGTCAATTGTAGCCTCATTGGTTCCATGTAACTCCGTAACTTGGCATAAAAGACTACGCGACACAAAACAACGCGCAATCAAGATTTTTATACTATAAAGCACGGAAACGCTTATCTCTATCGATTGCCGACTGTCGCCTACACAATTGTTGAAATTTGTCAAAAGTCCATTAGCGACGCACCAATGCATTTTACATAGCTCCTCCCAACGTTAATGTGTCAACCAGCCAACCTAACCTAACGACGATATTACTCCCGTCCGATCCCCCTCCCCTCCCCCTCCCCCTCCCCCTCCCCCAATCCTCTCTCCCTTCCCCCCGCCCCTCGCCAACCGCTTAAGTTATCGATGCTTTTCTAATATGGTATATAATATATAATTCAAATAGTTATACTTTAAAAATTCTAATAATTTTTAGATTACACGTAAATATATTAAATAAAATGGCTTCGACTTTTCATTTTTTTTTTTTTTTTTTTTTTTTATTGTATA
>NW_011948428.1:2861348-2864341 GCF_000503995.2 Ceratosolen solmsi marchali
CCCCCTCCCCCTCCCCCTCCCCATCTCGATCCGCGGCACCATCGTACCTTTTAAACATTCTCGTACAAGTTTCACGAGTGGCATCTCCGTCTCAGCCTAGTAGTGTCACTATGCCCACCCCAAACGCGGATTATTTTCCTCGTGGATGACGAACGGCCTCGTCGATCGGCCCTAATCGTAGTGCCACGATCGCGTCGCGACGACACAACGAGCTTGTTTATCCTCACCGAGACTCGGCTATTTTTAATCGCCGTTTATTCCCAACCTCGTGGATGATTGCCAAGACGCTCTAAATTCGAGCGCCACGCCACTTATTTAATCCTCAAGTTCGGCACGAGAATAGCCGCGACCTGGCACTTTGTGGGGCGAAATATTAAATAAATTACGGGCGCGACGTCGCGGCGTAATGCCCACGGGACGGGGCTGGCGCGGAAAATGCGAGGAAGTCCTGGATCGACGCCAATGGGCAATAAATGCCCGCGCGCTTCCCATAATCCGCGACGATCCCGGAGTGGCGCCACTATTTTCGCTTTCCAGCCGAAACGAGTTCCCGTATCGCCGGCAGCGAGACGCCCCAATGCCTGTAAAGTCGCGCCGGGCGATTAAACGCACCGGGGTCGACTGCCACGTGACCCAATTCCGCCAGTGGCGCCGAGGTCGTTTGTGGGTCGAGGATGACGGCACCCTAGATCACAACCTCCTGGAGCCAGCCGTACCGGTGATTCGTGGCTTGGCGGAAGCTCCTCGTGCTTATCCATTTTCTGTGGATGCTCGGATTTGTTGGGGTCGGCCATAGGGGATATTAGTATGAAAATCGTTGCCAGCTGGAACCGATTTTAAAAGCCGCTGCTAATTGCTTGGAACTAAAATCTCCTCGGACGACGGATATCGCGATAAATCAATGCTCTTGGCTTAAAGTATTTATTGTGCATTGCGTTTGATTTGCACGAATAATACGCGTAGAGTGGATGAATATAAATGAATTCATTAAACACTTGAATGGGCTGTCTTGCCTTTGGTTAATAGTAATAAATTGTAATATATATATAGAGAGAGAGAGAGAGAGAGAGAGAGAGAGAGAAATATTTGTTTTTAACGTATTATAAATCATTTTTTCAACGTGCTTTTGCAGCGGAATTGTTAATTTTGTTGTTGACGGGAGATGTGTTGTAATAGAGCTTTGTGGTGCGCGCCTGAGACCAAATAAGCTAATCCGTATGGGTTGGTTTAGTCAGAGCAGTCAGATGGGATGTAAGATGGACATTGGATAAGAGGAAAAATGAATATTTATATTTCGTTAGATTTCCCTTTGAATTATAAATGCGAATGCCAAGAGTTTTCAGCTTAACAGTACGCACTTGGTTTATGCCCTGTCCGATTCCGCGTAATCGGCTATTCTCCCTGCGACTTTCCGCTTTGAATAACGCCAATGGCTTCCACTCTCGACACATTATTTGCATAAAAAGAATATTCGTTATTTTAGAGGACATTAGAGGACGCGCTCTTATGATTGCCATAAGATAGCCTTGAAAGTCGGTATATCTATGGTGTTGGCTAAATTATAAAGATGTGTGCATTACGTCCGAAAGTCGTGTAAAGGCTTTCTTAATCGGACTCGGGTCCTGCTGTCAATTGTCAATAGCTTTTAATATTCGACATAAATTGTTGGAGAAGAATTGCTCGATCGATGCTATTGATAGAACGGTTACGGATATTATTGGCAGCTTTGCTTTCTATTTTTCCCTAATATCTTCATACTCGCGTAAGGTTACGCTACTTTTGCTGTATTTTACATTTCAAGCTGCTTCCTTTTGAAATGACAAAGGTAATTCGAATTAATTAATGTCATCGGCAATTAATCGGCAAACTTATCGCGATTGTTATTTAAAAATACGCCTATTTTGCCGACTTTATCGTTAAGCTTCGGAAAATAAGGCATTGGAATAACGCCGCTTTACAAGATATAAAACGTTAACGCGAAAAACGTTCGCTCGAGCTTGAAAGCTTTAATTAATTGTTTGCCGCTTAGCATAATGTGCCGCGCGTTTAATCGTATTATCGAAAAATTTATAATACCTAGGAGAAGACATATATAATTGCTCTTAGTAATAATATCTTCGAGGGAAACTACATGTACATGTCCGAGGAGACTGGGACGGTGTATTATAATCGGGAATAAATATCGAATTGAAAGTGACTGTTTATTGATATTTGTGGGACGTTTCGAAAGTATCGGATATACTTTTCACCGCGAGTCTACTAGTATACCAATGAAATCCCTATTCTTATTGCTTTAGAAAGTAAATTTGTTTATAAAATCGTTGCGTTCCTGACAACTGAAATCATTAACAATGCATTATTTATTAATGAAGAGGCAAATCGTCTTCGCCTCGAAGCTCTAGTGACTCGGTCTTTGAATTATCTACGTTACCGAAACAAAAAGTCGATTGCGTTTTTCTACCCACCGATCTTGTTTTGTTGACGTTAATGAATGTGGCGACGCAACTTTGTTCAGCTTTTAAAATCACACGACACCTTCAGCTTATAATTTATCATTAGCGGCTAATATTTACGGATTGTAAAAATTACCAAAAGAAAATAATTCAATGCATATTAGAGAAAGTTGAGCGACGAGAAATATTTCACATCCCGACACATTATTCAATATTTGAAATACATAGATATTCCGTGCTTTATATAATGCTCATAAGTCTTCATAAGTAAAGTTATAGCGCTAAGCTCCTGCAAAATGGTCGGTCCATCGGATACGTCGAATTCGCGAGCGAATCCCGAAAGATTTTCGAGCCGAGTTCGATTGTCGCCGTTCTTCCGGATTAGCCTAAGCCGTATTTCGTTCATACGCTTCCTCCCCCCCCCCCCATCCCCTTCCCTTCCCTTCCCCTCCCTACCCCCACCTAACAACAACTATCATAATATACGGGAGTCTGGTTTTGGTGAGAGCGAGGACATGGGGGGGGGGGGGGCACCCCCCC
>NW_011948428.1:2864549-2881977 GCF_000503995.2 Ceratosolen solmsi marchali
AAGGGGGGCCAGGGGGGGGGGGGAACCACCCGCTTGTTTCCCACTCAATGCCAAGGAGGCCTCATTAATTTGCGCGCGAGCACGCGCGCAATGCGTATGCATGCACAGTGCGTTTCAAGGCCACGCGCGTCTCGGGCGATGGTTTTCTCTTTCCGTTTTATTACCTTACGTCGTGGGAAAGGATGATTTGCCACCACCTCTTCCCTGCCCCCCACCCACCCACCCATAATCCTTGCTATAAATCGTAGACTTATATTATCCGATTTTGCTCCGCGCACAGGCCGCCGATTCGATGAGAAATTTTGTGCCCTACGGAGCTTTAAAGTAATGTGGAAGTGACGCGGTTCTTCCGGCTATGAAGGCACCGATATTTTATAGCTGAGCAAACGCGAAATCCGAAAGAAAGAAAGATATAAACGTTGTATCGCATGCACTCTTCCTTAAGTTTTTAAAGAGTCCATGAAAATACAAAGTTACGAAGTAAAATGCGCATGCTAAAGAAAAAAAGAAACCCTCGTGTACTTTTCGTCCTTTTATCGGACATTTTATCGACTCTGCTAAAAATCAGCAAACAATGTAGCCTTAATAGCGTGAAATTATATATGCCGTGGGCGGTAATGCAATTGTTCATAAAAATGATGAATTAGGCCTGGCAACATTTAACGTCGCTAATGTAACGAGGCAAAACATATAGATGCACGCTCTAATTAGAGAGTGTGAGAGAGTTTGAAAGAGAGAGAGGTTTTTTTTTTTTTTTTTTTTTTTTTTTTTTTTAACAAGTTCAGGTGCCGTATCCGCTTATTCTCGACGACGACGTGCAAGGGATAACGCAACTGCTAAGCGTTTGGTTGTTTTACGAGATAGAGATTAGGTCGGCAAGGTAGGGGTCGTAAGGAACAGGCACCAAGTATTTCAGTTCTTATTATTTACAATGGGGATCGAATATAGGTACGGGAGCGTACAAGTGGAAAATAAACTCTCTTACAGCCAATAAATAATAGCCACGTTTATTACGACAAGCCGTAATTTTTTTAAAGCATCTGTAATGTCGCACTATTTTATATAACGATCGTAAGAATTGTCGTTATATGCTCTCGACTGCTGGAATCTTGGCTATGAATATCTGTCGGGTGACACGAATCTCGTTGAAATTACTCTTTACGAAAGGCTACTTCACTACTGTTTAATGTACCGCCACGACCCATGCACAGTCATTTTCCAATACTGAAAAATATGTTATTGGTCAGTTAAATTGTAGAGGCGCATATGCGAGGATTAATTATACAATTTGCAACTTCTACTTCTAGTTTGGTGCTCAAGTGTCTTTGCAAACTCCGAAGCTGTCCCGATGAAACTTCCCGTAACGACGCTGAATAGTACAAATATTATTTACATAAACTGGCAATGCATCTCGATATCCTTTCTCCTTATTTAGATTTTACTTAACTTCTTTGGCCGAACACTTTGGTGACTTTTGCTATAAACGACGTGTATTCCTCACACGTTAAATATAAGAATTTTTTTTTTTTTCTTTTCGATATAAATAAACATGACAAGTATTAATTGGGTTTTTAATATTGAATTCGATAGTCGAAGAGTTATATCAATTTTCTGAGAATATTTCATAAAAAATGTTACAAAAAAAAAAGAAAAAAAAAAAAACAAGAAAGTAATAAAGAATCTGGAACGTTTACGAAGACGTAGGTATTAAAATTTTCAACGATTTTGGATTATTTCACATACGCAAAGCTTCGATGTATTATTCATTAATCTTGCCCATCCCGCAATCGCTAACTTTCCTTCGGCAAACTCACTGACGAATACGTAGGGGCTGCTGTGTCAATATGGTTTGGAGCCTTCAAGGCACGATCGAGTCTTTCGGTAAATTCAGAACTTTCTTACTTGCTGACTTATGTTCCGTGATATTTGCCATCGTTCGAGAACGTCCCTGTCGTATAATGTCCGGGGTGGTCTCCATTGCCACGCAACCACTAGCTTTGCCTCCGAATCAGCCAAATAGCTTGCCAATGTTAACAATGCGTATACGCAATATAATTAAGCTTCGTGCCACCTTTCATCCATTGGGCATACGCGGACGGTGAAAAAAATCACGGGGTTAGTTATAAACTCGAGCAAAGTGCATCTCTCGGCAGCATAATCATCGGAATCCCGTGGGAGTATCGTACCCTGCCCATCGTCCAAAAATCGCCATTTTAAATATTACGGGGAGGCTTAAGCGAGTAGCGAGCGTATGGAAAGTCGAGTGGATGTTGCGCGGCACTACGAATCGCGCGAGCGCACGAATAGTTTCGCCGAGTGCCGATGAAAGATTTATCAAAAGTGTATTCGCAGGGTCGGCACATGCGTCGTCGTTGAGGCTGGACGCCGAGGATGGACGAGGGTCGAGTGGGACCGAATGTTGCTTACCGCGAAACCTTTTACGTCGCCCGTAATTTTTACGACGGAGATCCGCGCCACGTCGCTGGGTTGGAGCGGGGGGGGGGGGCAACGAGGGCGAACGAGAGATATTGGCTTGTTGGTTGGTTGGCCCTAGGACAATGACGAGGAAAGATGGATTTTGAAGAAGGGACGTGTCGGTCATCAACGACGCTAGAGGTCGTAAAGTTTGCCTCGCACACTCTTAAGCATCTTGGGAGTTGCAATAGTTATTAGGATCAATTTTCATCGCGCCTTTTTTTTTTTTCTTTTTTCTTTTTACCTCTAATAAGAGAGGGCAATTGTCGGGCTAGAACAGCTTGGTTGGTTGTGATTGCCTTTGCGGTTGAATAATCACACCACTAACCCCTTCGTCTCTCCCTTTCGCGTAACCTTTTTGCACTCGCCGTGTGCTTATCGCGTAATTCTCCAGTGTAATTTCAATGCTAATGGGTGGGACAATGTGTGGCGATG
This sequence comes from Ceratosolen solmsi marchali, assembly GCF_000503995.2. NCBI lineage: Eukaryota > Metazoa > Arthropoda > Insecta > Hymenoptera > Agaonidae > Ceratosolen > Ceratosolen solmsi. The sequence continues at coordinate 2,867,460 of NW_011948428.1, forward strand.
GTAAAGGGGAAAGGGAAAGCACATAGACGAAGGTTAAGGTAATTTCCTTGTTAATCTGGAGTGCTATTTGAGTTGTCGACGAGGCCAATGAAATGAGATAATGCGTCGTTAATGGTAACAGCTTTTGCTACGCCCGGTCGAGTGGAGGAGGGGTATTGATAAGTTTACGATCTGAGCGTGATTCGGATCTACGAGATCGAATGTGACGGTGCAATTTCGTTTATTATAAGAAACAAGAATGGGACAAATTGATTCGCGAACGCTCGCGTTTGTCAAACGAACATTTGCATGAAAGGACTTAGTCACAAATTCTAGATCTATGAGTTTAAAGTACGAAGCAATTTCTTGGCAATGTATTTGAGATGCGATGAGGTACTAGTGAAAAGTACCTTTAAAAATTGTTTACCAATACTTCATTCGTTATACAAGATTCCACTCCCGCCCCCACCTCGCCCCTTGTTTTCTTTTCTTTTCTTTCAAGAATAATAGCAAGGCTATACAAGTCCACTATTCGTGCTTAAATTGCTCTCGGAAAGGATGGATTTTCTCCTCTCGATGCTAATACAAAATAAAACAGTGTCAAAAGTACACATCTAGTTTTTCGAAAAGTTCGATAAAAAAAGTCAGTGTAGCGGGAGGAGGGCGTGGATGAGATGATGAACAAAAGAACATCCAGAGATACCCTTTTTAACTCGCAAGAAACTAACAATTAAACGTCATATGTGCAAATTGCTCGTTGCAAAGATAACTTTCGAACGGCGTAGATTTCTCCGCGAAAAGACAAAATTGAACATCGAGGCCGTAGGCACATCGCTTTGGCCCCGGATGTCGGTCTACCCGCACCAATTAAAACCGCACTCGAACTTATTATTATTATTATTATTATTATTATTATTATTTAGTATGCCTGTCGTCGTTATTGTCATTATCATTTAAATTATGCCAGAAATTATGGATTCGAGGCTCTTTAACAAGTCAATCGATACTTTGTTGGGACCACGAGGCAACCGACGATTGTTTTTTGACCGAAGATAGAGAGATAAAGACACAGAGAGAGAGAGAGAGAGAGAGAGAGAGAGAGAGAGAGAGAGAGAGAGAGAGAGAGAGAGAGAGAGAGAGAGAGAGAGAGAGAGAGAGAGAGAGAGAGAGAGAGAGAGAGTGAGAGAGTGAGAGCAAGAGGGAGGGAGGGAGAGGGAAAAGGATTTTTATCGTTTCTCGGGGTCACCGTGGCCGTCGCCGTCGCTGTCACCGCGTGAATACCCAAATCAAGATCGAAGGCAAAATCCAAACTGGCCATTGTCAATATTCCGTACATATTGTCATTAACCAAGGTTTTCACGTGATCAACAATCAGTCGGTACGTCGACCGAGCAGCCTCACGGCACAGTTTCACAAGATAAAAGCACGAGGCATCGCGTAAACTGAGCTCGAGTCGTGCGCGCGATTCATCAAACCACGAGCGCGCACGAGTCGCGCACAATGCCGAATTCGGAATGCACTTCCGTGGTGCTCTTAATGCCATGAGATCTTCTTGGATCCAAAGAAAAATCCAACGTAGCGTGGGAGACGGCCGATTGTGCCTCGGGCCTTAAAGTAGGACCTCGATACATGGGACAATTAGGCCGCGTGCGCAGGATTTTGCGTCTCGCACACAGTCGCACTCGCTCGCTCGATCGAGCGCCATGAGAAAACTCGCGCTTCGAGTCCCTGGATTGGCGTAAATCTCAATTCAGCCTCGTACGCCGACGACAAGTAGAGCAGATCATCGGCTCTTTAAAAATAGATCCCGCGCCCGCCGACAATGAGATTTTATCGGCCTTACGGGACACCTAAGCTAATTTTAACCGCCGCTCTTAAACGTTTCGCGGTAACAGTCTTTGCATTTCATTCGCAACAACAACAACAACAACAACAACAACAACAACAACAACAACAACAACAACAACAACAACAACAACAACAACAACAACAACGGCAGACGAACTTTGGCCCTACGATCGAGCGTACGCTAGATAGTGGTGAGTCCTCATCGATATGTGCGCCCGAGGTCCGTTATGTCCCGATACGATAAGAACGCGTTGATGATTGGGCGCGGGACCGGAGGGGTGTGGGAGGGAGATTCGAGGCTAGAGCGGCGGGTCTTCGTGTCCTTCGATTCGCGCGCTCCTCGACCTTTCAATCGAAGCGAACCATTGGGATTCTCATCCAAAGTCCTTCGGCTTCGGTGCTTGGTTGATCGCGATACCGGCCCGACGCGACAAACAATGTATCGATCGGACCGTCGGCTTTCAAAAGTGGGACAACAACATCGAGCTGATTCCAATCTCCGCTCCTGCTCACTGACGTTCCACCGCTCTCCCAGCCGCGCGCTCGCTCTAAATTTAGGAACACACAGCTGCCAACCCCGGCGCACATATACCATTACAATGTCAATTCTCCATTCCTCTCCAGCCTCGTAAATGGCCTCGCGCTCCTTTCCCGTCCTCCACCGTCCGCTGCCCTCCCGCCACGGCTACTTTACGAAATCCTAAACAATTCGTATCCCACAAGTCGTGGGCTTTTCAATTTCCAACTACCGAGCAGCTGTTCTCGTCGATTCGCGATTGGCTGACTCTAGTAGCTGTTAGCTGCGCGTTTACGCTTTCGGCTTATTAAATCCGCGGCATAAGCAGCGACTCGACGCGAGTTTATCATCACGGTAGCCGCGTGGTCCACGTTGTGACGGTGATACGACATCCGAGGCGAAGGACCGAGGTGGTGGGCACGCGCGCGGCAATCGCCCGTTAGCCTCGGGAGAGCCAAGACCCCGCGCACTTCCGGGCGAGCGAAGCGATCGAGGCGAATAAGACGGGGCCGGGGCGGATCGGCTATGATCGGATGGAATCGGATGGGGGATCGGATGGGATCGGACCGGATCGTATCACATCGGATTGGATCGGATCGGATCGGATAGGATCGACGTGGTCCGTAGGTATAGCGAGCGGCCAGGGGCCCCGGGGGTCGTTGACACGGCGGGGCCGACGATCCTTCGCAACTACGTGGAGGGACTTTTCGCGTGGCGCAAAAGTGGCTGGCTACCCTCCCAAATGCGTTCCGCAACGCGACTCGCTTCCAGGAGGGACTCGCGGTGGAAAAATCAAGATCTCGGGGCACCAAGCCGCCGAGCGTAAAGGAGGCAGGTGGCCGTTAAAGGAAATTGATGCGGGCGGCCTGCATTTTCACGATGGCATCACTGGGCGTCGAGTGCGCGCGATTGTAGGTCTCGAGCGCATGAATTTTGCGCGGTAGCGTAATTCGATTAACTTTGTGGGCGCGTCCAGTGCGCCAGATGTCGACTAATGGAGGCGCGAGCCGCCTCGTTACGTGAGTCGAGCGGATTTTTTGACTAATGGGAATAGAAAGAAACCGGCGAGGCGTTTAATGAATGGAAGACGGCGGCGATGGTGACGGCGATGGTGACGGCGATGGTGGCGGCTACTCGGGGCGCTTTGTTTTCAAGTCTCCGATCGAATTCATTTATTGGAACAAGGGCGTGTCTCTCGTGTTTTATTGGTGGCATTGAAATCGTCGAAGGTTGCTCGCATTCGACGAGCGTCGGCAGACAATATTAAAGCCGAAGGAATAGGGATAATGTCGTGAGACGACGAATCCTGCGGGGGAAGTCGCCGTCGTTGCTTTTGTGGCGCGTGATTGTCGAGTGACTTAGTCGATTGAGCCGAGATCGAGAGATTTTTGGATTTTTGGATTTTTCGACACTCCTCGTAATATTCGAGTATTTTGTTCTGTCGATACATCCTTCTTCTCAGTTGAAATTTACAATGATCATTCAATGATTTGCTTTGGATTGCTGTGAAATTACCGTTTCGCCTTATCGATTCCACAATTTCATAAGAGTTTTTGGGCCACTCGATTAATATAACGACACCGCGGTCGTGCATTAAACACAATAATGCCTGTACATACGAAATAATAAGAATAAAAAACTAGTATCTTATCCATATGATAAACTGATGTACTCGAGGTTATTCGTTAAATGTCGATTGAATGAAATTTTGTTAGATTTGTATGAGATGGAGAGACACACAGACAGTTTGGTAATTGTTGGTGGACGATTGGCGTAACGAGACGCGCCATTGGATTCGAAGGACCTAGTATTTAATATTAAGCCTTAAAGGACATAATAAGCAAACTGAAATTTCGAGTATATTCGTAATATTAATTGTTTACGTAATTCATGTTTGTCGCGATACCGTTAGCCCTTGTCCGATGATTTCCTGGCCGAGGAAATCAAAGAAAATCCGAGCAGACTAGAGATGAACCAGAGAGCCTACGTAACGTGGATATTAAAATGCCTATAGTTGGCAGCTAATATTTTTAGATATTATGTCTTGTGCTAGAGTGTGCGTGAGAGTATCGTATATCATTGGCCAAATGAATTGGCCTACGATTTCCGTAAGAATTTTCAATTTCCTAGTCGTGATTGATTCGCGGCCGTATTGCCGTATCCCCCAAAGCGTCATATCGATCTCTTCCGTAAAATTTCATATTCAACAGATATTAAAGCGACAATTGATAAATTCTTGGCTATCGTAATAACACGTTGGCGTACCTTCGACAATCATCGACAATTATCGACACAAAGGAGTTGATTTTCGGGCTCCGTAATTCCGAACAATGCCAACCACCAATTGCTTAAAAATTCCAACTCCAACAAGGTTATGCAGCCATATTGTTATATTGGCCAACTTTTGCATCTGAACGAGGCTATGTTTTTTAATTTCGTTAAAAGAAAATCGTTGGAAGAGTTCGCCACGTCGAGTTGCGAACGTCGGGCTAATATTTCCAACGGATTTTTCTATTTGGCGGTAAATTGCGCAGGGGAGCCAGGATGGTGATTATTTTCTTATTTTAACGTGGCAATGCGAGCACAGAAATGACGTCTATCGATACTCTCGATTTTGATGCCCACGACGAGAGCCTTGTTAATATCAAAATCCGCGACGCTCCGGTGTACAAGCAAAACAACAACAACAACAACAAACAATCAATCAAAAATAAATAACCAACAAAGATAAATACAAAAAATCGACGTAATTTTCTGCATCGATACGAATTTATTGATGCCCCAAGAGCACCAGCTGTGAGCATCGAAAGGCCGGAAATTCGCGCAAAGATCATAGGGCTTTGTTTCCCGTGGCTAACGAGATTGAAAAAAAAAAAAAAATCTCTCTCATCGTCCCGCACTTTTCCACCCGTTTTTCCACGCGTGGGGTTACTAGCCGGCTTATCGTATCCCTTGGCCCAGCGAGGGAAATGAACGACAGTGGGCGAGGATCACCGATCCCTAATGACTCCGGAAGTCTTCCCACGTGGGCGTATTTCTAATCGTCGAGCTCGTCCGAGACGAAGATCGAGCAACGTTCGGAGTTTGATTAAAACGACGCCTCCTCCCCCTCCCGCTCCGATATTCAAATGCAATTATCGTGGAACATTATTTTTCTCAAACGCGTAATTTACTGTTGTAGTGCGGATTTGATAACGCGAGTTGTCGCTATTTCCGACATAAATATCATTGCGTTTCTGGTGTGACGTGATGCCAACGTACAATGTAGGCCGACGGCACACAAAGGTCGCGTGCGTGTACGGATATTCCATGTTTACGGGATATGACGAAGACATTGGAAATGCCATATTACTCGATCGATCGAAGAAAGTGCGTTTATCTGTAAACAAATGGCGCGCGCTAAGAATTTGCATATTTTATTGGATAATGTTTGGAAGAGTGGGAGAGTCGGTTGTTTTATTTGGCAGGCGCCGGTCCGACATAAAACATCGGCTCTCTTTATTTTCATTCTTTTCCCACGGAATTAGATCACTCAAGTTTCTTTATAGTCATAGTTCAACAAATTAACGAATTTTAAAGCCAAATAATCCTTCCCTTCCCTTTCTCGTCGAGCATCCAATTAACCTACGAACATTGCTAATTTCACAGTTTAACAAAACAAGTCATTTATTTACATTTATTTATTAACGGTATCTTCGCGCATCCCACGTGAAGCCCGAATTGCCTTCGAGTCAAACACGCTCGAATATTTTTACAATTTACAAGCTTATTTTTTCTTCGGTTATTATAGCCGCGTATACGTTTGCATTTCATTAATGCAATATTCTGAGTAAATTCGGCGATCTCAGCATGAAATATGATGATATATTCTTTATTTTACAATAATGTCGCATTATCTGCGCCCGTATGTATAATTACGACTCTACGTAGAGCAGTGGTTAATCCCTTATTTTTATTTCCAACTTAAATTCTTTGTAGCCTCGCAAGTCCCCGTTAAACCCCAATACTCCTCTCAACCCGTCGTACATCGCAATTGGCCGTAAGGTGTAATGCTTTTTTGTCCTGTTTTCGTTACGGACAACAAAAAGCAGCATCGTTTATTTGAAGAGCCACGCCGCTTAAGCGACAGTACACATTGAAACGTTTACGAGTCCACCGGAATACGATTAATGCGACGCACTACTCACTCGTCGAACTGTTACGCACGTGGCGTTTCAATTCCAACATTCGTCCCGATACTTCTGGATTTTTCCATTTGTTTACGCAATCTCAAGCACGACTCACAAACGTACGACTCATCCACTGGCTCTCATCCAATGTCCCCCACCCGCCCCCCTTTACACGTAATAATTCAATAACGTCGTTTAAGAATAATTGTCAACATCAACATTAGGCTATGCCGATGATTTTCCATACTCCAAATTCAACAAAAAAAAAAAAAAAAAAAACAAAAAAAAATCCAGCTCCCACGGAGCACCATCAATTCCATCAAATCAACTAAATCAACTAACTTTCTACTAAATTAATGGTTAATTTGATTTGTCGGTGAGAAATTTTTCTTCCCGATTCGAACAATCCGAGTCACCGCTGATCTGCGGGCCTCGTCAATAAAAGAGCACAAAGAGAGAGAGAGAGAGCACAGAGAGAGAGAGAGAGAGAGAGAGAGAGAGAAATCGATTGTCCGATGAATTCGAGTCACTTCAGCGCCGATTTTGTTAATGCCAGGCATTATCTGACTCGTTAAATTGCCCATAAAAATTATCAACCTCAAGATTTTATTACATAAACGCTTGTAAATATGATCCCCGAGAATGGCGTATTGCATCAACATTTATCCTCGTACGCGCTCAAATAACACATGTATCTCATCACATGCGTGCGTGCGCGCGCGCATAAGGCTGCGTAAACCGCACGTACCGCACTTCCCAATCCACGATGTCCTCATTTTCACCAAGGAAAGCTCTCCTTTGCTACGATCGTTACGACCCCTCGTATTTAACCTAACCGCACTTGGGTAATGCCCGAATCTCGTTTCGTGCCAGGTCCACTGCACTCAACAATCATTCTACCCCAAATTACGATCGTTTCATAAGGAAGCGTGAGCTAATAGTTCACCAACCGCTATCATCCACGCGTTTCGCAATTAAGGGTTGATTGTCATAGCCACTGCGACGATCGAGGAAACGTGAACACGCCCTTGAGGGTAAGAGACGAGCAACGGGGAGGTCTGGGAAAACCTATCGAAGAGCGATTGTTGTCCTCCCGTCGATTGATCTCCGTTCCGGCTGGGCAGAATCGATGAAAGGTGTGTGGTGGGATGGGGGTTGGGGGCGACGACAACGACAACGACGATGATGAGCTTTCCTAAATCGAGAAAACGGCAAGTGAATGAAGGGAGTGGAACGGGCAGGATCAGCCTCGTTTTCCGCTTCCTCTCCTCTACACCGACCGCGGCGACTCATCGAACACTTTGCAGATTCGTATTTCAATATAATGCGCGTGCGCTCGTTTAATATTGCGTCGATTCATCCAATTGGCCAAGTCGAATGGGTTTTTGCATCGCTCCGCTCCTTTTATTCTTCTTTATCGGTTAATTAAATTTAATGCTCTATGGTGGATCGAGACGATAGGAGCAGTTTCGTGCTTTTTTACTTGGATTTTTATCTCTCGCTCCCGCTCTCTCTCTCTCTCTCTCTCTCTCTCTCTCTATTCAGATATCTCGTTCAGCGGAAAAATAGTCGTAATTTTATATGGATACATTTTAGCGAGCTAAGCATAACGAATGAAAACCGGTCTTGTGGCACAGTCTCTCCCTCCCAATACATTTGGATAGGAAAATAGGTTTACTTTTATTGTTCACCGCGGCCGACTTTTATTAAGAAACATCCGTGAAAAATTAGTGCACTCATAGTAAATCTCTGCTTGCCTTCTCTTTCTCTCTCTCTCTCTCTCTCTCTCAGACAGGGGCATAATTATTTTGATATCAATAGGCAGAGTCGAGTGCGATGATCGATTGTGAGAGAGGGCGCTACATAGAACTGAGCGTGAAAGCTCTCGATCGTCACCGGTGCCGCGTCGAGAACGTTGTTGTTAGAGTGCGAGCTTATAATTAAGAGGGCCGCTGTCGAGCCTTTGTTACCGGTTTGCTCAGCGTCAGCTTCGTGTCGCCGTCGCCCCCGCGTTGGGACGAACAAAGGCCGAGTCCTCCCACCCAATTAACGAGCTTCCGCATTTTCTCGTGATTGCAGGCCTGCTGAGAGTCGGCCGCCCCGAGGATGCTCGAGACCGATCTGTGAGAGATATCCTCGCCGACGCCGCCATGAAGATAGGGGAGGGGGTGGCACGTCGACCTGGGCAGCAACGAGAGCCTCGTAGGTCAGCAACATCTCCAAGAACCTACCTGGGGGCGACGTTCGCGCCAAGGAGCGAGTCTCCTCGTCGCGCTCTCCACCTTCTTCGTCTTGCATTGGGAGAGACGTCGTGAAAGTGAATGGGAGACTACTGTTTTGCAGCGGCGTGAGCAAGAGTTAAAGTGTGCGGCTACGTGTACAGAGTGTTAAGTAAACATCTCGTAAAATAGTATATCGAAAATACTCTTGTAAATACTCGGGGCTTGTAGGAGGGATGGGGAGGTGAAGGGTCGCGCGCGCGCGCGTATATATATATATATATATATATATATATATATATATATATGCGGCAGAGCAATGGCAAAGATGAAGGAGCAAGAAAACTCTGGACGTGGGAGGAGATGGGCCGCGTTGGTCTCTACGGGATAACAGAAGTTCAGGATTAATCTCGTGCCGAAAACGAGGGTTCGGTAAGTATCGAAGATTATAGCTGGACTTCCCGGAGACTACTGGGATGAATGGCTGCGGCGCATACGACGCATTCGATTGCGCCCAACCAGTGCTGCCGAGATGTTGGGAAATGTCGGGAAATGTCGGGAAATGTCGGGAGCGTGTGATGAAGACGAAAAGAAATTGCATAATACCAAGGATATGGAAAGGTTTGGGATGGGGTGGGAGGTATGGGCGCCGTCGTCGATCCTGTCCTTTTTTTACATTGGTATAGATGACCGAGCCTAATTTCCCTGATGAATGTTACAGTGGTGTGGAATTGGTAAAGGAAGTGTAAGTGCTTGCGGTGTCGTAGACTCGTAGACTCGACGACCGATATTGTACACGGAATATGCTATTTTATGTTTATGATCTTTTATGTAGCTTATGCGAGAGCATAAAACGTTGCCGCTACACTCTCGATCGCTATGTGGACGGAAGCATAAATTGCGTTTAAGGAACTTTTGTTGGATGGATGTGAGTGAGACGGCTACGCGATGGCTTTTATAAGCGACGATATTTGGTTGCTTCCTGGCACTTATATATGTTGTCTTTTATTGCGACCCATTGAAGTAAATTTGAGCGATTTGGTTTTATTTGGGCGAAATGGTGCGTAGCGTCGTTGACGATTGATGATAAGTCGATTTTATTTATAAGAAGTAGTAGGGACTTTTTTAATGCGTGCCTAATGTTTATATTCTAAAAAAAGTGAAGGAGAGTTGCGATTTTGTAAATGTAGAGGAAAATGAGTCGAGAGGATAAATTTAAGAATTTTTATTATTTATTTTTCGATAATACTGTAATGGGAATGGGAGGCCAAATGTCCGCGTCAAAAGCTATTGAAAGGAAAGTGTGCGTTTACATTTCTCAAAATAGATCAACTTTCAATGAAAATATCTTAAAAGCATAGAAGCAAGAACAATCAATTTAGGGCGAATGGCGCTCGGAATGCATATTAAAAGATATCTATTACCTTCAATTCTCGATTGATTATATCTATAAATTATTATAATAATTCATAAAATAAATCAATAGCTAAATAAAACAAGCAAACAATCGAACGAACGAACGAACGAACGAACGAACAAATAAATAAATAAATAAATACACGCGCGCGCGCTCGTAAGCACGTGTACGTATATACATAAATGTATATACGTATGTCAGTGTTTGCGCATGTGCGTGTAGGCGCACGCCTCGTGTACGTGCATGTATGTATATGGATGTTTCCCAATTAAATATTATAAATAATTGAATTTATCTTGATGAACTATTTCGCTCTTTTGGATCCGTTGAGATAAAAATATATAAATAATTAACTGTAAGAGCCGCCTTTGATAGAGAGAATTTAAAAGAAATGTTGTTTACATAGTTAATGAAAGATCTCTTCAGTGTGTTCAACACTCGCTAATAACTTGGTGAAAAATCGCACACTCCTGATATTGTGATACGCTACGTTCACTTTCTGTCGAACTTTTTATATACAATTGTAAGCTAAATGATTAGTTGTAAGTATTGTAGCCTCGAAAGTAACATCAAAATTTACCGAACTCATGGTCAACATCCTTGACCGTCATTCACGCGCACTTTATTAAAGTATCTTAAACCACTGTGATTCAACTGTCACGGAACAATTAACTTCTTACTCATTGATTTATAAACGATATTAACATCGTTTCATGAATAAACTACATTGACAATATTTGACAAAAATTACTATTGGATTTTCCTTAGCATTTAATGACATTTTGTATTGAGTAAATAAAGTAAAAAGTTAAATAATCGACTTGTCTCACCTGTGAAATAACTTTTCTATTTATTCGTTTAAGTTGTATTCTGTATAGTAATAGATTACTTATGCGCTATAATATCAAGTTCATTGTTATTATTATTAAGATTATCATCCTCATTATTATTATTATTATTATTATTATTATTATTATTATTATTATTATTATTGTCTGTGGAGAATCTAAAAATTCTAAATATAATTTGGATTGTATTTTAAGAAAACAATGTTTAAAACTACTGCGCGTGTTTTGTAACTGAATTAAAGAATTGTATAATAATTGAATGGAAATCTGTCGAAAATCTTTTAAGCGCTCATGTTGTTGTCTGGTGTTGTTGTAAAAAAAATCTTACGATATTTCGTATAAAAAAAAATATTCACCGATATATTGATCGGTCGTCAATTGTTAAAAAGAGGGCAAATTCAATTTTTATTGCAATTTCTCCATTACAATTTCTCTTGTACAATGAGTCGTAACTAATGCCCCGTTCGTTAATGTTGCTAATCGCGCTATTTGCTTAACTATAAATGAGGAGAAGGCGTTATTACTACTACGTATTAACGAAGCCAATGAACGTGGTGATTTTGCGCATTATTCTCGTAAACAAAATCAGCAAAAATCAACCTTACGCATGGCGGATTGTATCCTGTTGAAATTTTCGTGAAAATAGGCGAGCGATCGATCGATGCTTAAGCTCCCGAGGATATATATAATTCAAATATAAGCGGACAATTCGTATGAAATTTCAATCCGAAATTTCTTATCAATACCAATGAACAAGTTGCTCCGGGCCTTTCCTTACTAATTGTTATCAAATAATAACACAACTAAACAAATAAAGTTTGATAAAATTGTATATAAGCGTCGGAATATCAATGAGCTGGAAAAGCCTTTCAAATGAATTTGTAATAACAAAAAGAGAAATGAAAAAAACGAATTGGAAACGCAATTTATTTTAGAATAGGACAAAAGACGCGCATTCGATAAGCCAGTTAAAAAGTAAAGTAGATAAGCAATTGAAACTCATAACGGCTGTACGGCTCCTGCGAGACCATATAGTTGCTTTATCTACTTAAAAAGCGATAAAATATTGTAGTTACTATGCGAAAGCTACGAAATATGTATCCGACAAAGTCGCAGCTGTACGAAGCTTTTCGATGAGAGAGAAATATAAATAACGCGAAACAGCGTTATTTCGTGCATGTAGTATGTGTGTTTCCAGTCCTCGATTAACCCCGGCAAATTTTCAACTTTAATAATAATGAAACGGGAGGAGCTGGAATATAAAAATGCGAAAATTCTTAAACGACGATTGTTTCGATGCTCTTCATTCTTTATCCATTTGACGAATATCAGAAATTATTTACAATCATCTTACGCTCATCGTCGTCGTCGTCATCATCATCATCATCATCATCATCATCATCATCATCATCATCATCATCGTCGTCGTCATCGTCATCGTCGTCGTCATTAATATTATTATTATTATTATTATTATTATTATTATTATTATTGTAATCATTTTTACTATTACTGCTATTGTTCGACAAATATCATTTATGAAAAATTCGGCAATTTTGTTTATAATTTGTAAATTCTGCGATAACGTGTTTTCAATACTATTATTCTGCATTGTAATAATTATTATTAGGAGAACCGACTGTAACATGAATTATAAAATAAACTCTATATTCTACCAGTAGGAAACCTTAGTTATTATTTTTGTTTTTTCTCGACTGATTATTTGTCAACCTTATTGGCCGAACCTTATTCCTCCGAATTGGATCGACACACGACATTTGCGCGACAGTGACAAGGAATCAAGCACGATACTACACATTCTCAATTTCAATTGCTTATATTGTAAAATACATTTTTACGTACAGTATTAAAAAGTCATCTCCACTCATTCATTTAACTACAGCTTCACATAATCGCGCAACTTACGACTTAATGAACAAAATTTATAACTGGACAACATTATTTTATCTTCGGCAAAAGTAACTCCGAAAAGTCTCGAATAATCTCGCGACTGCGAGCGTATCATTGGACGAATTCAATATAATATGTTATTCAATAGATCAACTAATTTAGCCACGTAGCCATCTTTAATCGTCGTCACTGCCGTTCTCCTCGGCGGCATCATCGGCCTCCTCGTCGTTCTCCTCGCCGCTTCCCGACTCCTCTTCCTCCGAGCCCGACTTGGACTCGTCGTCCGAGTCCTTAAGTGCTTTGCTCTTGGGATGCTTCTTTGGTCGGCCGGCTTCGAAGTCGGAGCATTCCTCATCGGACGAGTAAATATTCGAAGTTACTGAAAAAATCCAACGGTCACAATATGTCGTCTCGATGAAAAATCCATCATCCATATAACATTCGCTAAACATTCACATCAATTCTCCAATATTCCACAAATACTTTACACTCGTCGTTAACACCTATTCACTGAATTCAATACCTACCCTACCCCTCCACAAATTCCAATGTCAGCGCCGTGAATCTCGGGCGCGCGAATTCACAAATACACGCACCAAAAAGACAAAAAGAAAAAAGAGAAGAAAAGCTAAACTGAACAACGTGGCTACTTACGTTTTGACATGCCTCCGCTCGCCGCGGCCTTCTTGTACTTGTTCTTTATGGCAGCTAGTGATATGGCATTTTCGTCGTCCGAACCCTCGTCGTGATAAGTGTCGTTTCCGTAATTAGCGGCCGCGCGATTCGAGCCTCTGCCGCCGCCACTCGACTTTTTCGGCTTACTTTGCACGCGCATCGCCATACGCAGTTTCTCCTCCTCTTTCTGCAAGCACATTTATTTTATCGGAATTTTTTTCTTTGCTTCTTTTTTTCTTTTGTTCATTTAACGGCGATGGTGTTGCCTTGTACAATAACGACGGATGATCATGACAAAGGCTTTACGGTATACCTCTTGCGAGGAAAATACCTTCTTCATAATATTCAAACATTCAAAGCGATACAAAAAACAAAACAAAACAAAACAAAACAAACAAATAAATAAAACAAAAGACAAAGCAATAAAAAAAAAAACTATAATAATAATACAAGGGATTTTGTTGTATTTCAAAAGTTTAGGCCATTAGGCTTTGCGTAATGTGCATTATTTCACGCTGTCCAGGCTGACGTCTCGAGCACAACAACATCTCAATGTTATTATTATACTATCGTAAGATAATTTTCGAATTACATGTCACAGAGGAGCTTGCTAATCTTATACGATAAGTAATTTTCGATTTATAGAGCTCCATTGGCCTCGAGTCTTGCACTTGCATCGACTTTGAAGGCAAAGAGACAATTGTCGCTACAACCGTCATTGGCTATTATAAAAGTTGAAATATTGTACTCACGGCCCGCAAACTCCAGGCTTAAAGTAACAATGGCGAGTTAGGTTAATGCCATTGACGAGCATTCGATTCGACTAAGTTGTATTAGCTTTTTTTAACCAATTTAAATTAAAAATACCAATGACATCTAAGCTAACGTGATTTTTGTTTGACAAGTTTTAATTTAACTCCCGTGTTTATGTGACA
>NW_011948428.1:2882025-2905746 GCF_000503995.2 Ceratosolen solmsi marchali
GAAAGAGTCCGGTAAAAGTCTCGTTTGGTGCAATCATAATGGGTCTCTGCTCTCGCAGGACAAAGTCACAAAAGCTCCCGGTCTACTACTCACTCACCTTGATCATCTCGTATTTATTTTGATCTGGATTCATGCCGACGTGCGACAGCACCTTGATGCCACTGGTCTTTTGAGAGCGATCCGCAAGGGACATCGTCATCTTCCTGTGAGTGAAGGACTCCGTCGAGTGCGGGCGGAACGTCAGCTTTGTTCTAAAAACCGCTTGACCTTGCAAACCCGTACCCTGCCTAATGTACAAATGATTGTGATCTCCTTGGAGCGGCTGCTTATAAACGTCGAATATCTCCGAGCCGAGATGTAAGGACATACTGCCGTCCGACCATTTCACGAATCTCGCGTTGCTCTCCTTTTCCATCTTGCCATCCTCGGTAAACACCTCCTTCCACCTGTGAGTTTTGCAAGGACAATTAAGTTATGCAGCCTCGAATTTGACGAGACAGCGAGTAAGCGCAGATTCGTTGGTCGTCGAGTCATCGAACGGCCAAATATTTATTATAGTAATTTACGACACAATTATCCATTTCTATCGTTAATTCAACTGTTTGGACAATGTAGTTGATGAATAGGGCGATTCGCTTTCAAGGTCGGTCGTAAGTTTTTGACGACAAAATACTTTTACTCCATGATATTTTTATTCAAAAACAATATTTCATGTGAAATATCATAACCAACTACTTCACGATAGGATTCAATATCAATTTAATTACCAACTGATCTAAAGCCATGATTGCTTTTGTTTTTGTTTTTTGTTTTTTGTTTTTTATTTGCCCTCCCCCCTCCCCCTCCCCCTACTCCTACTCCTCCTCCTCCCAATATACATTACTTTAACCACTATTTATCGTTCTTATCTTTTGGTTTCTTGGTAAATATCTATATTCGTGGTAAATATTATTATTATTGCTGTTGTTGTTGTTGTTATTGTTGCTGTTGTTGTTGTTGTTGTTACATGTTGAGATTCATGCACTCTAGTATCTTTTAGTCTTTATATAAACTTTATTAAATACGTTTTGTGCACAAAGAAAGAAAAAAAGCTTTTAAAATATTGCCAGGTTAATGCTCTGTATATTTATTGCAAATAAATTATCGATTCTTTCATTCTTCCCTTACGACTTAAGACAAAGATGTCTTTAGGCAGTCATTAAAGCATTAAATCAATGAAACGATCCCATAAACTTCTCCCAAACAAGCGAGGCGCTCGGATTCGGAATAAAGATAAAACGATACTCAAGCAACCTATCAACCCCTACCTTATTGTGTTTTCGACTTTGAGTTTAAGTCTGGCTCGACCTTCCTCGTCCAGAGTCTCCTCCTCGTCGATTTCATCTTCGTAAGTTTCATGGTCAAATGGACGAGTCTCGACTGATAAGAAGTTGGGCAATTTAACGAAGTGTATCTCGCGACCGAGATCAGTCGTAATTTTCGGGATTTCAACGTCGATTCTTGTTTCTGGAGGCGGCTCGGGCTCTTCCTCCTTTTCCTTATCGTCTTCCTAAATCGATTGAAAAATAAGGACTAAATAAATAAATCGTCGTATCTTTGTTTGTTTTTTCTTTTCTTTCACTGCAGTCCCACGATAAATCTCCTCTTTCTCCTATAGAGCACGAAACAATCGATAAAATTAATGAACGAAAAGGATAATTATTTTTTAATGATTAATTAGTCGCGAATGATTGCAAAAGAAAAGCTTAACAAGTGCGCGTCATTTTCAATTATCAACGGCGCAAATCTCTCCGCAGTAAGCGCGCTATTAATGATTTATCGCTTCGTCAAACGGTTTCATTAAGGCAGCGACAAGCAGTGAGACGTAAGAAGAATTTGACATTTTTGACATTTTTGACATTTACATCCTCGACCACAGATATTTGGGTTCTCTCCTCGGAACGTTCCCTGCTCCTGCTCCGGCTCTTGCTCCTACTCTTGCTCCTGCTTCTACTCTTGCTCCTGCTCCTGCTCCTGCTGCGACTCTTGCTGCGGCTCTTCCCTTTGGCCGGGGCACTCTCCTCCTTCTCCTCCTTCTCCTCCTCGGCCTTCTCGTCGTCGCTGCTGATGTCGCTCGCGTCCCCGAAGAGGGCGTCCGCCGTCGGCTGCTCACCCTTTTCCTCGTTCGCCTTCTGGGTCTCGTCTTCTGGCTCCGAGTCCGTGTCGATCAGCTGGCGCTTCTTCTTCGCTATCTTAGCGCCGTCCGAGTCCGACTCGCTGTCGTGGCTTCGCTTCTTCACCGCCTCCTCGGCTTTTCAAGCGACATTAATAGGAATATTAATTATAAACAAGCGTTCGATTTTGCGACTCCCGTTACTAATATCGTCAATGCCATAGCAAATGACTTTGAAATAATAATCAATTAAACGTCTTTGTTGTTTAACCATCGCAAACGATTATTTTAATTTTTTCCTCAATTTCCTCAATACCGCATGAGTTCACATGCATAACATTTTTATAATAGATTTGAAAGTAATTGCATATGGAAAATTGATTACAATTTCATTGTTTTTAAAACATGAAAAAATAACACTTTGCGAATGACGCTCGTATTAAACTAACAAAGTTTAAACAAATACAAGACGAAAGAATATTATTGCTCTTTACGCTCGCCAATTGCGTAGGAATGTAACAAATCTTTGCGATCCTTACTCGCTATCTTAAGAGATTTTTCCGATTCGTTGTCGCTTTTGTCGGCTTTGGGACTTTGCGACCTCCGCGATGACTTGGGGCTCGCGCTCTTCCTCGAGCCACTAGCCGACCTTCTACTATCCGCTGAATCACTTCTCGACCTGTTGCTCTTGTGCGATCCTCCGGAAGACGACCTCCTGCTGGTTCGCGATGTCTGGCTGCCCCCCGAACGTCTGCTCGTCCTTGAGGTTTGACTTCCCGAGCGTCTGCTCGTCCTCGACGTTTGACTACCCGAGCGCCTGCTCCCTCTTGAAGTCTGACTTCCGGAGCGTCTGCTCGCCTGGGACGTTTGGCTACCCGAGCGTCTACTTATATGCGACGTTTGGCTACCCGAGCGATTACTCATCTGCGAGGCTCGACTTCCGGACCTACGACTCTTTGGCGAATTCGAAACGGATCTGGAAGGTCATTTGATATTGTTTGTACATAGCAAATGTAAGGGCGGCTTTAACGCATAGCCATGGATCGAGTTAAAGTCAGATGCACGGACAATAAGTTTTCCAACCTTCTACTGATGGCCGATTTAGGGCTCGCCGATCTGTGACTTCCTTGGGGGGAAGGTGAACGTGAGTGATTTGACTTTGCGGATGTAGCACTTCCAGAGTGTGCCGAATGTGCCGATCCGCTTCTTGACCTTTGAGAACCAGATTTGTTGCTCTCTACGGATCTGACACTGGAGTGCCGAGAGCCAGACCTTGTTGGAGATTTGCTTTGGGATCGTGTAGATTTATGCGATCTCACGCTCACTGGTGACTTGCTCCTCGATCTGGCGGACTTTTGTGACCGAGGACTGCTAGATTTAGGCCTGCTGGGTGATCGGCTATTCGATCTAGATCTACTCGAATTTGATGATTTTGAACGACGATCTCCTTCATCCTCGGAATGATCGGTTGTAGCTGCTCTTGGAGTTTGATATGGGGCATGCGAAGATGCTGGACTACCACTGCGACTCGAAGCAGAGGAAGCCGAGCCACTTTCAGAATCCGATCCTAAATAATAATTTGTTTATTAAATTTGCCACGATCATTTTCATCGATTATTTATATAGTAACGAATTAGCAATAGCATTTTACATTATTATATGGTAATATAAGTAATGGATCGGTAATAATATTATTCACTAATATTAAGTAATACAAATTCAAAATACAAATTCAAATATAGTGTATTATGTGTAAATGAACGTATTATATTTTAATAATTAATGAGATATAAAATAAAATACCAGATTCACCACTGGAATCGCGATTTGGCGGCATAGTTAAATATGATATTTCATGAGAAAAATCAAATTGAATTTATACAACTTTGTATGAAGGTTAGAAATACGTAGTTATAGCGATAACCTCTCTTTATCCACTGTCTTTCTCTCTCTCTCTCTCTCTCTCTCTCTCTCTCTCTCTCTAAACGATTCGGCGCGATTGCGCGCGCAGTCATTAATAAATATAATTTTGTTATAATTGAAAAAAATATTTAACACTAATAATTTAGTGCATTCGTTATAATAAGAAATATCAATTTAAGATATCAATAAGAAATATAGTTATTTCAATATATTCTCTACTTATTAAATTCATCTTGGTTATATGTATTTCTTAATTATGTATGACTGTAAAAAATTCGTTAAAATCATAATATCCATACATTAATTTTATTAAATTAATTTCTACTCTTTCAAATCAAATATAAAGTTTAATGAAATTTACAAAAAACGTGTAATTCTATTATCATTACTTTGGAACAATAATTTATTTTGTAGAATTTAAATTTCCATGTATTCATTGGCATAATTATTCAAGAAATGGAATAAAAATGTTATGAGAGTTTATAGTATATATAACGTATAAAGTTCGAATTCATTTTTAAATCACTTTAGATCACTTTATAATTCCTATTAAGTATTCTTGCGATTGGATGTGAAAAAAAATCCAAATGGCGTCGTAATCATCAAATGCATTACGCTTGCGCCAAAATACCAAATGTATCACGTAAAACTTCATTGCGACATAATGTTTACATGGAGTTATACGTATGTACATAAGTGCATATATATATATATATATATATATATATACATATATGTCCAAAGATGGATATAGCATAAACGTTAATTTATATTGATATACTAATTTTGTGAAAAACCAAAAAAATACATAATGGTATTTTATTGTGTCGTTCCTGGTTGTAAAACTAATCGTAAAGGTTATTTAAAGTTGTCGCTATTTTCTATACCTAAAGATGACGAACGTAAGAAAAAATGGGAAAATGCAATTGGCATAAGTAATTTACAGCGATCAAAACATCGCGTTTGCGAAAAACATTTTTTACCGCAAAATATTATACGCAGTACAGAGCATAGGGATTCAGACGGAAATGTAATTGCTATTGTATGTATTAAATTATATTTATGCATGTAATCGAATTACATTTGTTTATTTACAAAAAAACACACACACACACACACACACACACACACGCCCACACATCTATATATACATATATCTTTCATAATAAAAACATATTTTTTACTTAGTTGCCTCTTCAATGCTATAAACTTACCGAAGATGCAGTTCCTTCCCTTGAACATGGAAATAATTGTGAAAAAGTAAACGATGCCAAAAAATGTGAGAGTCCGTCATTGCAAAGTACATTTGAGAATGTTTTTAATGATATAACAAATCAAATCTCATCTACCGATATTATTAATATCGAGGACTTACCTGTAACCATTGCAGAAGATGTAGATTCAAGAAATTCAAAAATCATTGAAATTCACAATATCGATGACACTTGTTTTATAAAAAAAAGTATTAATTCTGATAGTTTAGAGCTATCAAGTAATTTCTTTATATTAAAGAAATGTAATTCCAATAAGAAAAGTGCTGATGATGCTTCATCCAAAACTGAAAATAATCAAGATATCTGCGAAAGGCAAACGATATTTTCTCTTTTATGTGAAAATATTAATTTAATTAATCTATCGTATGATTGGATTGTACATGTTCCATCAAATAAGGCTTCTATAGTTTTTGCTGAAATTAGTGTAGATACATACGACAATGAAAGTTACAATAGTAATTGTACAATTAAACGAAGTCTTATTATAAAGAATACCATGAACTTTTCATTTAATGCATTAGGAAAAAATTTAGATTCGGAACAATTAGATCTATCTAACGTGTTTCACAATTTTGAGGAATTACAAATAACGTTGAATAAATTTTCTAGTATGATTTTTTGCTCTGGAATAGCCGATATTAATGGTGTAGATCTGGTTAAAGATAATATTGCATATACAGATTGTTTTAATAAATTACGACATAACAATTGTTATATATTAAGTTCGCGCAGAAAATGTAAAATATGTGAAAATGTTAGGAAAACCGTGAGTCAGAAGAAGCGGCGTATGTCGAGGAGAAGCCCGGATAAAGAGAGACCAAATTACTCTAAGTTAGCCAATAAAAATGTCTTGCATAGCTGGAAAAAAAGAATCCAAGCTCAACGAGGTGTAATAAAGCGCGCAAAAAATAAAATTGAATGCTTACGAAAGCAGGTTAATGAAATGAAAGCAGGATTAAGTAAAATTGATCTACAATCGGTGCTACAAAAATGTAGCGAATACAAAATTTCGGACATACAACGGACTTTAATCGAACAAATCGTTTCATCGGCTAAAGTTAAAAGTGAAAAAGGTAGACGCTACAATGAAGATTGGACGATGTTATGCATTTTAATGCATACTCGTTCTCCAAAAGAATATAAGCATTTGCAAAGTTTGGGCATATTACCATTACCTTGTGTGAGAACTGTGCGTAGATATTTATCTCTTATAAATCAATTTAATTCGAATGAAATCAGTCAGAGAGAGGAAGAAAGTAGCAACGAAGATAATGATCAGAGTAATAAGACAATAATTGACACTCCAAATATCGAAGACAATAGTCTTTAGTTATGACTAAAGAGTTTTTTTAAAAATAATCTTTAAAATATTTAATTTTTACTAAGTCTATTAATTGTTTTTTGATTGTTCTTTATCATTCTGAGTTTTTATTAATTATATTACTAGATATAAAAAATTTTATTCATAATTTTATTAGTAAATGTAATTTAACGAAACATTGTAAATAAGATTAATTTAAAGTTATTCATTTATTAATAATAAATACGTTATTATAGAGTTTATTTTAGTTAATAGCTATAAATTTTTAAATGGCATTGTTATCAATCTAGTACTCTAGATGGTTTTTTATTGTAGTTAAATGATTATAAGGCTAAATGTTTATTTTTATTCCAATTAATTATTGTCATATTACAGCGTCATCTGTATATTAATTTATTAAATATATATAAATATATATATATATATATATATATATATATATATATATGATAATAAAGCAGTATTAATTGTATTATAATTTACTTTTTTAATATGATAAAATGAAGTATATAAAATTTTACCACACAGTAATTTATTACGACTGTTAAATTCAATTTAGAAATTTTTTATTACATGTTATACAATATTATTATTTATCTTCATTTTTAGTTGCAATTACGTAAAATATTACAATCTAAATCTAAAAATGTCTTTCTTTGTGCATATTCTTAATATTATAAGAAACAAAGGCAAAGAATAAAGTGATAAATGCTAATTTGATTATTGACAGTATAATGTTTACGACACTTCTATACTAATCAAATGAATAATAAGTATTAATAGTGGGGATCATATTTTAAAAATGATAATTTTTTTTATCTCTAATTATTGTAATATTATTCAAATCTTTGACTATGTGCAATTAATTAATTATAAAATTTCTTCATGTATATAAATCATACTTAAAAATATTATAGATAATAATATATTAATATTTACATAATTGCGTATGCAATTTGAAAAATAACGACAAAATTATAAAAATTTTTTATATTTTTGTTTTTATCAATTAGCAAAATATTTTTAATAAATAGATTCGAAGCAACTTATTGTTGAAAAATCGGACTTTTTAAAAGCTTCACTTTTAATTCGTAATTGGATAAAGTGAAAAATTGTAAAAATGTAAATATTTTCAATTTTACGTTTACATTAGTTCTTATCGATAATGTTGCTTCAAATCATAGGTTATTTTTGTAACAGACATTTTATCTGCATTTATCTATATTTAACGTTTATGTTAATCGTAAATTGTACCAAGTTTATGTTTGAAGAAAGAAAAAAAGTTTTTAATATCATTGGCTTGTTCTATGCCATTTTTCTGCTACGAAGAAATTTTGTAAATATATACAAGTTTAAGATGGAAGAAATCCTATGATTAATAAATTTAATGATAATATTTTGTTCATCAACATATTTTTCATTACCTTAACACATCATCATTTTTAAATTTAATCTTTATAAAACTTTCTGAATAAAAAAAAATAAAGAAAAGAAAAAAAACAATCGACTTATAGTTATGTGGCGCCATAGACAATTTGTGCATTAGATTAAAAAACTTAATATCCATTATATATTAATAGATACTATTTAAAAATATTTGAATATAGTTCATAGAAGTTATTACAAATGGAATTATCGATACATTACGATTACATTAAATTACACTGTGCATATATTGATTATAATGGTCGATAATAAGAAATTGTATCAAACTTTCGTCGATCAGCCTGAAAATATTCTCTAATGAAATATCGATTAAACGAATTATATATTTATTTTCACTTCTCGGTATCATTACTATCAATTTAGATCGGTTTGATTTATTATTTTAATTCATATTCCGGTTTCCTATACTTTTTATTGTCACAAGTTTGTACGCATTTTTAATTTCATATATTTCAAATGTTACATTAAATTTACTCGGATTAATGGCACATGCAAATAGCACGTGATCAATGTTGTTACTTTGTGCCTTCGAAAGACGAAAAGCCAATGAATCCGATGGGTTTGCTTAAAAAAAAAAAAAAAAAAAAAAAAAAAAAAAAAAAAAAAAAAAACAACGATAATGACTGGAATGAGATGATAGTAATCGAATCATTGACCTCATGACAAATGATGCCGATGAGTGCATAGAATTGAATCAGCAGTAGGCAAAACGAATGTTCCGCGAATCATAAAATTTTATCGGCCAAGGCGGAAGTGAATTGTGTTATTGAAATGTTTTAAACAAAAAAAAAAAAAAAAAAAAAAAAAAAAAAAAAAATTCGAAGTAAGGCTCAGCGGCGTTTAATAGATGAATTATATTTGAGACGGTAGTTTGTAAATATTGTTGAGCACTTCCAGAAACAAATCAACATAGTTACGATGACTGTGTCGAGAATACAAATTTCCGAGATATAATAATAATATAAATAAATGGATATGTCATTTTTTAAAATCTTTGATAAACTAGCGAAAATTTATTATAGATTTGCGTTTGAAGGAAATGTATGTAAATGATCGTTGCTGCTGCACAAACGAAATGAATTTTTATCGCAGTCTACCTCGTTATTATTGAATATCAATTAAAAAAATTTGTACTTTACATCGAAGACATAAAATATCTGTCAGTGTGTCTGTTCAAAATCAAAATTAAATCACGAATCCTGATTGGCCGACCACAAGCTAAACTTGACAGTTGCAAAAAATACCGGAAGAAAGTTGCATATACGAGGTCAAGAGTGACACATTACAACTAATTTTGTGAAATTCAAGCTATTATGGACTCGAATTGTTTGGAAACGTTTTTTATTTCCAAGATGAATTATTTAATTGGGCATGATGAACGAATACGAACAAATGAATGAATCAACAAGGACTTTACTTGGCAATGGAGTAAAATCCATATTTGGATACAAGTGTATATGTGAGCCTCTTGCTGATGAATTGAGACGAAGCTGTCGTCTTCCATAATTCATCAACGCAAATTCATATATCAATATGTATAGTTTAAAAATATTTAGAAAATTTGTTGTTTAATTTTGATTAATTTTGACAATAAGAAAAGAAAAGAGAGAGAGAGAGAGAGAGTTAAGAGTTACGTAAATGCTCACTGAAGTGTATAATCGTAAATGTACATAAAAATTGAATTTCTAAGAGATTGATTTTTTTTTTTTTACACAAAACCAATTTATCGTAGTAAGTAATGTCTGTTAAATATATATTAATCTATCTTAATAAAAATAAAATAAAAATATGGGATAAAAAGTAGAAAGTAAAAAAATAGAAGAATTAAAATCAAATCAACTACAAAATATTAAAATTTTTACAACTCTTATATAATTACGACTTTAATTTCTATTTTCTCATTTTATTTTATTTAATTCAATAGTGCATGCGAATCCAATAGCAATACTATACACACACGCGCGCACACATCTTTATATATATATATATATATATATATATATATATATATATATATATAAATGAAATATGAACAAATGTACATAATAACGATTATAATAGATATGAAAATAATTAATATTTTTATTGAAATTTAATGTACAATAAAGGAGAAATAAATGTTTTAAAGCTAACGAATAAATAAATACAATTGCACAATAAAGAAGTAAGATAATTCATACGTATATTATCTTACATTTAATTATAGAAGAAATTTCTCAGTGATAAATAACAAAATTGCTATTATTTGAATTTCGCATTAATTTATGCATGTGTTTTTTATTAAATGTCAAAATTATTGCTTGACAACAGTCGCTAGTGTGACTATTCTTTTTCTAAGAATAAAAATTTCTGGAATTAACGAGAAAAAAAAATGGTGTTTTTTTTATTTTTTTTAGGAAATATAAAAGCAAAATATCGTACGTAATATAATTTTTTTATCAAACTTATCTTGAAAAGTCTATCATAAAAAGAAAATATTGTCATAAATTATCTTAAACAATATTACACATATTATTTTAATAATTCATTATACGATGCTAGTAATGCATTTATCTTGGAGTGGCTGGAAGTATTTTCAAATTATTCTTAAAAATATCGCTTTTTTACTTATAATGACAATTAATTAATTTTGATTCCATTTTAATAATACGATTATTATTTTTTTTTTTTTTTTCATCCATATCCATATTTCCAGCGAATAAACAATATTGACGATGATGATTGTCGTGCAACGAATATTTCCCGTTAATATTGATTTAAATTTTTTATCTAATAAGAGAAATATTTTGATGAGTTATTGATAAATTGAGGTACCATTGTGTACGAGTCGGACATTTATTTTAATTGCGCAATAATTCAATATGCTCAATGTGCCAAATCTTTCAAAGCGAAAAATTTATAAATTCGAAAGTATTTAAGAGTGGCCCTGCTGTCGTAAAAATGCAAAGAAAATTCTAGTTCAAATAAAAGCTTCTCTCCTCATAGTAATAAGTTAGCATTGTAAATGTAGAGATGTTTTATTCGCAAATTGTGATTTTATTTTTTTTTTTTTTGCAAAAATTGAACGTTAGCCAAATAGCTGTGCAAATTAAAATTTCTATGATAATTAAGCTAATGTGTTCCCGTTGGCGCTTAAATTGTTAAAGAGAGAGAGAGAGAGAGAGAGAGAGAGAGCAAATGTGAAAATAAAAAGATAAAAATTACGTAAATTTGGACGGAAGCCTAAATTCCACTTAATGTGTGCACCAAGGCGACGGGAATTATTTATCGTTTGTTATTAATTTTTCGTACCTCGCATCCAAGGCTAAACAACAATAAAAATGTTCGGTGATACCTAAATAATAGACAAAGCTGGATCGTCTCACCCTTGTCCTCTCAACACCCCATATTCGGGCGAAACAATGCCACGGCACAGAACTCTAGAGTCCTTTGCCTCTTTTAAATTATCTAAAATAAATAGTCCTCGAGAGAGAGAATTGGTCGGCGATAGTCGAGATTTTCATACGCCGCCCAAACTCCGATCTCGACTCCTGCGAACATCTCTCATCCTCCTTCCCCTCGCTACCAGCCCCCACGAGGGTCGAGAGAGTCGCGCTATTTTAACAAAGTGCACCGTACCGTTCGACGTACTTGGTGCAGCAGCCAACGTGGCCTCTCCTATCCACGAGATGGTCGAACGAGCTATCCGCGAAAGTGTGTCGGGTTCGAGATTCGCGGTATTATGGCGCTGCACTCGAACGGCTCGTCGACCAATGGCGGCCCCCAACGATCTTGACGTCAGCGGACTCGCAGCCGAGGCGTGGCCTAACTCTTCGCTTCCTCGGCGCGTCTTGGCTCTCGGGCTCTCACGGGGATTGGCGGCCCACGGCCGACGCGAATGGCGCCCCGGCCGCAGCTGTCGTGCGCCTCCTTCGTACACGGGCGCATGTCCAGCGCAGGGGCCACCGTCGGCGCAAACATGGCGGACTCCAAGGGTGCGTTTGAGCCGTTGTCTCGTCACTTTTTAATAATAATAAGGCACGCGGTGCGCGTACCCGGCGTTCGGCCCGCGACCTCTCAGCCTCGGATTGCGGCGATCGGGGCCCGTGGGGGCGGCGGGGCTCGCGGGCCCCGAACGCCAGGGGGCCGCTCACGCTCGTTTCGCGTCGCGGACTGACGACGAGGTCGATTGATCTACGGGAGCGCGCGCCGCGTGCCTTAATAATTGACCTTTGCTTTTTGTTTTGTGCAGAGAATAAGGAGGCGACGAGGGAACCCGAGCCGCCGGTCACAATGAAGTTTGACAGTCCCGAGGAGTCGAGCGACAATTCGGCCAATGGTAAGGGTTTGTTACGTTAGACGATAATCCATATGAGAAGTCGCTAGTTTTAAGTTTCTTGTCGGTTGTGAGCGCCTTTGGCATGCCTGTCTGCCTGCCTACCTGCCTGCCTACCTGCCTGCCTACCTGTCTGCCTACCTGCCTGCCTACCAGCCTACCTGCCTATCTGTCTGCTTACTTGACTGCCTGTCTGAAATGCAAGCTTTTCTTAATTTAGCTTGGATTATTGTTAATTGCTATCCTTTTATCTTCATTAGCTATGCTAGACTAGCACGAGTGTGCTAATTGTTATTGTTCATTGTGCAGATGAGACAGAGAAGTTGGCTAAGGAGAAGAACAAGGAGTCTGATCCTCCGTCGTCGTCGTCGTCGTCTAACAGTATGCCTAACAATGTATCATCTTCCGAGCGTCAAAGCAACGATACAAAGTTAAAAGGTACTTGCGAAGCTTCTGCGATTAGTGTTTTACGCATTCATCAAGATTTTAAGGCTGTTTGCGTTTGTTAGCAAATATCTTGGTCAAATTAATGCCAATAATGTTGTTAGACGGTGGGCATTTTGTGGGAAAGACACGTTTAGCCCAAATTAAAAAAGAATAAATTAATTTTTAGATCTAATGATACAACAGTAACGTACCAATTTCTATTGTTCAATCGTTTCTGTTGCTATAAATTATTTCTCAAGAGTGTGCGTAGATTGGCAAGTCAAATTTATATCAGAGGAGGGTCAAAATATTGTACATTACTAAAAAAGAAAATTATATTTTTATTAATTTTTACGTTAATCCTATATATATAAATGCACACACAGAGTCCTCTGTCTGCCAGTGTGCGTGTTTCGTGTGCGTGTGCGTGTGCGTGTGCGTGTGCGTGTGCGTGTGCGTGCACGCGCTTTCGCCCGTATGCGCCGACACGCACGCCTGCCATTTATCATTGTCATGTAATATGAATACAACTCATATTTTTATGAATGATTCGCAGGTGCACGATGCCAATAAAATAAAATTTTTCTATTTATCATAAAGCTTGATATTTAAATTAAAAGACTGTTATTTTAGCACTACCAATGCAATAATTTATATTTATGTCCTTTCTGTTGAATAATTTTTGCAGGCTCGGTTTTAGCTGCTTCAAGGTTTGGAAGTTGCTTTGGGATGAATTCTTCAAAATTATTGAGTAACAGCAGTAAGCCAAAAGCTTCGCTCTTAAGGCCATCTCAATTGAACGCAGTGACAAACAGTGCAGGTCCTTCGACCAAAAGTGTTCTTCAACCCGCTAAATTTCAAAATCCTTTTACAAAATCGAACGATGGGACAGAGGAGAGCGAGCCATCTTCTACGACTGAAAATAACAAAGACCAAGACACAAATGAGAGTGAAAAGGAGAAACCAGAGGTGAATGAGGAGGGTAAGAAGGAGGAGAAGGAGAAAGAAAAAGAACCACCCAAATTTTTGGCACTGAGTAAGAGTACCAAGGAGAATCAGAATAGTTTAAATAGTTCGGTAACTGCCAGTGTGTCAGCACCAAGTTTTGTGTTTGGTCAAAATTTGAAGGAACGTGTAGCGGTGGCCCACGATGCGGATAGTTCTGATAACTCGGAGAAGGAAGATGTGAAAGAAGAGTCGACTAGCGAGAATGGCCCTTCCGAATTGATGTTCTCTAATGCGGCTGTTGTTTGTCGAACTACGAGTAAGCCAGGCCTGACGCTGTCGCAGGCCGCTCAAGAAATGGAAGAAGCAAATCGTGCTAATAAGAGAAAATACAGTGAAGTGACATTGTTGACTGGTGAGGAGGATGAAACGAACGTTTTACAAATCAACTGTAAACTTTTTGCGTTCGACAAAGTAAGTTTTTAATAATTAAGAGATAAGCTAAATTAAATGTGATAATGGTATCAGATGCATGAAATCCTTCCGCACATTGTCATTTAGCTCTGCTAGGTGGATGTCACCTACTTTTCTAGCATGACTCTACAGGGTACCTTGTCCTACGCAACGGTTCATGGACCATAAAATTTGCTTTGATCGATGCAATGACCAGCAACATTCTCTGGATGTTGGCTGGATTTTAAAAGAACCGTGCGTCCAAATTATCAGTCTGTGCTTGTCTGGCCGTATGCCTAGTGTTAGTATAAACCCAATCGTCATCGTGTAATGTGGGAGCCTGGTCCTGGCATTGCCAATAGGCCGGCCTGAGTCTTATCAATTTTGCTTGGCACATACCAGTAACCGCTGCAACAATAAAATTTCTCCCTTTCTCTTTCTATGTGTTTTGTTCTATATGTTTCTCTTTCTGTTTCGATGTGTCGTTGGATGCGACCCAGGCCACCATATTATGGTAAACTTCCGTAACTCCTCCTGCAGTACTAGCCATGCCTAATACAGGGAGCTTTAGGTCATTGAATAGCCTCGGCTCAACTCCAACCTTAAGCCCAACTTCGTAGCTACCGTTAATGACGGGTACTCTCAAATTTGCTAAAGCCATCTCTGGAATTTATTATTCAACTCGCGAGCCTCTAATAGGAACAATGCAAATCCCATAACCTACAGATTTTTACACTTTGCACAGTGTGTTACTCTCTCAAAATTGCTTTTTCTTACAATTTATAAGCGCGATACAAGCCTATTCCCTAACTAACAACTGACGATTATTCACCACCAACTCCGAATGTATTACTACAATATATATATATATATATATATATATATGTTGCGGAAGACATCAACCTTAAGAGAGTGTGAACTCATGCTTCTCAAACCTCCTCCCCTTCCCCCTTCCCAATCAGCCCAATGTGGGTAGGATAATTTATATCGTTTCACGCAATTTGTCATGTTAAGCGTCTAAGTAACTCTCCGGAGTTATTTGTAATATTTGAATTGAATGGTCTAAAAGTTTTACATAAATTTTGTGTTTGTCTAGGGAGAAGAAAGTTATAATAATCATCAATCTTCCTCTCAAAGTAAATGAAATCAATTTCATCGAATTATCTGTCCAGATTGCAATTCCAAATTTAAAATTGATCCATAGATTTCAAAATTATTTAATTGTCGTACAATTTGAAAATTTCTATAATTTTGTAATCGCATAAATATTTAATCGTACGAAAGGCGACGAAAGAGAACGACGTCGTACCTCCAGATCGTTGCCTCGTCGCCTTAATTCGCGAGAATATTTATAAGCGAGCAAAGCATAATATTAAACATTAAAATTGGGCGTCAACGTCACGCAATTGATCATACGACGGCGCGTCAAGCTGCCACCTTCCTTTCTTCCTTTCTTCCTTTCTTCCTTCCTTTCTTCCTTATTATAAGTAAGATTCGAGTAAAATTCGCCAATCGATTGCTATCCACGAATGAAATATAATGCCTTCGTCGGCCATGTCAAACCTCTACAGGGAGCTTCTGTTCGCAGGCGACGAGTAGCTGGCAGGAGCGGGGCCGGGGCTCCCTACGGCTTAACGACAAGGACGAGGAGTCGCGACTTGTCGGTCGGGCCGCGGGCACCCAGAGGCTCGTACTCAACACGAAGGTCTGGCCGGGTATGACGGCGGAGCGCGCGGGCCCCAAGTCCCTCCGGCTTACCGCCATGGACGTCCAGGGCGACGTGAGGATCTTCGTGGTGCAGGCCGCCCAGAAGGAGGTCGAGCAGTTGCACGGACTCCTGTTGCAGCGTCTGCTGCGCGCCCAGGAGCGTCAACCGAAGAAACTCGCGGCCGAGCACTGACCCGGCAATCGGAGCCCCAGCGGCTCGCCGTCGAGGGACGACGTCGCTTTTAAATCGGGTCGCTTCGGCGGATCCCCGCCAAGGAGTCGATATCAGACCACAGCCCCCGACCGAGCTCAATCCGTATTCGAATTCGTTAGCATCGCCACCGCAGGCCCAATCTCTCATTACAGCGACGCTCTGTCTACTATTATTACTACTCTATAAATTGTCGAATCGCTAACATTTCTAACCGACCGACGACGCAACATCACATCGTCACCGCCCTCTATCCGTACCCTCGCTTCTTCATTCTTATCTTCTTCTTCTTCTTCTTCTTCTTCTTCTTCTTCTTCTTCTTCTTCTTCTTCTTCTTCTTCTTCTTCTTCTTCTTCTTCTTCTTCTTCTTCTTCTTCTTCTTCTTCTTCTTCTTCTTCTTCTTCTTCTTCTTCTTCTTCTTCTTCTTCTTCTTCTTCTTCTTCTTCTTCTTCTTCTTCTTCTTCTTCTTCTTCTTCTTCTTCTTCTTCTTCTTCTTCTTCTTCATCTTCTCCTTCTTCTTACTTTTTCCCCATTTTCTCGCGGTGTGCCGTCCACGAGACACCCACCCACACCCAACCCAACTATACGTACGCGCACACATAGAGGGCGGGGTGGAGGGGAGGGAGTGAGAATGCGATGACACAAAATCATCACCGAAAGACAGATGAAAATTGTCAGCATGCGATGACGCTTTCGCGCCATAGGCTGTCGAGGCTCTCGGATTCGGCGAAACATTTGCCACTTCACTACTCTTTTGCAGACTATTGCTTTTAAATCTTTCATAAGCTTATTTATTGGATTTCGAGAAGTTAACTTTTTACCATTAGACATGTATATTATTTTTCCCGCAATTTAATAATTCATGAAGAAGAAGAAGGAGTATTCGATGGCTTATGTACGTCGCTCGGATCAACAAGCTCGTCTTTAGTATAAATTAATAGTTTTTAATGAACGCATAGTGAGCGCAAAGTAGAGAAGCGCCAGGTTTCGGAGACGAGCCACTTGTGCCCCGTTTTCAAATATTTTCTTTGCTTTTCGAAATATGTTCATTTCACGTTATTCATTTCCTGGGAATGTGGAGCGGAGCGCTTTAATTTCATAATTATCTAAGTGCATTCTGTCGTTAAATATAAATTCTAATATTTTTAAAATAGATGAATGGTCAATTAGATTTAATATTGATAAAATTATTAACCAAAACTATTAATCGCGGTTGTTAAAATTGAACGGATCAACGTCAGATGTCGCATCTTTCCAAGATTTTCAGTCATTACTTTTTTTATGGAAAAACATTATACACGAAAAGTTTTATTGACCCAAATTGAGACGATAAGGCTGTTCTTTCAAAAGCCTAACGGGAGCCATTGCAAACACGAAAACGTATAGAGCATCGGAGCCTATATCAAATGAAATTATTAACAATCTATTTGATAATATTACTATCTGGTTTTTTTTCTTCTTTTTTTTTCTCTCTCCCTTTTTTTTATATATATATATATATATATATATATATATAAAACTTCGAGAGTGTTGTAACGTAAGATTTATTTACACAATTGATCAATGCTTTACTAAAAAAAAAAAAAAAAAAAAAATACCATTTACTTTCATGTACAATTATTTGTTAATTTTCACAAAATCGAACAATAATCATGGATTTTAGCTAAATAAGAACGGATATGCGGGGGAATTTGCTGCTTAAAGTATTACGAATTTAAAAAGCCGAAACATCCATAATGAGACATCAGCACATTAATTCACAGAAGCAAAAGGCTCCTTTAAAGCTACTTTACAGCATGTAAAATAATAAGATTGCGAATATCGTATTTATGAAGAAATCATTTATGGATAAACCGTCTTTCAATCAAGAAAGCTGTAATCGATTCAGTTCACATTTGTATTTTGTGCCGAAATGCGATATTTACAAAAAACAAAAAAAAAACAAAAAACAAACAAAAAACAAAACAAAACAAAAAAATGAAAAAAACCATACGAGTTTTATACTTACAGAAATGAAATTGAAATTTTTTATTCTTTTTGCCGGTTAGATAATTATTCAAACCTTTTAAATCATTCCTGCGAAAAAGACTCGGAAGTGCAGAATGTACATTGATAGCAAAGAAAAATAATATGTTCTCACACATATATAATTCAGGAATAGTGTAAAAATTGAATTTGGACTTGTTTAAACAAAATAAATTTTTATATCATTTATAAACTATTATTATTATAAACGTTACGAAATATGATTCATATTTTTTATGTTAATAAAAGTAAACAAAAAGTAAGTGAATGAATTTTATTTTGAATTCTCGTCGACAATATTTTAAAATTAAATGAAACGATAAAAAAAAAAAGTGCTGATTCTTACGAGGAATCATAAACATTAAACATTACTTTCAAGGGAAAAAATTATAAATATGTGTGACAGAATGAATGCGCGAATGCAGAACTAAGCTAGATAGAGATTTTTAGTAAGAATAGATCAATATAAATTAATTTGAAAATGTGATTGAAGGAGTAAAAGAAAGATGAGTCGATTTTAAAAAGTCTAGATGAGTTGAGCAGCAACATTGTATAATTTGGAAAACGATGCATCATCGAATGACGATTATTTTATATTGTTCATTGTATGGGTGACCGTCATACATTAAGTTATTTTACTCGAATCTATTTAGACAATATATAGTAACAAAACATACTTATTTCATTAAATATATTGTTCAACCTTTATCTGTAAATAAAATCTCGATCTAGTAAAAAAAAAAAAAAAAAAAAAAAAAAAAAAAAAAAAAGTATATTTTTTCACACGTTTAATTTAATGTATATTTTTTGTTTTTTTCTTTTTGGTTTTAAAAAATATTTCTATTGATACAATTTATTTTTATTAATTCTTATTTCTATTGATTACGTAACTATTAAAAAATAATTTTATTTTAAATTTGGGTAAAATTATTCTCTTTTTTTTTTTTTTAAGTTTGATATTTTATTACCATATACATTTTATACTTTAAGGGAGTCAGATTATGTATAATTTTTATTAAATATATAATCTTTACTAATGTACATGGCTGAGAAGTTATAATATAGATGTTCATAATAACCGAATCCTTAATTTATAAAGTGAACTAATAAAACGTAATTTCACTTTTAGATAAACATCAACTAGTAATTGACTCTGTAAAGCATTAATTATAAATTATATTTAAAATAAAATCATTTAATACTTGAATATATAATATTTATTTTTTAATATTGTAACAGAATAATACTTAATTATAAATTGTACTATAACTGCAGGATACAGTGAAATATAATTTTATATAAATTTTAACCATTAAATTTAGTTTAACCGTTATTTTACGAAATTTTATTGCAATATTGAGTCATAACTTAGTTGCCTTTCATATTCGTTCTTTATTTGATCATTTTCAAAGTTGTTATTTTTCAAATATTTTAATTGTAATTAATTTTAACGTCACTCAACTTTGAAATAACAATAATTAACAAATAACTTTTTATTATTAATTGGCCAATTACGTCGTTGCTATTATTATATTTTATCATGTGTTCTTTTGTTACATTTATCAATTAAGATAATTGTAAGTTTTCACTTTCAAACAAAAATAAAAAAAAAAAGGATTAATTTTTTTAATAAATTTTTATTTCTGTGTATATTATCTTTATAAATTTTAATTATATTAAATTTATTCTTAATGATGTATTTACTATTTTGATTTATGATTACCTTTCTATTTAGTTTTAGTCTAATTAATTTTGTATCCATCCCTATGCATAAATAATAACGTATCATTACGTTATATTTTGATAATTTTATTCTAATCTGCGGCCATTGTACACTGTCTATATCCTCATTATTTTCTCTTACAATTCAATTGACTAATGATATATTGTATACTTATATAGTAGTTTCTTATTCGATAAGAGTATATAAGAATATAATCACATTGTAAAAAATATAATACTGTTTTGTTGTATTTTTAATATTTAAGTATTGGAAAAAAATATGCGAAAAAGTTTTATGACAACGGTGAACATTTATTCTGCCTACTGAATTCAAGAGACATTATTTGTCGTTTTGCAATTCATTGCACAGAAGGTATATGATTGAGTAATGGTTGTTGGCTCACACTCGTATATTGTAAGAAGAATGTATTTCACTTACGATTCTTTATTTATTTATGGCAAAGACAATACATTGGGAATTAGTATTAATATACTTGAATTATGAATTGTGTATTAAAATTGAATACAATTAATAATTTAATGAATCATTCAATCGTGTATGTTCACTTACAGAAAGTGTATTTTTGTAATAAATTTTTAAAGTACTGTTTTACCTGAACAAATGAATGGTTTAATTGAAAATAAGATCATGAACTACACTTAAAACAAATGGTAGTTAATTTGATTTTATTTTGTTAATTTCTTTAAGGTTAAATTACGCAGATGCTAATTTTAATATAAAAATATGTATTATTTGTAAGTTTGTTTAAAATAGTCTTAATATAATGTGAAGGTTCATGTTGATGGCTTTGAGCGAAGGAACTTAATTGAATAATATAATCATAACTTGTTTATTTATTACATTGATCTTGTGATTTTATGAATTTTATAAAAAGAAAATGAAAAACTGTTTTCTTATACATTTAATGTACATAATACATCTTTTAATATTCTTGATGTACAATATGATTCTGAAGTAGGAGTTTCATTCTCTAAAGTTTGAGAATTGGCGTTATCGACGTGAGAATCATTGCTGATATAAGAATTCATTGCAATAGTCATTTATTCTGATTGTCCACGGGATAATAAAATGTAATAATGGGATATTACATTGATCGGAAACAGAGATTTCGAATGAAGATTAGCTTTTTTTGTTCTTTTACATAATTCATTTTTTATGATATCAACATGTTGTGGCAACCATTGCCACTATAAAGCATAATGATATTTCATATGAAAACGCTAATTTTTTCACGTTTAATTATTCATATGTCGGCAGTACATTTTACAACTTTGACAAAAGCAAATGTAAATGTAAGTGTAAATGTCAATTTTTTATTTAAACCTTCAACTTTTAATAAATACAAGTCATTCGTTTTCACGAATAAGCATCATGATAACTGTACATGTGTTTATTATAAGCAATTTTTTTTTTTTTACGTACAAAAGACAAGTTACAGAAACATATATACTCATGTGTTATACATTTGTATAGATATTCTTGTTTTATAAATTTGTATATATATATATATATATATATATATATATATATATATATTCATGTGTTATGTTTGTATATTTGTATTTAGACGATAGATTATGGGAAATCGTTTAATTACAATTTATTATTTTAATTTGACTACTTAGCGATATATTCTCTAATATTTGTGTATGGTATTTAAAAATTTATTATTGTATGAAATGCTTAATAATATGAGCCCTGTTTCATTAGTTTTAACGGCAGAGTTTTTGACAAAACATTTAAATAAACATTAGTCTATCAATAGTTTTAAAAAGTTAGCTTTCTATGATTTTTCGAATTTATTTCGAATAATTATTAGTCAATTTATCTTCAGTGCAAAATTGTGAGCACTGATACGATTTCATATATTCACTATTTTATTAAGTAATCGTGGATTTGCTTGGATAATGGTCCACATATAGCAGATTATGCTTAATTAATATAACGGATTGCCACAAGTGTAACACTAATATGTCGGCTATTTAAACCGATTTTGCGTATTTGACAAGATTTTAATTTGTAGGAATACTAATTGTTCTTTGATCTTTTTATAAAATTAAGAAAGCCCAGAATTCTTAAAGTTATTTCCATTTTCTAAATATATGAAATTACGATATTATTAAGAATGGGTAGTCATAGTAATATTTATATAATTGTTATTACTCTTAAGTAGTAATTTTTGTAATTGTTGAAACAATGCCGAGCAGGGAATAATTAGTTGATAATGAATTGTTAAAACTTAAGGAATTATCGATACCTCTTATTTATAAATAATTTTAAAGTAATTTTCCAGTAATTAATCCCTAAATAAATGTTCTGTTTAAATTATAATTTATAAAATGTATTTTATAACTGTTTCGCACCTTATAAGTTTATTGGCGGTTTTCAACGCCTTTATATAAAATATAAAATATCCATATAAAAAAAAAAAATTCTGTAAATTATCCATATTAATGATTTTAAAGATGAATAATGAAACAAACTGCGGCCGGTAAGTAATATAGATACTATATTCGAGCTTAAATCGGACATTGTCATCTAGCAAATTTATAGTTAAACACAATTTGACAACACGCAATTTCGTCATTGGTCGGAACATTCATAGCTCTGCTCCAAGTTGATTATAATTTCGACACGTACTTTATTGAGCATCGAGACGCGATGTAATGTTATGGAATATCGATGTCTTTGTAAATTTATAGATCGCGAGCACACGTTCGAATTCCTCGATCGTAATTCAATTACAAGATATAATGGAGTGATAGTGAGCAATGACACTGAACACTTGCAATTTTAATAGTCCTCGCCAATTGCCCACACCCATAAATGCTTATTTATCTAATTATCAATCGCATACTTTAATAATTATTTATCGACAAAATTTTGAAACAATTACAATAATATCTCGTATTTATTTCCACGCTTATCTTTATAAAATTTCTCATTCCCTTCTAATTCGACATTGTTATTATTATTCATCCCAAAAGCGCAGTTAAGCTTAACAAATCCTAATAAATCATTGATCATTTCAAAAGCTAAGGGCAAGCAAAAATTCGATATCATACGCACACGTTAATTTACAAAGGAGTATATAAACCATATTGCGATCCTTTTTCCAAATCGGCATTATGACAATAACCGATTCCTCTCTTCTCCACAAAATTCAATAACAAGACCGATCGTTAGCACTAGGACAATCGCTCATCTAAAAAACTCATGAATTTAGATAATCTCAACGCTCTGTAATCCGGGTATTTTCGTAAATACCGAGCTTTGGAAAACTCCGCAAGCCCCCTCTATACAGGCAACCCTCCCCTAAAGCTCAGCTTGCACAATAAAATTTCTCGCACTCGCGCTAAAGTTACTCTACGCATACGCATCGACAGTCACGCGTATTCCAATACGCTCAGTTGCACTTCCGTAAAGTGCACCATGTGCATCTAAAGTCCGGCCGCTTATCCGCCAGGTGTCGCTGGGATCTCTTCCATTCGAAAGTGGCGCGCGTTCCGTCGTATTATTAATAGAAAGCGGCGCGAGGCTGCGGGATGTCCGGCCCCACGTCCGTCAATGAAGCCCACCCCGAGTTGTCGTTCCTTACTCCGCTCTTAGGCACCGCGACGCCGAGAAGCGGCGCGCCTCGTCCCAGTGCGCCCGAGGCCCCGGCCGACGACGCTCGTCGGCCGGTCGTCAATTCCCACGGCGTCGTCCTCATCGGGCGTATTTTTAGCGTGTTCGTGTCTCTCCTCCTCCTCCATCATCACCTCCTCCCCCAATTTCCC
>NW_011948428.1:2905756-2925532 GCF_000503995.2 Ceratosolen solmsi marchali
TTCACTCTCTCGCCCGGCCTCGCGAGCGCATCGCACCGTCGCTGCTGCCACCGCCGTCACCACCGTCACCGCCGTCGCCGGCGGCCTCCTCCTCATTGCCGACCCCGTCCTCGTTGTCAAACGCTAAGTGCATGATATTCAAGATGTTCGGCTCGCGCGCCGCGACGCCCACTGCCGGGGCCGACGCCCCGATGCCGGCCTCATCCGGCCAGCGCCAGCGGTCGTCCTCGCGCGGGCCCAGTCTCGAACGTCACCACCAACACCAACACCAACACCATCATCGTCAACAGCAACAGCAGCAGCAACAGCAACAGCAACAGCAACAGCAACAGCAACAGCAGCAACAACAGCAGAGGAGGGCATCTCCTAGGGTGCCCGCCACCGAGCTTCGGCTTCCGAATCCCGAGGCCCAGAGTTCGGGCCATCATCGGCGGCCCTCGCCGGTCGCCGGTCATCGTCGGAGGATGTCGCCTCGGCCGCCGAGTTCCGAGCCCCAGGGTCCTGTACTCTCCCATCCAAGGCGGCCGCCCACGCCGCGCGAGTCCAGCCTCGAGCCCCAGTTGGTACAACCGCGGCGCTACCAAGTTCCTGGACCAAGTTGCGAGTATCAGGGCCCAGTTGGTCCCGTTCTCTCCCAGCAGAGGCGGCCGCCCGCACCCCGTGAGTCCAGCATCGAGCCCCAATACCAGCCCTCGGCGTATCGCGATCATCGGACTGCGGTTCGCGGGCCCAGCTGCGAGCCCAGGATGACTCGGGGCCCCAGCTACGAGGACTTCCAGGGGTACGAGCCGAGCGTCGAGCTTCATTCCCGTCGTGTCGGCAACGAGATTCATCCCCGGCGCCTCGGGCCCAACAACGACATCGTCAAGCAGCGTCGCACCGCGCCCAAAGGCTACGTCTACAGGTGATGATGCCCCGACCTCCATAGCCTAAATCTTCATCCACTTACTAAACGCTAAACGACCTTTTATCTTGCCGCCTCGGCAGGTTCTCATTAATTATTGCCGACGTAAGGACGAGTAGTGGGGTAATTTCCATGGGACATCGCCGCAGTGTTGATTAAAGGGCTGAGGGATAGGGGTGCACGAACCGTGCAATTGCGGCTTATTGCTTTACGAGGGATCGTTGGCTAGGGAGTCGCGAGGTGAGCGGTGGGGTAGTGGGGAGAAGCTTTTATCAAAAAGTTCGAAGGTATTCGCTAGATGATTAATTCCAACAGACGAGATTAATTGTCCTTTATTATTGTATTGTCGGACGAGTTTGTTTGGCGATGTCGCAGATTGCAAATATTTAAGGGGAATCGGAGGGGGGGGGAGCGGATGAAAAAAGCAGCTGAATTTGTAATTGTTCACTAATAAACGAGGACGGTGTAATTGATAGTCGTTTGGTGTTGGCTGTCGGGTAAAGTTGCCTGTCGAGAAATTCGCTTGAAAATTAATAAAATCATCATCCTACAGTGTCTGACGCAAACTAATGCTCAAAGCACGTGTCTTTTATTATACAGGTAATTAGTTAAGAATGGAGGTCTCAAGAAATGAGAGTCCTGTCACTTGGAGTTTCAATTTCTTGGTACTTAGTCGTTCTCGAAGCAAATTTTTTCGGATATTTTGCTCGATCATATTATTTGAATAGTAGAGAGGAAATGTTAACGTTTATAGTGAGAAAGTAATATTTAGCCCTAGTCACTTTAATGTTCGATTTTTTTTTCATTCTTTATTCATTTTTTTTTTTTTTTTTTTTTCTAAAATTCAAACAAACCGCTAATATGCATAAAGTCAATATAATTTAATTGTTGACAAATGTAAATAAAGTATATTTTGAATTTTACAAGCCTAGCTGCAGGAGATATTTTTTATTCATTGCCTTCATAGTTGGCAGTGCATTATCATCCTTTTATTTTCAGTATTTAATACTTTCTAATAAAAGAAAATAGAAAGAGCATAAAAACAAAAACAAAAAAACAAAAAAAAAACAAATAAACAAACAAAAAAAAACAACAAAAATCTGAATGAATATCATTAAGAAATTATAGCTACTTTTGGTTATTTGTCAAACCATCGAGTTTTAAGGGATGCAGGAATTACTGAATTTATAGAAAATCGTAGTGTTTCTTTGTAATGATATTTCTGATAATGTATAGTAGAAATTTTAACGCTCTACATTGTTCCAACAATCAATAAATGATGCAATTAGCAAAATAATTTGGCTAAAGAAAGCATATTTTAATGGATGTCCCGTATCTCTCGACATTTATAATAAATACATTAGAATCCGATACTGTGCCATTAAACTGCATAATACAACAAAAATAACAACTTGGTGTTGTAGAAAATGCACGATTACATGCTTCATGATATTATAGTCGATTATACACGAGGTCATATGAAAATTATGATTAATTTCAGGTAAAATATAATGTATTGATTTCCTCGGCGCAATAAATTAAACTTGATCATGATACATTGTGTTTGAATTTTTTGCTAATGTCTCGTGCACATTTTATGGTTTCTTCTTTATTTTTTATCTTGAAACTGGCTTTGAGCAATTATTTAACTATAATTATTGTATTACATGGTCTATATTGTTTCACTTACACTCTCCTGATAAAATAATAGTGTCGTAGATGAGTAAATTCTATTTTTATCATTAAAAAAAAAAAAAAAAAAAAAAAAAAAAAAAAAAAAACAATTTAGCCGATGGAGTCTGTTAATCCATAGTGAATACTATTATAAATCTTTAGGAAAAGGGGAAAATTCTTTTTTACGTTAATTGCCAATATGATTTGAGCCTAGGAATTTGTTTGAAATGTTATTTTTACATAATGTATATGATTTTGCACAACTAAGCACTTTTTCATTCGATGTTAAACGAAAACATCAGTAGTTGTAATTTATTACGGCCGTTTAGTTAAAAATAATTTTTTTTTTTTTTTTTTTTTTTTTTTACAACAATTTCTTTCTTGCACATGTGTAACTTTCGGCTAATGAATGTTAATATGAATATTTTTTTTTAAGGTTTCAAGGTGTGCAATGTTTGTCGTTACTCTTTCGTTAAATTATTCATTCGTTGTTTTTATTGTTCACAAAAAATGTCTTCCCTAGTCAATTCGGAATTAGTGTAACTTTTAATCATTTCCTTGACCTTTGATTAATTTAATTTTATTAATATTTTTGTAGATAAGCTTTCAGTTATTAAGACAACACGGACATTTATTTGGATGAAATATTAATAAAACTGTATAAAATAAATAAACAAACGAAAACAACAACAACAACAACAACAACAACAACAACAACAACAACTTTTCCATCATCTTCGATAAAAGCTCTATAAAAGAATAAATTTGTTAAATGTTATGCCTTTGATATTCGCCCGAAGGTTGGAAGAATTAATAGGAACTACAGTATCACCCAGAGTTTCAACGTTTGATTTATTTTTGTCTCATCCTTTGAAACGAAATAAATAAAGCTTTAAAAAGATTGATTTTATTTTATTATCGAATTTCACATTTATCATATCTTAAGCTGCAGAATTCGAAAGTAACGTATAACGTTAGTTTTGCGTAGTTTAATTGTTTTTTGTTTTTTATTTTATTTTTATTTTTCTTTTCTTCGTATCTTCACATATTCATTTAATACTTTCACTTAAACGCATTGTATGCCTTCTATTATTGCAAGCTCATTGCATATTATATTATTGAGAAATTGTTGATTAATTGGGAAGGACTGCGTTTGAGCAATTCATTTGACACTTGCTTCGTTTGCTTCTTAGCGACACATCAAAATCATTGTGTATCGTCGTCGAAATCAAAACAATAACAAAAAAACAAACAACAAAATTCAGGATAATATCATTCGGTGAGTAATTTTGAATTCTCTATTTTCTCATATTATCGCACGGATGAATCTGTCATTTGAAAATATCAAAAATTTCGGCATTTTTATACGCGCTCGGGAGTTTTCACTTGGACAAATCTAAAAAGAAGAGCTTCGTCGCCTTCGTATTTTGACGTTAATCCTTCGATCCATGCTTGTGCTCTTGAAGTACGAATGTTTGACAATACATCCAATCGCAATTGGTAATCGCTTATACAATAATATACGTATTATATTCGCTTCGAGAATATCTTTTATCCAACTTGTATCGTTTCAAACACTTAATAATATTGTTTTTGTTTGTTTTTTTTTTGTTTTTTTTTTGTTTGTTTTTTGTTTGTTTTTTTGTTTTTGGCTATGAAAATTCACATTAGCGGTTTTTTTTTTTGTTTTTTTGTTTTGTTTTTGGCTATGAAAATTCACATTAGCGTTCGGGCTTCATCCGTCTTCGCTCGAAGGTCAAAGTTCAAGCTTCAATTCTTCATTCGATGACAGTGTATGTCCGATTATCAATTTAACTGTACTATTCGATTGGATGCGACTAGAGGACGTAATTAATAGGCACTCGATAAATATTGGCAACCGGGGCGCCTCGTGCATACAGGCGAAAACTTTGAGTGCGCTCGATCTCGATGACAGCCAAATCGATGCATCCGAAATCTTTATTATTCTTATTACTTTATATTGATGACGATGACGCGAGTCATATTTTACTTCTTTTTTATTTTTAAACGCGTCCGATATGTTATTATCTACGCAGATGCAGTAATATAAAAGATTTCAAAATGACAGTTTAAAATAGCTTCACCGATATAATAATAATAATAATAATAATAATAATAATAATAATAATAATAATAATAACAATAATAACAATAATAATAATAACAATAATAATAATAATAATAATAATAATAATTATTATTATTATTATTATTATTATTATTTTTTTTTATTATCACCTAAGAATTTTAAGTTGGCAATAAATACTTCTCAGTTTTCCATAAACCTCTTATGCTCAAGCGACTGTTATAATTTTTAATAAAAGGCAATAATAAGGCTCAAGCTAAATTTGGATCGATTGCTGGATATGAGTGGGAAAGGAAATAGAAACATTTAATAATTCACATAAACTTACATACATTGTTCAAGCTCGTTTAATTTTTATTTATTTATTTTATTGAAATAAATACATAAATTGATAATTACGATGTAATAATTATTCATAATTTATTAAGCGTTTAGTTGCTCGGATTTTTTTATTATATATTTTTTTGAAAATATTACGATTTTGTTTTTTTTTTTTGTTTATAGAATCGATATTACTTACGATTAAACGCTTATTGATTACGCGTTTATTCCCATTAGTTTAGCATATTCATATTACTCGATTTAAAAATCAAGACCCGCTCGTTAAAATTATTTATTTTCTATTTGATTGATAATAACAGCCACAAAGTATTATAGATTTTGTATTCACTTGCCACTAATTAGCCACAGTGTGTTTTTATTGTGATTGCACTTGGGAATGATTAGCCGTATATTAATAAACATTACATTTAAATATAACATAAATTTTATTGTGTAACTTATTTAAAAACATGTATTTGTTAGTTATAGATTTGGAAGTTTCTGATGATTTCATATGCTTGTATAAATAGAATAGTATAGACTCATTTGTATATTATAACTGGGTTACAAAAATATTTCAATTTTATGCACCCGCAGGAGTAGTTTTTAAACAAATATTAAGTACAATATTAAAAATATAGTGTTTGTGTGGAAGTTGGTTAAAAGTTTTACATAAGTTAGATCTTTAGGGCTCTTCTCGCTATCTTTGAATATTTAAACTATATTTGGATCAAAGGTG
Organism: Ceratosolen solmsi marchali; assembly: GCF_000503995.2. Lineage (NCBI taxonomy): Eukaryota > Metazoa > Arthropoda > Insecta > Hymenoptera > Agaonidae > Ceratosolen > Ceratosolen solmsi. The sequence goes on from NW_011948428.1 coordinate 2,911,502, forward strand.
ATTACGATAAATCTCTTGGGAATTTGCTGGATTATATTGAGCAAATTAGCTTTTCATTTGGGATGAGCTCTAATAGTTTGTATTTTAAGTGGTTTTTCGTCTTTCTGAATCAATAACTATTTTATAAATGCGAGAAAAACAAATTTTGTACTATGTGTAATATCGGCTATTTTCAGCGCCATTCTCGAGCACAAAGAACAATGGCATTAGAATTATAATGTTAATTATTATGTTCGACTAAACAATGTTAGAACGATGAAGTTTCTTAAAATAATAACAAATTCATTCGGAATTTTTCTTAGCAATGGCCAAAATTCTATCCACATGTATAACCAATGAGTAACGTAGCCTCGTAAATTCAAAAATACATTACCATAGATGCCTGATCATTGCAAGTAATAACAATATAGTGAACAAATTTATTAACGCTCGTGAATTAAATTTTCTTTAACTTTATATATTACAAATAAGCTCAGCAATAATCGACTACTCTAACTCATACTTTATATCGAATTACAATTTTGTTGTTTAATATTCACATCCATAATTTTACCTAAAAGTGACATTTATACTTCATTGTATACTTTAAGTAGTGACGTCGTAAGAAATATACAGTCATTAACATTTATGAAAGTATACATTCTGTTGCGTTAATTTATAACGTCATTTCTACGTCAACGATGGGAAGGCAATATTTGCATATTCTTTTAATCAAGTATTTTTGTAGTCAATTCGAGAACCGTAACATTTTTTTCTCTTTATCAATAGTTTTCAAAGACATGAATATATATATATATATATATATATATATATATATATACATCTTTCAATTAAAACATTTTTTTTTTTCAAGCTACAATAATTGCCACTTTACTAAAAGCAAATTTCTGAATATTTATAATTGGATTTAATAATGTGCGGAACATAGAACTTTCGTTATTATCGAGTAATTTCATTGTTTCGCTCACGATTTCTTATATTTCAAAACAACGCTCATAAATATCATAAGCAAGTTTTAAAATAAAATAGTTTATGCGTTTCTTAAAGCAATTTTCATGATTAAGAGGATATAAATGTTATATCCTAATCGCGGACATATTTTATCAAACAAATACCGTCGAATGAGAGCATTAACTAGATCAATAATTGCCACAATATCTTATTTACATCAGGCGAGTGCATGAAATTTAATAGATACTTTTATCACTTTCAATTTCAATAATATAAAATGAAACCTTCTTTAGATTCTTCTTTTAGATTTTGTTAACATATAAGAATTTTTAGATCATTGTTAACATATAAGAATATCATAGTTTGGAAAGATTCAATTGTCGAGCAGTTAGATGTAATGCTTCATAAATGAATTTAACAATAATTATTATGGAGACTTGAGAATGAATCTTCAAACGATGCCGTGCGACAGTTCGATAATATTTGCCCGACTAGATAAACCAACTCGGCAGGCTCGATAAGTTGCCGAGAAAAAAGTAAATCGGTCGGAGATAGCGCTATTTATTATCATCGTTATCCTCGCGCTATCACTCGTTTACAGCAAGTACGTAACAAAGTACGGTAAACCCGCGCTTACCTATAATAACTCCCACATAGTAATTGTAATGCGTAATCGCCGAGAGGTTCGGTGGAGAGGCTCGTTCATCTACACGAACGGTCTCGTCACTTATACCTCCTAGCCGATAATCTTGGAAATAATACATGATTTGTCCATTAGGACGCGCATACCGACTCTGGTGAATCCCGAGAATCTGCCGCCCGCGACGACGTCCACAGGCCGTTCCTACGTGTACCGAACACGAGTGCCACGCCGTGATATCGTCGACTCCAGTCTGGACAGCAACCTTGGCAATCCAATAACAAGACGCCGAGGCGCCGTAAAGCACAACAAAGTACACGTCATCAGAGGCCATAAGCTCGTCGCCAAGTTCTTCAGGCAGCCGACCTTCTGCGCCTTTTGCAAAGACTTCCTATGGTGAGTGCCTGGATGCTTGCCGCGTTGATCGCCGTGTTCTGCGCTTTTTGCGAAGAAATTCATTCAAACGACCTCTTTTTTTTTCATAAGCCAATAATGTTTTTAACTGGCTAGGTTTTTGCTTTTTGTTTTTGTTCTTTTTTTTTCCTTTAATCGATTGGTAAAAGTATCGATTCCTATAAGCTGAAATATCCACTTTTAAAAGGACAATTTTCACTACATACCATCCGTGAATTGCTTCTGATTTATGGAGTTGAATTCAATTCAGCAATGTACGAGGAAGTGTAAAACGACAATTACGAGGTTAAGAAATAAAACTAAATGCTGCTACAACTTACTTTATATATTTTAATAATATTTTAAGGGTTGATTATTGTTGCATAAAAGTTTAACAATATTTAATATTTCATGTATTATTGATTGAACTTTTCGTTACAAAAAATCTTGGGAAAGTAATATATCTCGTATAACTTATGAAATAGGATTCCTCCTCATGAATTTATAGCCATTTCTACCTAAATGAAAGTTTTTAATAACTCGTGTGCAATAAATTTAATTGTCGAACGAACTAACGAGTCGAATATTTTCGTACGCTCGTCATAAATGAAAGCAAATTAAAATTAATCGACTATTCCCTAAAAATAATTAATTCTTAAAAATCTCAGCACGTATTAATAATTAATTATACAGGCTCGTGCGTCCCCCTTTCAATACACAAGATATTTATTTATCAAGAAAATTATAAAATTATAAAAGAACAAAAAGAAAAAAGAAAAAAGAAAAAAAGAGCTCCTTTATGTAATTAAAGTACATGAAGTTATTCATTCAACTTAAAGTATCATCGGATTTTCCTTTTAAATTAAACCGTCACTTATTAAGGTCACAATAATATTAAAAAAATTCTAAATCTGAGAAACTGCTCCTCCTTATTTATTCCAGTAGCTTAATTAATGACATTTTGAATGATATTGAGTTGAATTGGGACTCTCGACTTCCATCGAGACTTTCGGCTTCGGTTGACACACGCGACTATATTTAAGCTCTCAGTTTTCAGCTCTTGCGTATCTCTTAATACCTATGCATATCGAAGTAGAAGGAAGATACTTGTTTCTGGCCAAATAAACATAGTTACATATGTATTGTGCTTCTAGGGCTTGCATATTGTCATTAATAATTTATTACAATGCATAAACGTTATAAGGCAGTGAAAATTCGCTGACATGGACAGTTAGTATATATACATATATATATATACATATATATATATATATATATATATATATATATATATATATACATTAGTAGTTTGAAGTTTTCTATACGACAGTTTGAAATTATATATTCGTTGATATGATTATTTTACTAGTTTGAGTGCTATTATTAAAATGTAAAAGTTTGTCAAATTCTTTAAATAAATTAAATACCTATTAAATGTTATATAAAAATTCTGGAAATAGAGAGAATTTGAATCTTGCAGAAATTTCTTAATGACTTTATACGTCTTGTTCTTTCTAGTTAAACAAATAAAATATTCATATAAATATCAATGAAAAAGTCAGAATTAAAAACATTTGTACTTTCTTCTAAATACTAAACTTAATTCTCAATTATTAATCGCTGAGGCAATGAAAAAGTAACAAGCAAAGAAACATTTTAACTACGTTTAATACATTAAAATGTTAATGTTAATATTAAACGTGCACCAAGCCAATATTAATAATAAATGTATTAGTTAAATGTAATTAAATTTACGTAATACCTAAAAACCCGTAATTTAGTAATATTTGTCCGAGTAATGTATTGCTTAAGCTTCTTAATTTCATAAGAATTTCTAATATTTTCATAAAATTTATAATACTTGCATGATATTTGGAAATACGCAAATAGGTAAATATAATGATTGCTTTCCACATCTCACATATTATCAAAGCATTATTTTAAATGCGACAATATAATTAAGATTTTCATAGATCACGCGTGATTCTACTTAATCGTAATGACTTATAAACTTTGAAAATTTATTCAAATTCTGATTAATAAATTTTAATTTTTGTTGAAGTCTAAATACGCCGAATGTTAAAATAAATTTTTACTGCAGCAATAATTTCCATTACTATTATAATTTCTTGAATTAGTATACCAAATCAATAAGGAAGGACTTAAATAAATAAATAACTAAAATATTATATATCAATTTACAAGTAATGTGCTATTTATACGGTAGTAGTCATTTAAGAGATTTCATCTCGTTTATGTTTATTCCATACTAAATAATATTTCCAATGAGAATAAAATAAAATTCTATCTAATGATTTCAGGGGCTTCGGAAAGCAAGGATATCAGTGCCAAGGTACTATTAATATTTAATCTTATTTCATATATAATTAATAAATCATATTAATATATAATTTTCGTCGATGATTAATTTTCATTAAAAAGCCATCATTTTCTTTTAGCTTGTCAAACTGCAGTTCACAAAAAATGCCACGACAAACTACTAACCAATTGTCCTGAAAGTGGCAGAGAATCAGAAAGCACTATTGTAAGAATATCTATATACATACATATATATATATATATATATATCTTTAGCTTTAGATATATTATTTGTAAATTTAATTCAGTTGGAATTACATTAGCATAAAGTATGGCGAGAAAGAAAATTCTGTAACGAATCATCACAAATGCTTAAGACGATGTTACATTTTTTATTACGTCCATTTCAATATTCAAAATATTCTAAAAATGAATCAGCATATATGATTTATTATAAAGATTGTCAATAATTCAATTAATATAGTTTTATCCATTCTTATCTTATGATAGATACTGTTGATGATTTGACGCTTTTAAACGAAAAACATATATAATTATATTACTTATAATATTTTTTATTTCGTTTATATTAATTGCGAGAATTGCCTCTGATGCGCCACATAAAGAAGATTTAAATTAAATCAGAATATAATTATATAATTACATTATGCGTAAAAAAATTAGTTTTAATTTTAATAATTGTTAATTTATAGATAGTGGAATCTTTTAAATCGAATTGTGTGACAAAAAGATTGTACTATGACCGAAGCACTAAATTTGAAAATAATTTTTAACTCAAATATATTTTTGTACAAGCTAGATGTGTAAATGTATAAAAAAAAAATTGTATAGTTATATTCATAAACATTTAATTACTTGGAAAATATCATTTTTATTGCATTCGTTGTAATTAAAAATAACTAATAACGATACGATTTCTTGAACATCCATTTAATCGTAAATATCTATTAATTCAGATGAAAAATTGTGGAAAATCTCATTGTGTATGAGTATTGCTAGCAAAGAATAAGATTTTTACTTTTATAAAATAAAATTAAAGTATCATGAAGTAAAAAAAGATGAAAAAAAAACTTAAAAGACTCTTTAAAAGAGTCTGACCTACTTATGCTATGAAAAGTTAAAATAGACTAACTGAAATTTATGATATATAATCTAAAATGAAATATATGCACAGGCTAATTTTAAAAAGAAAAAAAGAAACAGAAAAAGAGAGAAAAAAGCACCAAATTAATAAGAGGGCACTTTAATATCATTTAATTTTCATTTGGTTGCTATTTCTTTTGAATATTACTATATTCTTCGTGTTATTTTTGCTGAAAACATAATATAATCAGAATGAATCGACTAGAGCCACGTACGAGAGCCTTTACAAGAGTCTAAACGAACGACCTTTCGCCAATAACAGAATTCTTACGATACAGCATGGCTTTTACAATGGCTGTGTAATTATAAAAATTGTATGAGTCATATGGCATGTGAAAGCTTAGACGCCGATAAAGCTTTCTTTCTCAAATAACTGAGATCTAAAAGCTTCCGTATCCTTGCGAACATAGCGTGCGTACGAAGAAATACTTTGGACAACCGATGAGGCGGCACGGCTCCGTCAACTTGTGCAACGAGCTTTCAAGGTCTCGCAATGAGTCAGCCTGCAATTATATTCATGTGCTCGAGAAAACAAATTGCGAACGCGGGTGAATATGTCGTGGGTGACGACGAACGCCGCGTTAATTCGCATGTGTAAAATGGGAGGCGAATTTCGGATAATTTCGGGTCGATGCGCGTGAATATGTGCACTCGGCCATGTTAAAGACAAAGAGACGCGCATTCCTTGGCACGTGCGAACATTTTTGCTTAGCGCGTGTGCGAAAAGCGCGCGGTTACGGTGCGAGCGCGCGACCGCGCATGCGCCAAGGTTTGCGGGAACCTGCATTACCGAGTCGTGGAAAAGTTTGTTTTTATTCGAGACTACTCGCCTCGGTCCCCTTCTCGTCGCTGCGAATTCATTATCAATTGGTCATTTTCTTCAATGCTCTATCTAAGTATTTTACACGGCAATCTTTGGATATGATGTGCTTGCAAGCTCTTCAATTATATACCGGCAATGCTGACAATTGCACCAATTGTAATAATTTATTGGGGAAAAATGTCGAATAATAATTTCATAAGTGTTGTAGCTTGTAGCATATATAACGGAAGAAAGTCTTTTTCTTTTAATTCGAATCAAGACATCTGAATTATTGATATTTCCAAAGATGTTGAATTAAAAACTTTATTCACGACTACGAAACACTGATTGATGCGTTTAATGTAGTATTAAAAAAAAAAAAAAAAAAAAAAAAAAAAAAAAATTGTAATCGATCTTACCATGTTTAGTGTTTATTGTATTTACTTATTGGCTAATTTACTGCTTTATTTATATTTGGAAATGGTACAGTAAAAATATTGATATTATTCGTACGTGAATCCGTACCGAATAATGTAAATTGGCGAAGTGAAATTGACAATTATTGGAGTTCATGAGCTTCGAAGGGTCGAGTTAATTTTCTAATTAATACAATTGTCACTTATCCGTCACAAATATGATTATTTGTTCTCCTGTCAAATATTGATAATATATGGTTTAATTATTTCTATGATTAAGAAGAGAAATTTGTTCTGCAAAATAATATATAGTGAAAACGTTTAATAAGTCAAGTGCAATATTGCCATTTACTAACATAAATATATTATTTTTGTAAATGTTACAAGTGGTTGTACCATTTATAAATATGAATATTTTGATAAAGAACTGCGACTAAATTTTTAGATATTCGGTCGCACGTTTTTCATAGGTCAAATATTTTTTATAGCAAGCAATTAAAAGAATAAGTTTGACCATTTACAATAAATTACTTTGCATTTTATATAAATAAATAAATAAATAAATAAATGATTGACCATCTAATTAACTTAATTTGACATTCAATTTTACGATTAAAATATGTTTAATTTATACGACGTTGGGACGTTGGGATGGATTATAAAATCCATATATCTTATAACACTGATATAACAAAGATAATGATCGAACAATTGTAAAGTTCAACGATCACAATTGCACTTTAACAATAATGTATTACATTGACCTTGACCTACAATCGATCAACATTTATCTAATCATTATTATCTCTTATGACAGTATTTACGAGAGAGATTCAAAGTGGACGTGCCTCATCGATTTCGGACTCACACATTCGTGTCGCCAACATTTTGCGATCATTGCGGCTCCATGCTCTATGGACTCTTTCGTCAAGGATTAAAATGCGATGGTGAGTGGTGAATATTTTCTTAATTTATTCATGTTGATAAAACATTCAGGAGCTTGACTGTAAATTGGCATTTGATTTTAGCATTGAAAATTTCTGGAGGAGAGAAAACTTATTAACGGTGATTTTTAATAAATATAAGGATCATTATTATTTTTAGTGCTTATTATTAATAAAAATTAATAGACTATTCGTAGAAATTGAAATATGAATTTTTAATATTGACAGTATCTAATACCGAATGTCTTGACATATGTTTATTCTTTAATAGTTTAAATGAGACATTCTTCATCAATGTCATTCTATAAAAAAATAAAAAAAAAAAAAAAAAAAAAATATATATATATATATATATTTTTTTTTCAAATGTATTCATATTGTCATTCCTCAATTAATTATAATCTCTTAAAGACAGTTACACGAGTCTTATAGAATTTATTGGTTATTATTATCTATTATCTATTATCTATTATCTATTATCCAAGAACAGAATGAAAGGTGTCACTCGAATTCTTACACAAACATGTACAACTTTCAATGAAACTATTTCGCGTGCTTTTGCTTGCATCATTACGCTGTCGAAGAAAAGATGCCAAGAAATTTTAACGAAACTTAGCATTAATAAACCTGCATTAAAGTCTATGAAGGAAAATTTTGGTGATCATCTACTCGCGATCGCTATTTTACAGCTTCACAGAGACTCGCGCTCATTATTTACAATCACTAGTGCAAGCTTTTATAGGTTAAATTAAAGATTTCATCGATTGGGCTGATTTTAATAAACTTGAAAGACGATGGACATAATTATTTTCCATCCGCTAACCAAGTCTGATATTTCCTTCGTCGGTCTTACAATTATCTACAATGACCCTAATCCCGTGAATCGGACTAACAAATAAGTTCAGCGCGACGGACCGAATTTTCGAGAACAGAGTAGATGTTTCATCGATTTAGCCGAGTATTAAAAAGCACTTTTTGTTCAGATTGACGCTTTGACAAAAGTTTTCTTTGGCTTTGCATTTTATTCATATAGAATATAAATAACGGGAGGTTTAAATTTAAGCGATCGTGATCGCTGGCGGGGGTGGAGTGGGGTGGGGGGGGGGGGTTGGGGGTTGGCGGTTGGGGGTTGGGGGTTGGGGGGTGTGGGTTGGGGGCGGGGGGGGGAGGCTGGGGAAAGGCGAAAAGACATTATTACATGGCAATGGAACATTTTCAAAGATGCCTGCAAATAATTATTACAATCATTGGTGCACTGAAAATGGTTCTTGTACCAAATACTATAATAGCTCTCCGCGCTTTTACTGTTGGATAATTTCATACGAAACAGCCAGCGCTCGATGATCCGCATTAACACGTTAGAAATGGCTATCCCAATAGTCCGTAAACTCAAAGGAATTTCAAATGTCAATAGAATTCACTATTGGCTCATCGATAGCTCGCGACACGTGTCTTTTAATATTTCTCCATCTATATCCCATACTCTATCTATTCGTATATTTTCGAAATATTTTCGGTCTCGAGGTAATTACGTCGCTCGATAGATTCGCATGATCATTTGATAAAACGTAGGTGAGGATGGAAGAAGGGTCGAGGTGCGGACGCGAATTCAGCAACAATCCGGGTAAAAAGTGCGAGTGCTAACTTGGAGGGTGAATTATTTATAAGCAATATTTATAAATACGCTCCACTAAAAATCATCCGTACTATGTTATAATTAATCCACGTTTGTTTAATGGTTTTATTAACCGGGCGCCCGCAGTCTGAGGATGATGAGCTTCAGGATTTCTCAGGTCGGAAGAAAAAAACGGTCCCGCGAGGATCGCCGTCGGCATTCGGCACCGAGAGCCGCTTCCGGCACCCCGGCTCTGCGCCCCTGAAGCCCATCCCGAGAGACGACAACAAAATGCGAGGCAAGACCGGCCCGACCGCCACCGGCTGCCCCACGGTGCACGCACACGAAAGAGAGGCGGCCCCGCCCACCCCCGCCACGGGGGACACGTTACACCTAGGGCGCGGATTCTATTCTTGCGGCTGGTCGTCGTCGGCCGCGCGGGCCACCGTCGCCTCAGTCGTTCTTGGCTGCCTGAGTCGCGAGGCGGCCTCTTGCCCCCGGTTACGTTGGTGCGCGCGCCGTTTACCCTCCATCACCACCGTCGCCGCCACCTCCGCCGCCAACGCCAACGCCAACGCCGTCATCAACCCTCGCCACCATCGGCAGGACCGCGACCCTCGTCACCAGGACCGCCTCCGGCAGCCACCGCCCGTCCCCCGTCTATCCGAATACCGACCGACACCTCGAGCTCGGGCCCATGTGCTAGCCGACCGGCGAACGAGGACGAGGTTCTCGGATACCAAGATGCCGTACTACGGTGATGGAGCGCCGCACTATTACAGCGCGCCCTTCGCCAACCACAGCTCCCTCATGACGGGCAGCGGCCGGTAAGGATCATCGCCGTCGGCGGACAATTGGCTCACCTTCCCCCGAGCCCCCCCCCCTCCCTCCCCCGTGTCCTCGTTATATAAAGCGAGGGGATGCTCCGGGTCTGAGGATCTGACACCTTGGAGGGAGCGATGGCTTCCGTAATGCCGCGCGCGGGAAAAGCATCCGGGTTGCGTCGTCGTTGCGCTCCTTTCGCCACATCGCTATCCTCCTTAATCATTATTTTGCTACGTTTTTTCGCTGATGCTTCTGCTCGCGAGCTGCACAGTGTATTTTTACGCGGCGGGATTATGCGCGTTAACGACGTCCCACTTTAAATTCTTTGTGCCAAATTTTCGCTAATTTTTCCTTCGTTTTATCATCTTTAATCGTGAAGTAAGCGACGCTTGTTATTGCCGATCAGTGGGTCATTAGAAAATACATTGAATTTTCAAATTCCCATTCTGACATATCTGATGGATAGTAGTTGCTTATTTACAAACTACTCTTTGCTTTTTTATTTTATTTTATTTTTATTTTTTTTTTATACTTTTTTTTTTTTTTATTTATTTATTTATTTATTTATTCGTTTTTTAATTCAAAACGATGAATACTTTTGTTATGTTCGCTCGACCGTTATCTTGTGTAACGCTTTGTGCTCTAGTTTGTAAAATTTCGTGCAATTGGTGTCAAGCATTATTGTATCTGATAATGATATATCGACTTATTAATGCCTATGTACCAAATAAAATTCGACAAACAAGTCAGCCATCATAAAACAAGTCCAGCCGAACGTATGTGTGCATATGCGAGATTTATTTTCAGGAAACTGAAGAATTAATAATTTTAGAATTCAGCTAATGCACATGCGAGCTTTTTCAATGCATCAGTCATCGTTAAAGGTCGAAGATAATAATATCCAAACGTACACTATAGAAATTATGCAAGCAATAATGCACTTTTATTGAACAAAGTATTGAATATTTTCAATATATACCGCCCATTTTTCAGATTAAAGTATGGCATTTGTAAATTGTGAGATGGTTAAATTAAGTCATTCAAACGCGAGTTACTTAAATCCCGGTATTATCAACATAATTTACAATTAATTATCGATAGTTTTAGAATCACTGTATTTCGAGAAAAAAAAAGAAATAAAATAAAATAAAAATAATAATAACGCTGTCCTTCCGATATGCAAAAGTAAAATTAGTCGAAAAAGAGCTTAGATTATTGCCAAAGGTTAAAAACGATTTTTACCATCCTTTCGAATATTTGTCTACGTCGAAAATAGCTGCAGAACAGAGAGAGAGAGAGAGAGAGAGAGAGAGAGCGAGAGAGAGAGAGAGCGAGTGAGCGAGCGAGTGAGCGAGATGGGGGATGTGGGAGGGGCGGGATGGAGGTGAGAAAGAGGGAAATACAGAGACAGAGCGACAGAGAGACAAACACATAATAAACAGCAAAGAAAAATAAAGGGAATGTTGAGAAAGATGCTTGCAATACCTTCCTCATTGACTTGGAGCGCATTCTAAGCGTTCTTCCTTTTCCTTTTCCTTTTTTTCATAAGGTTCAAAGTAATTCGCGCGTATTTTGCTTTCGTCAACAGCGACTCGACATATCTTTCGAGTTCACAGGCGTTTAAATTCGAAATCTTAAATCATATGCTTAACATATATTTATACCTTGTATTTTACCTTTAATTTTGAGGAAAATGAGTAATTTAATGAACATCGATAGAAACTCAATTTGAGCAGAATTGAAAGGGACTATTGTAGAGAGGGAATGTGTGTGTGTGTGTGAGAGAGAGAGAGAGAGAGAGAGAGAGAGAGAGAGAGAGATCAATTTCTATAATAATCACTTTATATTTGTATTTTATTATGATTATTGTTTTATTAATTTACATCAACGTCTATTGGCATTTGTGCTAATAAGAATTAATTAAAAATAAAACGTGTTATTACATTTTAATAGATTTCAAATTCAGCTATTTGACACTTTATCTGCTAAAATAAAAAACAATTTCTTGTAACAAATGGAACTTTGTAGGAAAATATTTAAACTTATTAATGCCATCGTGTATTAATAGTTACTTTTAATAAATCCGCTTTACTACGAGGGAGATATAAATTTCATAAGTAATGCTACATTTGCAATAATATTACATTACTAGTTTAAGCTCTACGATTACTATATTATTATTATTATTATTATTATTATTATTATTATTATTATATTACCAAATTAATTATACAATTGCGAAAGAAAGAAAGAAATTTGATAATGTAATGAAATTGCTGCCGTAGGAAGTTCATTGTTACGTGATAAAATCATTACCGTGAAAATATATTCTTATATAATATATAAATTGTAAAAGATCGTTATTCTCATTATTAACTATATTTGAGTTACAACTTTTGCTCGTAAAGCTGTTCACTTAAGACAACAGCGCTATGCGTTGACAACAGAATAAATAATTCTTATCAATAATCGCGAATATGTGGTGAGGAAAGTGTGTTTTTTTTTTTTTTTTATTTTTTTTTTTTTTTTAATGACGATTTTTTAAATAAAAAAACAATGCTATATTAGAGAGAAAAAAAAAAAATTAGACGCAATGGTACAATGCAAATTCTCTCTTATTCCAGAAGAAATTTATTTGCCGTATGAACGCTTCAAGCTTAAAGTCATTATATAAATATTTAAAGAATCCGATTTTATAATTTACAATAAATATTTCGAAGCTTCTGGTTTTTATAATCTCAAGGGAATTGATTACTTCACCAATATAAACAGCTCAAAGCATAATATAAATAAATTTTTATTTTATCAGTGGTTTTGCGAGTCCAATGGAAAACACATGGATGAGGCAGATGTAGTCGAATACCTCAAACTGCAATTACTTCTACGGCCCCCGAAACATTATTATTCCAACTAAGCCATTTAACAATAAAATAAAAAAAAAAAAACAAAAAAAAAAAACAAAAAACAAAAAAAAAACGTCCTTACGGTCCAGTACGGTCCATTACCGTCCATTACGGTCGAGGCCTAAAGGATGTTTCCACGCCGAAGATCGTCGCATCGCTTTGCTTTTCGTTTTCTCTGCTTCCTCGGAGCGGTGGCAACGTGACAAGGGCTAATTTATTCACGTTGCCAAGAAGTTACTCGACATTATACCGATGATAAATATTTCCGTCTCGACGACTGCGTGTCAACTGGGCGGTGTGAAGTCATTGTGAGTTTTGAGGGGAAACGATCCTCCTATGCATCTAGCAAAATAATTCCTTTTTTTTTCCCTCTCATAATATAATATCAATCGATAGGAATCAATTTTTTACGTTTGGAATTGTCTCCGCTCTTCGTTTATGTCAATGTTTACGAGTTTAACGGGATTGATCGTTATTCTCTCATTGGGACCTAATTTGTTAGTCGAATTTTACATGATAGAGAATTATTTTGCATTTAATGTGCCGAGTCTAATAAGGATGACGATTACGTTATTTTTAACGATATTAGATAAATTTTTGAAAGCTTTAGTTAAAATCTTCTTGTCTCTAATATTTTCGCAATCTTCGATTTTCCCATCAATAATTTTTTTACTCGCTCACTCTTATTTATCGATAAGCGACGAAAGTAGAAATAAGGGCTGATGTATTAGATGATTTAATTGAACGTAAATTGCAAAATAAATGCGGGAATAAATGAGGTTAAATTGACTATTTATAAATTCAGTTATTTAATTAAAATCAGCACCTATGAAATTCAGTTGAGAATGCTAATAAAATCATAAAGCAATGAGGGATAATAGAATTATGACCTCTTATAACCTATCGTGGTGAAATATTGCTGAATATTTTATTTTATTATTATATTATCGGGACAATGTAGACGAGTGGTTCGGTTTCTTGGTGAAATGTTAAAATATGCACATATAAATAGCCTGGACATAATTATAAAAATTAAATGTAAATATATTTTTCATCAGC
>NW_011948428.1:2925542-2943810 GCF_000503995.2 Ceratosolen solmsi marchali
TGGGGGGGGGATTGCCGTTAATGTTCGAAATACACTTAATTTCCTTGTAATTTTCTACAATGACTGTTTAGAATATTATTTAATCGAAACATCATAAGCAATTATTCGTTAATTTTCTTTGTATAAACATTTTTTTCATCAAAATATCAAAAAATATAGCACTCTCGAAAAAAAAACAAACAAAAAAAAAGGGGGGGGGCGAAATCCGTATGATCGTTCAGTTTGCGAATAGAATTAACTAAAAATATATTCGGTCGTTCGACGAACACATACAAAATATTTTTAACATCAATGGACGTTTTTAGACTTTCAACAAAAAGTTTACAATTGTATGTTTGGAATTATTAATAACAAAATAAAGCCCGCCGCTAATAATTCTATATATGATAGTAAAATTAATTTAATCCTACGATATTTATAATCTTTTAATATAAATTTGTGACCTTACTCGTAAGAATTATTAATCCGCCCAAAACTCATATCGACTATAAGTAATACATTTTATAATAAACATTGAAGCAATTAATAGCTCGCATAATGTATTAATAAATAATATTGTAGACGGGCATAAGATTATATTATCCAACATATGTTGGAGACCATTGGATGCGAATGGTCACCAAATAAAAACGAATATCTTCCATCAGCACATAAATTACACGACTGGTGAGTTGAATCGTTGATTGGTCAAATTAAATTATTCAGTCCCTCATAATTATTAAGTCATAAAGCTTAAAAATAATCTTCAAATATCATTTGGATATTGCATTACACGGCGTGTATTTGTGTTAGTTCAGGGTGAAAGAACTTTTAAAAATGCGAACGCCATTTCGATCGCTCATACTCGACAGTAATTTTATCTACAAACTAACCATGACCTATGTCATTTATAGCAAGATTTGTTTACTCCTTACTCAGTCGATGAAACTTAACGATGAGCGTAGAAGTTCACCGCACGTTAATTATAAAACTATAAAAGATAATCAATTTTGAGATATGGTTTTATATTTTCAAATCGGCGAGTAGAAAATTCTTAATTCCAATCCTCCTCCTCCTCCCCCCCCCTCCATTTTTATGTTGTATATATATATATATATATATATATGTATATATGTATATGCATATGCGTATATATGTATATGTATATGTATATTATACACATTTATCATTCTTTCCTTTTTTATTTAGAAATTTGTTTGTAAACGGTAATTTTTTGCCTCCTGCACTTGGCAATACTTCATGAAATTTGTCCCTTTATCGCTTGTAATTAAATGACATACAAATACATCTTCATGATGGGTGATCTTTAAAAAAATATGTACCTACCACTGACAGTGAAATCTATTGTTGATTATAGGGGTTTGCTCAATATATTATTAAGAAAAGTGCTCTTGTATTAGTGATGTTCGCTCATAATGTTCATTTGCTGTGAAATTAAGTTTGAATAATTGAAAGTGCCTTGCTCACAGATTACAAATGTGCACATATTCTGACGAAATTATTTACTTGAAGTTTTTAATCATCCGTGATACCATTGATCGTTAGTTTTCTAAGAAGTTCATAATCAACCGCACACCTCCGTTTTTGTTATATCAATTCGGCATTTATAATTAGAAAAAATAAAAAGTTTTGCCTGTTTTTTAATTGATTAATTAAACAAATTTTTACAAATATTAGCTCTACTAATGTAATTTCAATTACAATTAATTACACTCTACTTTGCTTTAATTTAACCTTACCTTTTCCATTTCAAATAAAAAAAAGAAAAGAAAAGAAAAGTAATTCATCGCTTTATTAAAATTAGGAAAGGTGATTGTCAGCGAAACGAGATTACTTTAAATAGAAAAAGGAATAGTATCCTTTTGCAATTTAATAAAATTTTTTCATTATTATTATTATGCGTACAAAGCCGGCGCAAGTAAGATTAAAGATCTCAAAAAACAAGATGATACTTCTAAAAATGTTTGAAAAAGTGACTTGGGGCTTTCGTTGATATGCCATGTCATCAAACCCGGCAGTTGTGTACACAAACCACATATATTATTTCGAGAACTTTATGCACACTAAAATTTCTATCAGTTCAGCTCAGTTTCCACCAACTTCAGAACTTGAGAAGTTAATATTTTTCCGTGATATTTCAAATTTCATGTTATTTATAATAATAACCAATCGTCAAAACATTCATCTTTTTAAAAGAACCGTTTCGTGTCGTAAAAATTAAGCAAATCACTTCAAAGTTGTCCACGTTCAGTTTTTCCAATTCTTAATTAATCATGTTACCAATACTGCATTTACTTGCATGAGAAAAAACAAAAAAAAACACAAAAAAAAAAAAAAAAAAAACGAAACGTAACGAATCGTGATCCGATATAGACAATTGATGCATTGGTTTATACGAATAAGCGCATAAACTGGCGGAAAAGCCTTTTTTCTTGGAGATGAATCATGAAAAACGATATGCTTGCACAATATTAATAAAATTGGTTTGAAAGTTTATGTTTTGATGTTTTATATGTCACTTAAAATCATTGTAATACTATCTATACACACTTGATGATTTATTTTCTATGATTTTTAAGCTTTTTTTTTTTTTTTTAACGCATTGACTTTTTCACATTTTTCACAAATTCTTCAAAATTATCAATTTTTATATTTTTTTTTCTCTTTAAATAAAGTAACCTTAAAGTTATGAATTAATTTTTAATAATTAATTGATTAAATTTATTAAAGTTAGTAATTGTTAACATGGATTATTCTTACATTCTTACCAAAAAATTCACAAATTTTTTAATTAGTTATATTAAATTGTAAAGTTAGACTGTATTGTAACAATAATTTATAATTCGTATTTATAATAATATGAGGTAAGATTTCGAAAATTTTATTGAAATTAATTGAATTATTTTCAAATTCTTCCCACGGTAAATTGAGACATTTTATTTTCATCAATAATTTCATATCACAATATGTACGCATCTTCAATTGTGATATAATAAAATACTTTGAACTTCGGCTGAATATCTTGGCAATAACGTCTTATAATGTCAAAAGACATTGAGCGTAAAGGTAAATAATTATACGTAATTGCAGTGGTAGAAATCCAAAATTCAAATTAATGTATTTATAATTGATCTGAAAATACAATTTTACAAGTAAAAATAACTATTAATTATTATTATGTCTTATCTATTGTGTTTAAGATCATTGCAATCAACAATTGTATTTTGCTTAATAGATTATATTATACGAATAATTTGCTTGTATTATGAAAATAATATAAAATTCTAGACGTTTGTTCATTAATCTGTAAAATATTTTCATTTAGGACAGCGTTTAGAGTCTTGATAATCAAGTTTGATCATGTGCTGTAAACAATTCAGCACAGTTAAATATTCTATAGGTTTTTTTTTTTTTTTTTTTTTTTTTTTTTTTTTTTTTTTTTTTTTTTTAAAATTTTTTTTTATATTCGAAGACCTAATGAATATGAGAAAGTTGATATTTAAATTATCATATTACTTGGATGGGATTGGAGAATTTCGAGCTTAAATCTTTTAGTATTTAGTATGACTCATTAATATGAGTTGTCAAGTTGAATTGTCATGAGATAATTTAAGGCAATTAAACATTAATCGTACAGTATTTGTATATTTCGACCATTTATAATCGTACATAACTTTGTCATAATGCCTATAGATTCGTCTGTATAATATACGTTAACGAGATAAATTCGAGTTGAATGTAGATTTCTTTAAATAATTTAAAATAAATTTAATGATAATATTTACTACATACTTTTTCTATTTTGATACTAGCTTACGTTTGAGCATTTTAACGTCCTGTTTAAGTCCAAATTAGCCAGGTTATTTTTATTATTTTTTTTTCTAATAAGATGTTAATCAGGATTTAAAAAATATTGCTCGTCTCGTATTCTTTCGAAATCATAATAATATCTCTGATTGAAATGACCAAATGTCATTTACAATTATCGTCTACTTTAAAACTCTTTGCACTTTCATTTATTCTTACCGCGCACATTACATGTACAATTTATAGAACTCTGCAACATATTATCAAACATAATTTATGAACTAGCATAATGTAGGCAGTATGTAACCATTCTGATGAAAATATAGTTTAATAATCTGGAGCACTTCGTGTTAACGGAGCCGACGAATATTATTATACGCTGTGTATAATTCTGTCAAAATTAAAACAAAATTAAAACAAAATGACTCGGAGACATACGGGCAAAGCAGTGAGAGGGAGGATAAGATTTTCGCCTTAAAATTATTTCCGCAAGACGGAAAACTGAGAAACGTAATAGGGAAGTCGAAATCTAAAATTGTCCTGTCTCACCGAATTGTGTAGTTTCCCGAGCTTCGCGCAAGCGCTACAAATGCTTATTAAAAGGTTATCGAGCTTGCATTTTGAAATTGCTATCTTTGCGAACCATAATAATTTGAGAATGCCATTAAAGAATGTTTAATGGAGCCAGTAAAGATGGGAAAAGTGCAAGAATAGAAACACGTGGGCTGGTGAGGGGTGGGTGGGTGGGGGTGTTAAATTATGACTTGTAGGTGTGATCATTGATACGTGTAAATAAATAATTCATATGTTAAATAACATTTACATTATAGTATTAAAGATGATGTCTTTTGTTGGCCTTAAATATCTACATTAATGATAAGAGAGAACAAAGTTAGTTTACAAATTTTTAAATTAAAATATTGTCGAGACGAACAATTATTTCAAATATGTTTGGTAATGAAATATCAATGTCCAGCATTTCAAATACATTGACAGGCTAATTTAGTAAACATGAGTTAATATTTTTTTTATTTTGCTCTAATTTCTAACGCGTCCATCAAGATAAAGTAAAACTTATTTCTAATTATGTTCCTATTTTGAAATACCTGTTGTTTGTTTATAAAGTAATATTTTAAAACATTTATTTTCAACATCATTTGCATGCTATGAAATTCATTAATTTACAGTCCCTTTGATATTCTGATTGCATAATTGAATTTTCCTTTTTTAAACAGAGTATTAAAAATCTAGAATTCAATAGAATATTAATTTTTGCTCCAACGAGCAAGTTGTTTGGTTTATCCTTGTCCCCGTGTCATATAAGTTACGACGTAATAAATATTATTATTTTACATTAGCCACGAAAATGTTTTCATTAACGTAGTCATAAAAATAAAACAGCAGAATGATTATCGAAAATTTAATACAAATAATATAAAGTTTATACTGCAAGCTTTTTAAAATTAATCTCAAATTTCTTTCCAACCATCTTTTTTTAAAAATTTTAATGTTTTTACACATCACTGTTATTTATATATATATATATATATTTATATTTAGAGATAAATAAAGTGTAGAGGAACGAAAGAAATATTAAAGAACGTATAGTTAAATGTTTTATTTTTAAATGAAATATAAATAATATTAAGTGCAACGTTTAGAGGACTAAAGAATAAGCTTCCTTTCGACCGAAAATAGTGTTACGACTGATATTCATTGGTAATTTGATTTGGTTCATAAAGTTGATATACATCGCCTTTACGTGTAAATTAATGGATTTCTTTTTAACAGGGATTCACATAATTTCGCAAATCCTTAATATTATCCGAACGAAAATTTGAGTATTATAATATACAAATTTAGGCAAAATATAGAGGATCCAATAGCTTAAATGACTTATTTTATTGATATGTCCTAACTTACCTCATTGAAGCACATTACAATTTAAAATATAATTTTCAATAATAATAGATATATTTGTTTAAGAAACAAAATTGTTCATTAAAATATAATATTATTGTGTGTAATATATTATATTACTATGTAATATAAAATTTCTTAAAACATAATGAAAAATTCAGTATACGGTGAATCGATAAGTCTGATGAGCCTTTCTTTCTTTTTTTTGTTTTGTTTTATACGTTTGATTAATTTTATAAAATTTATATATATATATATATATTTCATATTTACATAATCAAATTAATTATGAATGATTCTATTTCTTCATATCGTAATCTCAACATTACTTTTAAAAATTATACATTTGTTTACTTCGTTGTACAATAAATATCTATTTAAAAGTGGCCTACGCTCGACAAGTTATGAATTTAGAAATTTCTAAAACTTGGAGTTAAATAATATAAATATTTTAACAACGAAATGTGATATTACTTTATCATGCTGTGCCCTGAGTGCATATGATTATTTACAGACTCGTTAAATTGGTTTGATGGCTGTTAATAAACTGTAATGTACATATGAGATCGTTATCGGACTTTGACTAAGGTCTATAAAATGATCGTATTATGTAAATTCTCGGAAATCTTTAAGAGAGAGAGAGAAGCGAAGGAATGCAGAACACCGTTTTATTTCTCTATTATAATACTTCTATATTGGTACATAGGCATGACTAATTGAATGGTGACTTAATAAAATGTCATATAATTTCAATATATTTATAAAATATGTCATTTGGAATACATTTAATAACGAATCGAAAGTATTCATCGTTTATTTTTATATCCCGTCTAGCGTGATGTTAAATTTATTTATGAAAAACTTTCAGGCTTAAATATCTATCTTTATGTATGCTAATATGTAGCAATTACAAATTATTAATTTGTTGAAATTAAAGTAGCTTTCTACATTACCGATGCCAAAGCTTGGGATACGAATGAAGAAAAAAAAAATTTATAGATTATCCTTGAAAAAGTTTAATTTTTTAACGTAATTTCTCATAATGGAAAGAAAGAAAATGTATAATATGGATGAAAATATATTTCTTGCAATATCAATTTTATACATTTACCAATAATACTTTCCAATACTTCGATGTAAAATGACATATTTTTCATTAGTGTTTTTATTAATAATTGTTAAAAGGATCGATTTTTTCTACGGAGAATTTATATTTAAAATTTTTATTTTCAGCTAATTTCTATCATTTGTTTCCTTCATTTTAAATAACATTTTTAGAAAATATGTAAAAGTATTTCAAACTTTGTATTTTATTTTTTTTTTATTATTATTATTATTTTTTTTTTATTTTATAATGCAATGCAATTTATTATATAATCGAATAAAATTGTACCCATTCTCTAAGCAATTAAAAGCTATTAAGATTTTGATTGAAATTTACTTTAATATTTTTCTGTGATTTACGAAGAAGAATTCAAGTTTACGTTCACAAATTTGGCATCTTGACAAAAAAAAAAAAAAAAAAAAAAAAAAAAAAAAAAAAAAAGGAAAAGAATAAAGAAAGAAAAGTCTTTAATTCAGGAAAATTAATAAAAATCTATCTTATTCAACAATTTCAGTTATTATAAAAGGTAAGCTAATTGAATAAAATTAAATACTAGAAATGATTTCATCGTACATGTTACATTCTGCAGTTTATTGAAAGTATATACGTCTATAGATAGCAACATTTATAAATTTGTTGCATAGTATATGATATTAAATCTACGTTTTTTTTTATTTTTTTAATACTACGTTAATATTTGAATTTGAATGCAATTATTTTATCGATTATTTTTTTACAAGATGGAAAATGTATGAAAGCACGTGTTTGTTTTTCGTAAATAATTTAACAATGTTTGATCTTATTTATATATATATATATATATATATCTTGTCATCTTTGTCAATAAGTAAGATCTTGTTATTATTAAGAATATAGATTAAGAAACAACGAAGAAGACAGAAAATTTATCGAATGATTCGTAATTGGACAAAAGATAAGAGTACGAAATAGATTTAGCTTTTAAAATATAGTTTTCATATTGCAAATAAAAGAGTGAGAATAAAATAGATAAGGAAATCAATATTTACAGCAGCTACCACAACCCAATCGCTGCTCGTTACTCACCACACTTATCAACGATCTCCGAGTCACCATTGAGCGCTTTGCGACGTTACTCACCGGCAGTTTCAGCCAGCAAAAGTTCAATTTCATCTATTGTCCGGCCTCGTCGAATCATCGATACAGCCGACATCGATGTCTCGAAACCTCCTCGCACGCTTACTCAGGAAAATCGTCAGCAACGCCATCGACTTCGCCGCGATCGGCCTACGATTAAAATTCGTTCCCAAGCCTTGAAGGACAATCCGGCATTGCGCGAATACAATGAGAAGCACGAGAAAACGGTCGGGGAGCTTCTCGTTGAGAAGTTTCTGATAAAGGACAAGCAGTTGGACGATGGCCAGAACGAGGAGAAAACGAAACTTTATCACCAAGTCAGTCTCATGGCTAACGACGATAAGTCAAAGGAACAGCCGGTTTTGGACGACGAGGAATGCGAGAATGACATTTTAAACGCCATAAGACGCCGCGTCACGAGGCGCATGACCCGGAGAAGATCGTCGGCTGACGTGATTCCTCTGGATCCTGGGCAATTGGAGAGGGAGGCTGCGCTTCACGCTGCCCAAGCCGTGGCATTGGACAGTCTCGTGGCCGCGGAACAGGCGGAGCTGGAGGTCGAGGCACGGAGAGGTACATTTATGAAAAGGTCGGTTATGCGATTGCCATCGGAGATATCCGAAGAGTCGGAGAGGGGTGAGGATTACGAGGCCGAAGAGGAGATTAAAATAGACCCATTAAATAAGCACGCTGGAACAACGAAGAAGAGGAAAAAGAAAGTCGCGGAGGGTGGTAGTTTGTGTGCTAAAGCTTGCGACGGGGCTGATGACGGTCGCTTTAAAGGGGACGCTGCAGAGTTTGAATGGGACGATAGAGACAAATGTAATGACGTGAGGTTGATTATGCCGGCGACTAATGAGACACTTAATGACAAATTGGCCGTTACGAATAGGGACGAAGCTGTCGAGCCTGCGACGAGAGTTGACGACGACGACGACGACGACGACAACAAGGCAAAATGCGCGCAAAAAGTTAAAAATCCAAGCATTCTTAATGACTTAAAGGCTGATGTAAAAAAGCGAACGGTCAGTGCAAAGTCGAAAAGTAACGAGAAAGTAGATGTTAATATTGAAGAGCAGGATAAAGAAATAGGGGGAGTGGAAGATATGAAGGAGACGAATAAGAAGATAATGGAAGGTGTTGGTGGAATGGGGCCTGAACGCGACAAATTGACAGTCGACAAAGTGATTTTATCGAAGAGATCGGTAGTGAAACGGGACGAGGATAATGCCATAGATGAGAAAAGGAAAATCACGAAAATCAAGGCTATCGATGATAATGTGGGAGTGCGCGATAACGATAGTGAATCGATTAAGGAAGTAGGCGAATCGGAAGCGGCTTATCAGGTAATTCCGGATATTGGGGAGCGAGCGTTGGCGAGTAATCGGCGAGAAATGAAAAGAGCGGTATCCGTACCGCAGGAGGAAATGGTGAAAGATGCCGATACGATACCGGCCTACAAAATCGAAGCCTGCAACAGCGTCGGCGACTTCTCCACTTTGTTTATCAAATCGTCAACTAGCCGTACGCCCGTATCGGCTAAAGCAATAGAGCAGTTTCGCGAGAGTATAAGACTGCCAGCACCTCGGAAATTCGGGGCAATGGGAATTAGTAATATCGAAACGAAAGTTGTGTTGCCGGTACGTAGAGCCTATATACGTGACACATCACGAAACAGCGTTTATCTGGCGTTGAAGCCAAGCCAGAATATGCGTGAAGGTGGACTTGGCGCCAGTGACAGTTCGTCAATTATTATCGACGAAATGAGGAAGGAAAGTGGTAGCGAAGGGGCGGCGTCGATCGATCGAAGGCTTGCCAAAACCGGCGTCACAGATCGAAATCGATCAAAGATCGTCGTTAGCGAGTCGGTTATTAGTGAGGCGACGGATGCTTTGAAGATTGGCGATACGGCTTACGACATCCCAAACGTCGTGAAATATGATTGTGATGAATCGACGGGAGTTAATAGAGAGCCCGAAGTTTCGTCGATCGATGGAAGGATAAGCAAAGTTGGTAGTGGAGATAAGGGGGAGGAATTTGTTTCGTGGTGGGATGAAATAGAGGAAGCGTCGAGTACGGAATTTGATGATAAAAGGAGAGATACGGCTGAAGGCACAGTCGATGATCCATCAAAATTGAAGGAACGAGGCGTTAAAAAAGGCATAAAACGCGAGGTTGAACGTGCAAAAGAAGCCAAATTGGTGGGAACGAGCGATAAAATTGTTAATAAAAATAAGCCTGTGTGCAAGGTTGTCGATAAGAAGGGGGAGAAGGTGAAAAATGAAAAGCCCGTATTGGATAAGGAAGTGCCGATAAAAGAGAAGTTGTATAAGCAAACGAGCGGGAATAGAAGAGACGAGCCAGTGCCGAAGGGAGAATTGAGTGAAAAGGAAGGAGAAGACTCATCGACCATTGACATTAATAAAGAGATTAGTAAGGATGATGAATGTATTTCGGGCTCAGCGAGGAGCGGTGACGCGAGCAAGCGGAAGAAAATCGTCAACAACGATACGATAAAGATTAAGTACGAATCAGTGAAGAACGATCAGCGCTTAGCGAATATCCCCGAGGAACCGAAATCGACGTCGCCGACGGAGAAAAATGAATCGGAGCTATTCGGACTGAAATCGGTAACGAACGACTCAAGCGAAACGACGTTTAATAAAGTTTTACATACGAGGGAAAAGCCGAGTTTCTCGGTCGCATTAAAGAAAGCAGACGCTCAGTTACAGAAATCCAAGCCAAATTCCGAGAATAGTAAATCGCGGAGCGAGAATAACGAGAGAAAGAAGAAAGTGAATGCCGAAGCTATAATGAAGATTGAGAAACAGATACTCGAAGACGCGGAGTCGCCACGGAAAATTCTCACGACCGCGATACCCGAAACGCAGCTAATCGAGCCATCCGCGGTCACGTTATCCGCGGAAAACGAAAAAGAATTTGACTCAGCGTCGCTCGAGGCGAAAGTAGGTCTACCACCAACGAAGAAAAAGTCATCGGAAGCGACTGCAGCACAGGGAGCAGAAATAGACTTCTGGAGCGAGATCAAAGCTCAGGAGAGTGTGAAAGTTTCCGGAACGCGGAGGAAAGCTCAGTTACCCGTTGACTCGACGACGGAGGACAGCGGTGGCGAAGAGCAACCGGGAAAATCTGGCGAGAGTCGCAATTTCGACTCACCGACGAATTCCCAGCAAGACCGGGGAGAACAAAGGCTCCATCTAATATCGCTCGACGCACAATCCAATGTCCCTTCGGCATTATTGCGGGACGTGAAAAGTCCATCGACTGCCCGAAACTCGGAGTCGACGATCGTAACGACTGCGAGTAATAATCAGGCAGCGCTGAAGGATCGTCGTCAGCCAGGAGAGGAGAACGGCAACTCGGCCATTAGATCCGATGTCATCGGGACTGTCGACGTAACGAGTGACGAACGACTGCTTAAGGAAGAGTCATCGGCGAACGTCGACGTTGCTCCAGGTGGTATTAAAAAACTTTCCAAATGGACGAAGCACGATAATCTCTCGAACCTAAAGGAGCCGAGCGTAAAGTCACCTCGGCTTACTATCAACGAAGCGACGTCCCAAGCTTCAGTGCCAGACTCGTCCACGGTGACGAAGAAAAAAGTATCGAAAAGGAAGAAAGCGTCGACGGCCGGGAAGAAGAAGGCCGAGAAGACCGAGAGCACCAAGACGAGCGCGAAAGCTAAAGTAACGATTAAGAAAATCGCACCCTCGCCACAAACGTCCCAGTTAAAAGCACCGATGTCACTATCCGGATCGCCGAGGAACACTCCCAGTCAGCGACCAGCCGATCTCAAAAAGTTGTTCTACAATACCCCGGCGATATTGCTGACGGCGACACCACGAGATTTGCGCAAAGTCCGAAGGGCCAAGGCCAAGAAGAAAAATCCAACGACGAGAGCACTGTCGCTTAGTAGCGACAGCACGGGGAGTACCCGAAGCACAGCCACGACGTCGACCGAGGAGAGCAGCAATTGCGACGAGGATGCCGAGCAGAGGAGATTAGCATCAACACGAAGTAATGACTCTGGATTTGATGGATCACCGAGGCTTTACAGTACGGCACCGTTATGTTCTCTTTTTTTTTTCTCTCTTTTTTTTTCTTCTTCTCTTTCTTTCCATTCCATCTGCCCTTCGCAACAAGCACGCACACTTGACAATACATCGTTCCGATTACATTATTTGTTTACGAATGCGAATAAAGCTGATGGTAGATTAACCGTAGCCTGGTATCTACATAGGCGTCTCAATTAAATTGCAATCATTTGGCAGAAGGTCAATGTGCTGTTGTTATTACATCAATATGCCGTTCGATTTCAATTTGAATGCACAATGGCCGATAGATGGATAGTTTCCTATTCTCGCCGTTACTAATGTCACATGCAACCCAATTTTTCGCTAATTATACCGAGGTAATTGTTTCATTATTTTCAAGTCCTGAGAGATAAATGACAAAGCACTGATCTACTGCTGCCTAAGAATTTTAAGAAGAAATTGTTTACATTAAGCACATTAAGTTATTATGGCTATAATAATATGAGCCCTTAACCTATTTAATTCAATATCCACATTCCATATAATACCGATTTTACGGATTAACAAATAATCTGTTTCACAAAATAATTAGCTACTAAGAAGAAATGCTTGAGCCACTGTATTAATAGACTTTACTATCTTTATTATTGAGCTTAAGAATCGGTCGAGAGTCGAGTTTCGAAACACTGTGTCTCTTTCGCTCTTGCATTTGCATAATCATTAATCACGGCTTCCTAAAATAAGACTTAAATTATTTTCTATGGTGAATTAAAAAAGAAAATAAAACACACACACGCGCGCGCGCGCGCACGCACACGCACAAACTATGGATTAAATCGTTTATTCTATAATATAGAAATTATGTTTAAAAAATTTAATCGACAGATATTCGAGTACAATTATTAGTAGACTTTTTATTCAATATTGTTTAACATGCTGCCTTTTTCAATTCGCTTAACATTTATTTTACTAACAAATTAACGCAAGTATTATTTGATAATTGCCCGTATAATTTTTGAATGAATTCTTCTGTGTCGAGGGAAGTTACATCTAGCGATTAGCATTTCAAATGGTTTTTCAAATATTGATTTGTTGCTTATAATAATTGTTGCATTTGTGTCAATTGGTCGCAGGTTAATTAATATAGTTATTTCGTGCATATGTCAATCGAGTTAAAATGAAACATTATTTTCCGGTTCTTGTTAGGACAAGGAAGAATGATTAATATCCGATATAAAGTCAAATTATTATATATTAATACTATAAATAAATTATATTGATTATGAAAATAGTTATGTAAATAGAATGATCAAAGTTTAATCCCTCTCCACCTATATTATAAAAAGTGAAATACTCAATTAAAAAAATTATATCTAAACATTATAAGTATTATTAGTCCTAATTTACTATTTATTTAGAATACCATTTTTAGCGTATATTCGTTTATTTTTATTGTATACTTAAAACGTTTTAGATTATTCTTATTTCGTAAATTTTGATATTTAACATTTTCAACGTATCTAATATACATTTTTTTTTTTTTTATTACACATTTATATTTCAAAATTATAATATCCTCTGCGTAATACTTTAACATAGTTTCGAACGTTTCGCAACACGCACATTAATTGTTTTTATAGAATATGGCGTAGTTAAAATAATTTAAAATATATGTATGAATTTTAATCTTCTTGAAAAAAAAAACAAAAAAAAAAAAAAAAAAAAAAAAAATTACTCAGAAAATGGTTATTTTCAACATTTTCTTATATGTTGGTAGTGTTTATAATTTGAACTTAAAATTCTGGAGAAATGTGTGTCACTTGTGTTTCGTTGAAGTGGGAATTTTCCAAGCTATTTTCTTCTTTCAAAATAATACAAGTTTATTTCCATTAAAAGTTACTTAATATATCTTTTTACTGTAGAATTTTAATTAGGTCGGCTTATTAGTATAACAAATTCTTTAATTTTTTTTCCATCATTCAAGCGAAATTCGACATTACGAATAAATTATTAATATATATTATACATTACAAAGATTTTTATTAAAGGCGTCGATACACATTTCTTCAAATGATTCTTTTTTTTTTTTTTTTTTGCATTTTTACGTCTTGATCGTCTTGTTGTACATAGTTTCTAATTTTGTTATCCCATGCTTTTTCTGTCCAAAATTTTAACTCCATGTAAAACTGGATTGTAATGATACTGTGCGTGCTTAACGAGACTGTAACAATCATATATTTATCAATTAATAACTAAATTACATTACATTTAATTAAATAAATAAAAATGCTTCACTCATATAATTCTTAATTATAAAATGCATCCTATGTGCATTCAGCTTTTAATAATTAACTTTCAATCTAATTGCAACATAGATATTATTTGGCTATATTTTGGCAAAGTACTTGTTTCTTTATTTTATGAAATATTACATTCCTAATTATTGACAAACATATTGAATTTCGTCTTTATAGGAAATATATTTTCAAATCCAATCATTGTAGTGAATGATTGAGAAAATGTTTTTCAAATTAATATCATAAATTAGATATTAATTACATTTTTTCTTAACTATAATTACATTAAAATAATATTATATAATGACTATTGCCTCATTATATTAGGATGGCTAAATTTTAATTAAAAAGCGTACATTGTTAATGTAAACATAGATGGTAATGGAAAAGTGCAAATATTATATTTCATCGATTTTCATATAAGACGTAAAGTCAAATTATCGATATTTGACGTTACGTAATCGTCCATCACTTGTATAAATACTATTCTGCTTATATGTTGATGCGCAGGAATTTTCCTAATGAAATCTACAATAGCAATGAGAGTTGCGCAATCGCTCGTTTTGTAAAAAGCGCAATTGGCGCAATTATGAAACGAGTCTTAATGCAACAAACTTAGTGACGTGTCGCGAGCTTGCGCTAAGTGCACATACACATGCGTGCATGTATATGAGAATAGCTTTTGAACGTTGAGACGAAGATTAAGAGTACATGGGCACAGTGAAATAATAAGGCATCCATCCACACCTGAAAACTTATAACTATTACCCGATCAATCGTACGCGATCAATCATTACATCGAGATGTAGTAATTATGGTTAATAGGTGTTCTACATTTGATTAACATTTCCGATGACAGCGTATTGCTCATATGTCCCAATTATCATTCCTATATTATTTTCATTTATCTCACCGAATTTGCTGAAATAAGTCAGAAAATAGTTTAGAATTTATAATAGTGCATTATGGTAATTTTTACTTGATTACTATAGGCTGGCTATTCAATGCCTACATTCATTAGATAATTAAAATTTTATTATTTTAATCGTTTAGAAGACAACGTTGATCTATACTTTGTATCACTATACAAAAGGTATTTAGTTTAGTTAAATTATACATATTAATTATTATTTTCAAAAACTTACCTTCTGCACTAATACATACACGTGCGTTATAAGTGAATATATACATGAGAAATGGGCACGCGGCTGTGTAGATTTGTAAATATATACACGTAATTTTGTTTAATTTTATTAGTCAATAAAATCATAAGATTGTTTAAAAATTTAAGAATTTAAAATTTTTAATGACATTTAAAAAAGAATCTCCGCTTATATGTTATTTATCAAACGCTGCATATTTATTGTTGGATTTATAACTATTTTTAACTAATTTAGGTTAATAACTATAAACTTTTTTTTTCTATATAATGTCAAAATTTATGTAAAAGTTACGGCTGTTTCTTATTAATTTCTTTGTATATACGTGTCATACGAATATTATGCAATTTTTCAGAATATTGAACATTTACACTGAATAATGTGTTTAATTTTATAAAAAATTTAATTAAAATTAAAAAATGTTTGCTTCTAATTTAAGAATTATTTTTCGGATACTATTAGTAATAAAGAGAATGATACATTTGAATAAAAAAAAAAAAAATATATATATATATATATATATATATATATATATATATAGAACGCGAGAGAGAGAGAGAGAGAGAGAGAGGGAGATAAAGTAAGAAATTTGTTATTCCAACAAAATTTTGCAACGTACATCAGACGTTTTTTAGAATAAAAATGAAAAATTTTAATACGTATTTTGCACACTTCAACGACTAATTATACAATATTCTATATATTCGTAATATGATCTTTTCACAGAAAACCAGAAATCTTATAACTTCTTGTTATAAAAAATTATTTACTTTATGAACTGGTTTGTTAAATTCAAAGAATTTCAGTCAAGCTTTTAAATGTCTTTCGATTATTTTTTCTAATAAAAAATGTCATATAATTATCAAATGCACGCAAACATGCGCGCGCGCGCGCGCGCGCGCGCACACACACACACACACACAATATATATATATATATATATGTGTGTATAATATATATATAATACATAAATGTAATATAATAATACATTTATTATATTTATTATATTTATTTTATATATTTATTACATTTATTATATTTACATTAATATAATAATACATATATAAATAATACATATATGTAATACATAAATATATGTGTGTGTGTGTGTGTGTGTGTGTGTGTGTTTGTGCGTGCGTGCGTGCGTGCGTGCGTGCGAGCGTGTGTATGTGCGTATGTGCGTACGTGCGTGTGCGTGTATATATAAATTCGAATAAATGCTTAGATTGTGACATGGTATGCCATAAAAAATGTGAAAAACTAACTGGAAATCTGTGCGGTCTGAATCAAAAACTCGTTGCTGAAGCTTTGCAGGCTGTAAAGAAAGGTGAGTCGACTTCATTCCATCCGTTTTTCTACATTAAAGCCATAAACATCTCATTCGTTCAACAGATAATTATGAATCCTCTCATCACCACCATTAAAGATATTTATACGCGTCACTATAAGCATTTGAAAATTTTGTATGATTCAATTAAATCGCTAGTTTTTAAAATAAACAGTCATTGCACATACCCCTTACCAATAAAACAATAACTAATTATAATTTAAATATTGACATGTTATTAAAGTCGAATTATTAATTTGGGGTAATTATTGTTAAAGGGAGCAACGTCGTTTAATGTAAAAAGCTTATATAATATAATACATCGATACATTTTTAATCGGAAGCTTTTTTTTTAATTCGCTGTCATTGAAGAAGTCGCGTTTAAATTTCTGTTTGGCGACACGCGTTAGATGTAAAGAATATAAAATTAGTTGAGACGAATAGCGCAAAGGGAAATGGAGTGAGTTGCTTCGTTCGGTTGGCATTTAAATTCAAAAGCCACGCGATCGTCCTAGGCGGAACGTACGAATTTGGAATCCTGGTAGACGTCGGAGCTTAAAGGACACTAAGGACACGCGAAGTCGCAACGACTCGGCAGTTGGCGATCTGCCGTAGTAAGCGAAGGAGAAAGTAGTAGAGGCGCAACAAAAACAAACGTCGCCTTAAAATTCGAGGGATCCCAGGTTGAAACGTTGAATCGACGAGCACCGCGATAATCGGCATCGGGAGCGGCGCCTCCCCGACCGTAGGACGAGTGACCAATTATCCTCAGGGCTATTTTCGCCGGGGCGTCGATCGCTCACCCGAGACTTCGAGACTCTCCCGGGGAAAGCTCTCTGCCCTCGAGATGAGACTTTCTTCGTAATGCTGCGTGATGACCCTAGCCAAAGCGGCGACGGCCAATGCGGAAACCCGACGGCATCCAATACTAAGTCGCCGAACTTTCTTTTTGTTTCTCTATCGTCTGACCCCGGCTGTCGGAGCTTTGCTGCTAATGCCACGGATGGCCGAGACATCATAAGCTTCACTGTCTCACTCAGAATTCACGGGCCTTGTTTAATGGCGATTCGTCGCGCTTCGAAAAGCTGCTTTATCGGCAAATTAGCAGCGACTACTGTTTTATGCGCGACAACAACATTGCATTCCTGTCTTGCATACATAAATTATATTTTTGGGACGGATATTATAAGTAGGACAAGCCTCCCCTTACGGCCCCCTTCACATCAGCCCTTACGTAATACGCACGCTTAAAGGGTGGCAATTTCGAGTTTCATGATGATTTTCCACGTGATATTGCGAATAAACGCTAGAGTCCCCGGTATTTTGAAACTCTCGCAATATGATAATCGTGTTGCTCGCTGAAAACATCGGCTGCCAAATTGATCGACCGCGCGAAATCCAACGTGGAAGCTGACGGCCCGTGTGCTTCGCAAAGTTCCCGTGCCCAAAGGGCTAATGGTGCCTTACGGCGTTATTCAAGT
>NW_011948428.1:2943870-2950691 GCF_000503995.2 Ceratosolen solmsi marchali
AAGAGCGGACGACGATCGCCCGAGACGGGAGACGGTGCAAGCTCCTGGCTCTCGGAGGCTCATGACGGGTGGGAGAAAGGGGCGGTATCGGGCGAGAGCGCAATTGGCACGCGGGGATCGCGCGATTCACTGGGAAATGCGAAAATCCCCCAGTGCTTCCGCGACATTCGAAGCGCGAGGAGGAACACGACCACGGAAAAAGCTCGAATCACTGAGAACAATGGCGCTCGACGCGGCCGAGGACGGTGCTTCAGGTAGGGTCAATCTCATTCCGAGGGACGGAGCTGCCGCTTCTCGCCGCGACCCTTTGCCCTTCGAGATCGGGGTCGCGGGCTCCCGGTTTCGGCTGCTTTGCGACGTAGAGAGTTGCAGGTGGACGCGGACGCGTCGCGTTTCGGCCTCTTTGTTTACGCGGTTGCTTTCGAAAGCTCGCGTGTCGCGTCGCGCGCATCTCGTTTCCTTTTCTTAACGGCTAAGACGACCTTCTTTCGCTTTGAAAATAACACTAAAAGAAAAAAAAAAATAATACGCGAAAGACGGAATATTTACTTTGAAAGAACATCCGTGTGAAATATGGGCCGCGCGCTACCTAGATTACGTCGTTGCTGCGTTACCACTGATGACGATGACGATGACGATGACGATGACGACAACTACAACGACGATAACTACAAAGATGATAACTACAACGATGATAACTACACGATGATAACTACAACGACGACGACGACGACGACGACGACGACGACGACGATAATGTCCAAGTTATCGAAGATGGGAATGATGATGATGATATTTTGGGCCTTGATGTGATAGTCGAAATTTCGGTTAAATGGAAAAGTGACACGCACTAGTGGCAAATGTAAGCTTTTAATTTATTAGCTGTACGTGATGCACGAAATCCATTCAAGTTAAATGTACACGAATGATTAATACAGATTAATATAGACTTTTTGTAGATCAAGCTCGAGGTAATACGTGATATTAATGATTTATTCATATTATCATCGGTGATTTTTATTGCATTGCGCGACATTGCATATACTCTCTTTAAACTCTAATTTTTCTCGTGATGACGCATGAAGAACAATGGCGATATAATGTTTTTAACGTCCAAAATTGCTTATTAGAGAAATAAATTAATAGTCTAGTATTGAATAGGACATGTAGTTTTGTTGTAAAATGGCAATAGGAGGGGCATTTTATATATATCCGCAACTATTTCGTTCGAATATTTATTAGTTTTGTAAAACATAAAGTGAAATTCGAGAGACTCAATAAACTTTATAGTCGATTTTAATTTCGTCTTGTAAACATTATTAACTCGGAAAACTACTAGAGACACATATTTCGCGGACTCGATAGCGTCAGCTTTATTTTTTACAATTTACTATTCTTTGGGAACAATATTGTGGAAGGATGCTGCTGACGTCAATGGTAATATTAAAAAGAGACGCGAGTCCTAAACTCGGTAGAATAAAAGCCAACTTGTGCCCAAGTGAATTTAAAATCGATAATTCAATATAGGAAGATAGAATAATTATAGTCGTATTAAAGTTAAAGTCAAATGAACATTTCCGTTAGATTAGTTATAAATTTACTTATACTTACACACGCGCGCACATTGAAATTTAAATTTCATTTTCGCTTAGTTCATTATTCAATGTTTTAAAGGGTATTTTCGTATTTAAAAGCATTGATTGAGATTTTATAAATTGTCGAGATATTGGTTGTTGCTATTCCTATTTCTGTAAATATATATTGAAGTTTTCCAGATCAACAATATACATGTGACGCGTTAAGCAAATATTTATTCTCGCAACATTGTGCATTTGCTAATGCGTTCTTAATTTTTCATATAGGAATGCACAATAATGTGAGAGATTGTCATTTCAATGTTTCTCGTATATTAAACATTTTAATATAAATTGTTTCTAATCCATAGAACATGTACTGACGAATGCGTACATTTAATCAATTTATTAATTTAATAATCCGTTCGTGTTATATCTCGAAACATCTACGTAGATTTAATAATCATAAATAGCTCTCTGATGCTTCCTTGCGCATAAAATATTAATAATAATGGATAAGTGGCGCGAATTTGAGTCATAGTATGCCGAATAAAATAATAAATATTTCTTCAACTGTCGTTAGGAAATCATACATTTCTATGCTGAAATGTCTATATAATTATTTTGAAAGCATAAATTACGATTGTATCATTATTAAGAATATCAGGAATGATAATTACCATAGCAAGTTATTTAATGATTTATCAAAATCTTTGACAAACCTCTCAACTCTTGGCAACTTAAGTCATTAGTCATTTGAAAATTTCTCAAAATTTCTCTTCACTCAATAATGCCTGTATTACAATTATATTCGGATACTTTGATTGAATAATTCATTATCACGCGATATATCATGAAAATTATTACTAATAAAATATTATGCCAAACATTGCGCACATTAACAATCGTAATTTAATTCAAATCATTTTTTTTAACTTTAAATAGTAAAAGGTTTATTTTGAACCAAATATCAAATGGCAAAAATAGAAATTAATAATTTATTCACGAATAATAACAGACGTTTGGAGAAAGTTTTTTCTTCGCATTCGATGATAAAGTGTCGGTTAGTCGGTACAATTATTTATGCTAACGTTGCATTGATTAATATTTGTAAAATTTAAGCACGCAAATCGCAAGGAAATTATAGTAGAAATACATGATTATTATTAGGATTTTAGAATTTATGATTTTTCGCGTAGGCAGTCAATTCTTTTGATCACTTTGACAATCATTTTGACATTAGTAAAATTGACAATCCGGCAATTTCGTTAAATTCGCAAATTCTAATATTAGTTCGCATAAATTGAATATTAAATCTTACGAGTTTTGTAATTTATTGAAATTTGTAGAAGTACCATAATATCAATAAAGCTTTATCATAAAAAAAAAAAAAAAAAAAAAAAAAAAAAAAAAAAAAAAAAAAAAAAAAAACATTGTTTCACAAATTTTTCTTAATCGATTAAATACGATTAAGCATTAATATAATTTATGCAATATTACTAGTAACTCTCCTGCAGTTATAAAATTTTACATAAACTTGACGTTCACCCAAAATAATACAATAATTTGCGAGCCAAAGCGTAAAAGTTGTAATGAAATCCGTGAATCGTCGGTAATATGTCGGGTGTCGATCGTTAATCAAAATCAT
Organism: Ceratosolen solmsi marchali; assembly: GCF_000503995.2. Classification (NCBI taxonomy): domain Eukaryota; kingdom Metazoa; phylum Arthropoda; class Insecta; order Hymenoptera; family Agaonidae; genus Ceratosolen; species Ceratosolen solmsi. The sequence continues at coordinate 2,947,093 of NW_011948428.1, forward strand.
CGAAATGCATGGAAATCCAAGGACCCGAACCCATAACGATAACTTCTACGTACGGACGTGCATTAAAGTAAGAGATTTAAGTGCGCTCGAGTGTATGATGTATCATCGGGTTGCCGCCGAGGATTCTCAACCTCGGAAGGACAGACTTACGCGAAGAGTCCTTGGATTCCGGAATGGCGAACAGCAATTTCACACCGATCGCCGCGCCCGCCAGCCTCGAAGAAGCAATAGATAGCAAAGCAAAGCAGCTCCGTCGCCAAGGATCTAAAATTCCAACGGCCAAGTCACCGTCACTCCTCTATTATCATGCTGCAGGTCCGTCGTACACGCGCGTCGGCAGGAAGTCCTTCGTACGTCGGCGGCTACGTCCCTACGGCTACAACGATCCTCTACCAGCAAGTGAGAGAATGCGGCCGTCGAGTTAGCTTTGTTGCTGAGAGACACACAGCCAGCTTATGTCGCTACTGCCGTGGCCGTTGCCGCGAATAACGCCAGCAAACATCATCATGACGCCGCGATCCTCCGACGATTATGCCCCAATGACGCGAGTCCTTATCTCCTTGGAGCGCGAATTACGGCGTAAGCGATTATTGCGCATTTCCTTCGGCCGGGGATGTAGCGAGAAGGGTCAGACGAGATTCGCGAGATCGGATAATGGGTCGAATGTAAAAGTGGTCATGGGCGCTGGTTAAACGAGCGCGAGGGTTCCGCGGATCGAGATCGAGAGGAGAAAAGAAGTGGCTTGGGAGACGTTCGTCAATCATTGCCGTTCGAAGCTGTCAATTAAGTGGAAACCTTCTTACTTTGACACGTCGAGGCTCTGTGGAATCTATTTTTCCACTCAATTATTACGACTTAAAAATAAAACAACAATTTTTCATTTTCACCCGGGGGAGCGGTGGTGTTTGTTCGCTGAATGATGGGTTGGGCGCGCTTATTTCTCCGGTCGGATACGTCGATCTTCCATCGGAATGTAATTCATAATTTTTACGACAAAATGTATTGGAACGTCGTATTTTATTTTTCTCGGGCGCTCGGGATGTCGGACAAGATTATAGAATTTACGAAAAAGAAAAAAAGAAAAAAGAAAAAAACATCAAAAATAATCAAAGCGATTAAATTTAAGTTTGCCCGTAAGTGCAGTAGTTTAGTAATTTTATTTAGTCGCACAAAGCCAAGATATGAATATAAATTATTTCTTGTTGAATGTTACATATGTAGTAGTATTGTATGAATTTTGTGATGCCGTTGCTTTTATAATTTATTATTTGTCGTCATAATTTCTCGCACAAACTTAAAATACAGGGGAGTGCTCGGTAATGCTTTAGCATTTCACGAATATTTCATTCTGTCATTCCGGATACAAATAATTGGGAAAAACATTTACGGCTTCACATCGTACGTATACATTTGTAAGAGTCATTTTTCTCGTCTATTTTTACATTTATAACAAATGGTTTTTATGTCTAGATTGATCTCGATAGAATGAAATGTTAAAGGGAGAGAAAGGAAGAGGAGAAAATTGTGCTAAATTTGAATAATAGTTTAGAGATCGTAAACGGAAATAAAATTACCATTACAAACTAATGCACATTGTGAAGTGTACAGTTATATATATATATATATATATATATATATATATATATATATATATATATATAAAAATAAAAAAAATAGTCTTATAAATTTCGGTTGCATGTATATGGAAATTATTTCGCTATTTACCTGTGAAATTTTGCAATTCATAAGTATACTTAGGTTAATTGCCATTATTTTCATTTTATGTTTCATCACATTGGGACAAACAGATTGATTAATGTTCCTCGTGGATAGAAAAATTTTAACTTTCAACGAGTTTATTTGCCTGATGAGCGTGTACTTACTTGTTTGCTGTTTCAATGTCGTGGAACGTTAACGATTAACATGGCGCGTCTCTCAACTACAGTGATTGCACATCCGATTGGACAGCGATTTTTCAATTTCACGACTCGTCGCGACTTTTCCGAATGCAGACGAACGTTGAACGGGTTTCGTCAGACAACAACATTATAAGCATTTGCCATCAATATTGTAAACAACAAGTTCGATGACCTGTATAAGCTCCAAATAATTGCGGAAGTATGAGTTCCAACGGGCGCCATTCTAAAATTATGATTCACGAGCGATTAATCCATAGGGATTAAAAATATTAAATATTAGGCGTCTCTTATAAATTGCGAGATTCGCCATTACTTTTTAATAAATGTTGCAGTAACGAGAACTCGTAGTGGCCGAACTAATTTTAGCAGTACCGAGCCAGACTTTTCACCTGGTAATTGATTTCTAATCCACGAAAGCCACAAAGGCCACTTATTATCTATGTTGCGAGGAACGTGAGTGGCGTTGCCCTTGTCCAATGGCCACTTAACGATCCATTATTCCAAAACCAATGCTCGCTTTTAAATTTAGACTAATAATCTGCGGATTTGTCATTGCGAAACTGCACACTAACACGCGGCAGCAACTTTGACTTTATCCAACGACTTAATCAGAGCTATGATCAGCACAACAAATGCATTAATCGCTCGCTTAATTCATAAGGAACGAATATTACGAGCTGAATATTACGTGTGCCCCTAGTCTATCCCTAGATCATCTTGGTCATTTGGAATCTCGAGCTGGTGCATCGTCGTAGCAGAGTCGCGTGGAGGAGAACGGGAAAAGTCGAAATGGAAAGTCCGGGGTATGTACCGTGGCAGCGCGTTACAGCAAAATAGAATCCGTTTGCTGTCGTGGCCGAGTACCGCGATAATCCTAAACCCTCTACGCCATCTAGGGGTCCGAGGAAGAAAAGTCATCCACCCACGCGATCACCGACTCCGTATGAGCGCTGGACGGTCAAGCGTCTATTTTCAAAGAGCGTATCTCGTGTGCCGACGGAGGGCCAAGCGGAGAGCCAAGCGGAGAGCCAAAAGGAGGGCCAAGCGGAGGGCCAAGCGACAGGTGAAGGAGGTACCGCCTCGCCACGGGATGGTGGTGGCGGTGATGGGGGGGGGGGACCCCAATTAAAAGCGGCGGGGCGCGGATTGTCCGTACCGTGAAAGCTCGGAGTCGTTGCCTCTTGACTTTCACGACTGTTGTCCGCTGCCCGTCGCCGGTTTTAGACGACTCGGCCCGACACGCCCGAAATAGACAAACGACACGAGGCGACTGCGACGGGCTCGTCGCGGAAAAGTACCTGGATTGGGCGAGGAGTTAAATGCTTGTGCCCCGGTTTTTCTTTATCGATTATTAATTGGTGCAATGGGCCTTACAGAGATTACCGATGTATAATCGAGCGTGTAGTTTGCGTGGGTAAATTCTTCTTTTCATCGGCGGAACGACGAACGTAGGTGGTGGATGATGGAGCGAACTTCGTTCCTTCGAGTTGGCGAGCTTGACCTATAGGGCAAAGCACGGTTTTGGCCCCGAAGGAGTCGCGTTTGCCGACTTGCGACTCCTTTGGAAAATCCAAGCCACTTTCATTCGTCTTTGAAAGTAGAAAAATTCTTATGCGTTTGGCTGCGCGGCATTTGACGACGGGGTGAGCGGGCATTGGGGGGGGGGGGGGAAAAAAAAAA
>NW_011948428.1:2950734-2964854 GCF_000503995.2 Ceratosolen solmsi marchali
GTGTGTGGGGGGGGTTGTAAAAATAAGAAAAGCCTTCGAGAATGACGCCAAATCGAATGGAAAATTCATTAGTGTTAGGCTAAGCGAAATCGCAGCGCATGCATTTATTTAAGTAGAAAAATAAATAAAACGAGTAATATATGCTCGCGCCAAGTAGCGGGAGCGATTAAATTTAAAGTACGGAAATAGCCGAAACGAGCGAAAGTGATGAAACAACTCGACGACGACGGCCGGTCAAGGTTCGCGATGAAAATTCGGAAAATTTTCGACTAACCTCGCCGCGCCGAGGAGAGTAGCGCGGAAAAAGCGGAAAAAAAATAATATAGGCGAAGCCTCGTCACTCAACATTGTTCCAAGTATCTCGTACTTTCAAGCGCTTACATAAACACATTCATAAACAGCAGTCGATTTTGTTTTTTCCGGTCGGTCGGAGCGAGTATTTCCTCGGCTACCTAAACGCAATCGCAATCGCATCGCCCACGCACGAGCAAAAAAATGGCGTGGGTCATGCCAATAAGCGCGCACGGGAAAGAGCGGCGATGGGTGGGATGGACGGGATGGGACAGACAAGCAGGGAAAGGTGAGAGGAGTAGGATAAAATGGCAAACGTACGCGAGGGACGAGCCCGGCTGTACTGGCATCAATATTTTTAGAATCGGCAATGTTCCACCGCCGGTTTCGACGCGTCGCACGCTGTCGGCCGAGCGTGTGTGTGAATTGGCTTGCGCGCGCGCCCGCTCATCCTCCCTCTCGACCAATTGTCCGCCCGACGACCGTTAATTATTAGCATTGCAGATGCGGCCACCGCGCGAGTTGTTTATCTTTCGCGATTGGCCGGTGACTTGCGACACCTCGTCACGCATCCACTGCTCCAAACTCGCGAATGCACCGAGAAGAAAAGAGCGGTGGATAATAAATAGGGCATTTGTGGATTTAGATGTACTTAACGAGATGTACCAGCGAGCTTTGCCAGTGTCCGAAGATCATTAACATTAATAAGCAATCCAATACGTTTGAGCTTCCATTATTGGCATTATTCTTTCTTAATTTTAATTGCATTTATCATACAAAATGAGAGAGTACAGCCACTGGTTTGTTTTTTCCTGCTGTGCATGAAAAGTGAAGAAAGCGTTGGCCCATTAAAATAGCACGTGCGAATAACTATCTTTGTCGCACTTATAATAACTAAGTATGATAGTGTAAGAAATTTTAGACGCTTTTTTACACAATAGGCGCTTATGTCAAGTACACTTGCACACCAACTATAATATCATCGATTAACAAGCATTTTTAATTTTAACGTATAAATCGGTGCCTAACAACAGAGCTTATGAATGTAATTCAACGTTCCTGTCACCTAACAAAGACGTCACGTCACCTAAGATGTCTAGATTATCTTTTGCTTACTAATGTTCGTCCCTAAATAACGAGTATCGATTGAACGAACGTCTCTCCCACGATTAAACAGCACCATCCCAATCCTCGGACAATCAGCGAAACGCCGAGGCCGAACATTATCAGCATAGCGGAAGGATAACGCCGCCGGCGACGAATCTGCCAAGATTCAAGAAGTACGAAGTCACGGACTTTAATTTCCTTAAGGTTTGTAACGCCATTTTCTTATGATTTCTTAGAACTTAAGCCGTTAGAATTCATTCTCATTTCATAAGGCCTTGCCTTTATTTATTTATTTATTTATTTATTTTTCTTTTTTCTTTTTTCTTTTTTTTTCTTTTTTTTCTTTTACCGAAATCGAGAGCGTTTATTGTATTTTTTGATAAAAATAAAGTTCTCGTTAGCGATATTCATAGCTCTGTAGACTGTAATTTTTGCGTTTCGTTGAATTTTGAAATAAACGTTCAAACATAAGTTCGCGGCTTTTATATAATAGTAGATTTAAAAGATCCATGGACGTTGAGTTTTTATGTTAAAAGTTAAAGAATTTAAAAAAATAAAAAATAATAAAAAACATCTATATATATATATATACATGTATAATTGTAAGAGCGACGAGAGCATTGTAAACCATGTGAGTTGTGAGTGACAGAGAAGAATTAAAAAATGCATTTTAATTAAATAAAACATCTTAATTTCTAATATAAGCTTATATATATATATATATATATATATATATATATATATACGCTAATTGCCTAGGCGTAACTCTATCGATTATATCTTTAAATAGAATTTATCGTTTGGCAAGTTCATTTCTTGCCGGACATAAATAGTTAAGTATATGATAATAAGTTGTTAAACGCTTTACGCTTTCGTAATTAAAATGCATTATATTAATTTGTACAGGTTCTCATCGTTGATGTTTAGTTTAACAATGAAAATAATTTGTTTAAAATACCAGTAAAATTAGAGTAGGTTCCTTAAACTTAAAGCTCGAATGTTTCATAAAGGCAATCACTCAAGTATTTAGAAGAAAGTAAAATTCATCTTCGCCTGTCGTTCGACGCCCACGTGCTGGCCTTTTAAAATATTTTAATGCCCTAAATTAAATAATATCAATTATATTCAAGTTAACATCAACGTCGATCAACTTTAATAATTGTTAAAAATATAAATATATTATATGATCAAATATATGTATACGTATTGTTTAACATTGAATAATGAACTTGTGAAAGAAAAACAAAGTATCTCGTTAAAGCACTTTTTCATTTGTATTTGTTAAAAGAAAATTTACTAATTACTTTGCATTAAATAATAAAATAATTTACTTAGCTGCTTACTTATTTAAATACTTGACGATAAGATGCCGATAGAAAGAATATATATATATTTATATTATTTTGAAAACTATTTTTTAATAGTGTTTGGATTTTTTCATATTAATGTGCAATAACTCAGGCAATATATTACGAGTATGTAATACGGCTAAATTTTCAATTTTTCGTGTGCTAAATAATTGTTAAAAAGGTTATTGAAAGTTGTTCTATATTAAATTGTCAGGAGCAGAATGAGAAAACGGAGAAGTAAAGTGTTTTGTTCAACAGGTATTAGGTAAGGGCAGCTTCGGTAAAGTTCTATTGGCCGAGCTTCGAGGTACCGAGTGCGTCTACGCCGTCAAGTGCCTGAAGAAGGACGTGGTCCTTGAGGACGACGACGTCGAGTGCACCCTGATCGAGCGGAAAGTCCTAACACTGGCGACCCGACATCCCTACCTCTGCCATCTCTTTTGCACCTTCCAGACCGAGTCCCACCTATTCTTCGTGATGGAGTATCTCAACGGCGGCGACCTCATGTTCCACATCCAGAAGAGCGGCCGCTTCTCCGAGCCGAGGGCCAAGTTCTACGCGGCGGAGATCTGGTCGGGCCTTATATTCCTTCACAAGAAGGGTATCGTTTACCGGGACCTCAAGCTCGACAACGTACTCCTCGACTTTGAGGGTCACATCAGGATCGCGGACTTTGGCATGTGCAAGCTACAGATATTCCTGGACAGGACTGCCGACACATTTTGCGGCACCCCGGACTACATGGCACCCGAAGTGAGTTGCGCTCGGCTCGAGTTGCTGACGGCTCGGCCTAATCCTTCATTAATCCATCTTAAAGTGACCGCCAAGTCAAGGGAACTGCATTTATTTCCGGATCATTGTAGTCGATCATTGTTGACGTGGATCATTGGCTTTTAATTAAACGGCTACTGCTATGTCATTCGACCTGGACTTGGGAAATTTACTTTTCACGCCCACCTCTGCAAATATCGCGATATTAATTCGCCTCGGTCGCTATTCCTTGCCCCGGGATCTCGAAAAATTTTTAAAAAATAAGCCAACATTCGTCGGACCATTTATTTTACATTTCCAACTTGACATAACGGGCCCCTGCATTCAGCCTCGTAATTTTCCCTTCACAAACATTTCAAAACATCATTATTACCATTATTCTTTCATAATTCCTTAATGCGATTTCCCAAAGACTTTTATGTTTTATTTTACTTTACCAATGTTTAAGACTATATATTAGACGATAAATTATGTTGACGAATGAATGATTCTTGGATCGTCTCGTTCTAGTTCGACCGATGGACATTGCCATTAGTAATTGACTAATAATCCATAATAATAAAATAATAATCAATCTCGAGCGTACGTCGACGCCATATACTAATAAGGTATTACGAGTGCCGAATTAAGCGCATTTCATAAGTTTATAAAAGTCGTTTTTCAGTTTTTGCAACTGCATAGCAATAATGCTGTTACATCGTATTACATGTGGTGTTGAGAAATTTCATCGATTACTTCTCGCTCCATTTATAGGAAATCAAACTATTAATATACTTTAGAATATAATATAGTACGCCGCGTGCAATAAATGATTTAGCAAGTCATTCAATCATTATTAAGCATACTGAAAAAGTAAAATCATGAGAATTAAATTGCATTTATCATAAAGTGCAAATAGTCTTTACGACGAGAATATCGAATAACGAACTGATGACTGAAAGCAATGGAAAATATTAATAAATAACTGTATCTTTGGGTTTTGTCTATTATTTTATTAACATTCAACAATTATTCGGGAAGTTGAAAATCTTTCATTCTACATTGCCTTATGATCGTCGATACGAGTGCTTTTAAGATATAACAGATTCAGTGCTCCGTCATGATAACATAGTTCGACAAATAATTATCAAACGGGTTATCTGCTATCTTCGTCCAATCGACAAAGAATTAACGCACGATTAATATGTCGGAAGAACGTTCGAGCATGCCTGCATATATTTTTGAATTATTATAATATCCGAGCGCTAACGTGTCGTTAATAACGAGCGATTCGAGATATTTGCCTTAATATATCGGGGAATCGATTAAAGTACTGACTAATGCTGACATTTCTCTTTCAGATAATAAAAGGACTGAAGTATAATCAAGCGGTGGATTGGTGGTCCTTCGGCGTCCTCCTATACGAGATGCTGACCGGTCAGTCACCGTTTTCAGGCTGCGACGAAGACGAGCTTTTCTGGAGCATCTGCAACGAGAGGCCGTTCATTCCGCGCTACCTGAGCCAGAGCTCGACCGATATTTTGGTCTGCCTCCTGGAAAAGGACGCGGGCAAGAGAATACCCGGCCACGAAATCGCCTGCCACTCGTTCTTCTGTGTAATTATTAATTTGCGGCTTCGTTATCACTATCCTTATCCTTATCGCTACGATCGATCTTGCCCCCTCCCAACGACTCGTCGCAATTTCATGATGATTTTTTCTTTTTGTAAGCACGCGCACGCCAAGACTCGGTGCGTTGTGTAGCCGCGTTACAACCACGAGTTTTTATCGATTTTTTTATCGACATATACATTCTACAAAAATACCTGTAATTTACAATAAGACGATTGTTTTGCATTAGTACTTACGGCATTGTTCCAGTCGATGCTCATTGTCTGCATCTCCGACGGCATCGCCACCTATGAGGAGAAAATTAAATAAACGTCGATTAACTCGAAACTCGTGGATTCTAACTACATTTTTCATTAGATTAAACTTCCTAAATTGTCAATTTGCACGTGCCGCGTTGATAATTGTTCAATGTCCTTTTTACCTACTTTTAGACGTTTAGATTTAGCAAATTTGGCTTGTGGGTGTTCCTTATGTTTTGTTTATCTGCCCTCCCTGTAGACGATCGCCTGGGACAAGCTGGAGCGACGAGCGTTGGAGGCGCCCTTCAAGCCCGCGGTGGAGCATACCCTCGACACGCGGTACTTCGACACCGCCTTCACCGCCGAGCGGCCCCGACTCACCCCCGTGCCCGACGAGATTCTCACCTCCATGGACCAAGCGGTCTTCCGCGGATTCTCATACACGAATCCCAACGCGACCGACTGAGGCGATCACCGGCGCTGGCTTCGACGTCGAGGTTGCCGCTCGCTGGCACACCCTGGAGCTACGCTCGAGCTTCTCTCGAGAGGAGGAGCGAGCATTCCGGTCGTCGGCTGACCCCTTAAATCAAGGGCCCATCGAGACTTTCATTCTGCCGCTCGTAACGGCTCGGTCGACCATCGAGACATAACGCGGATACCGTTTCCACGAGGATACCTATCCCGATGAAGTCAGACCCGCTTTCGGCTTCTTAGTGATCTCTAGCCGATAGCCCATGCCGATGCAAGCTCCCTGGAGGAGTTTTTTTTTTTTTTCTTTTCTTTTTTTTTTTTTTTTAATTCCGTCTCGAACATCATCTGCTCGATGATCGACGGAGAGCCTCGTCCGGGATCCCGGATCACTTTAATCGTCGAGGCTGTTAGTTACCCGTGCAGTAGCGAGAGTCTTTTGGATACTCGATCGCTTCGCGAGTCAATTATTATTATGTTTTGAGGTTGCGAGCATCCGAGTACCACAGGGATGTGACGTTTGGAAGACGAGACGAAATATATTCCGGGGACTCGTCCCGAGCTGACGCTGCACCGATCATCATCTCGAGAGAGCCCGGGCTCCTTTAAGGCATTAAGAGTACTCTGGAGTGTTTGCAGTGTTTGACGCTAAATGAGCGGCGGAGAGGGTGGGTTGGCGGATTGGCGGGATGGTGAGGGGGATGCGATAATCTTTCTTTTTCTTTTTTGCTTTTTTTTATTTTGTTTTTGCTTATCATTCGTGATAGCGTCCTGAATAATGGGAGCGTAGTTGGGAAAGCGAAGCGCGTTAATGGTGCCAGTGCTGCTGCATCTTATCTTTGGCTTCTCTGGTCTTAAGAAGGACCTTTACGAAGTTGAGAAAGGGCTCGTTACGTTCACGAGTCTCGGTAGATGGGTTATTATTGTCGCTGATGCGAGGGTCGCCGAGTTTCAAGCCTTGATTGTTGAAAATGTTGAAAATGCATTTATAATGTTGTTAAGGAAAGGTCGAATTTGCGCTTTGTGGGAAACGCGATGATTAGTCGCAATGGGGACGGTATTAAATGTCACGGGGTCAAATGGAATGCGGCCGGAGTGGGGATGGTGATGTAGAACAATATTATTTCTCAATGTCGAAAATCGGATTTTTAATGCTAATCAAACAAACGCTTCAGAGTCCTCTTAAGAGAGCGTTCACTCAATTCAATCGACTTTGTAAATAAAAAGTATTAGAGTACTATGAGATGTTACGCGATTCAAATATATGAACGATTAAATGGTAACACTGCTGTGTACGTTACAAATATTTATACGGATTTTCTTAATCTTTCTTTCTCCAATGAATTATTATTATAAGCTTTTAGTTGACTGCTCATTTTCTTGTTGTTATTCTATATTGTTCATTGTTGAGAATAAGTTGAAAAAAATATCCTTGTGATATAATCGAGCGATTTAGTAGAACTTGTATTATCGATAATTGTTATAATTATAAAATAACTTGTTGATTACTCATTGTTAAAGAAAATTATTTATTTGGCAGGCAGCGCATTGTGTATCGAAATTTTATAATTATCGAATGCCTTATCAAGATAAATATTGGTCAATTGACGATACCGTCGGATATCAATAGCCAAAATTACAAGTGAATTGAAATAAAAGAACTTTAAACATCGTTGGTGTTTTTTCATTCATTTATATTTTACACTTTTATCAACGTCTTGAGTATCACTCCACTGTATAATCACAATGAATAACAACATTAAATGTGAAATATTCGTTGAAAATCGATGTATTTATGAATTGTTGCAATTCTATGACAAACTAATATATGCATATATATATATATATAAATATTAAAAAATCCTTTGTAATTGGTATTCGTAAGATTATAAGTTTATTTTCAATATTTATATTATTACATTATGATAACTTTTAATTTCACTAAAACTTGCATTACATATAAAATTTATTTATTTATTGTTAAAATATAGGAGAAAATATTTCTTAGATTAATTTTGCATATATAGCTTATTTGGAATCAACTTGAAATAGATGTAAGAAATTATCTGAAATTGAAATTTATAAAAATTCATAGGGTACTGGAATTATGAAACAATTTAACATATAACAGAGTAATATATTGAGAATTTAGAAAAAGCTTTTAAATAAATTAAATGCCTGACGATTAATTTTCGTAATTTTCTGAAACAAACGTTTTAAACAAATTATTCATTGCAATGCTGCAAAAGCTGTATTATATAATGCAAGACGAATATGTAAATGAGAAAATTAAGAAATTATAGTGAATTTCAAAATAGTTGAATTATTTATGAATGTCTGAAAAGAAAAGAAAAATTTATAACAAATATATATATACGAATATTACAGTATATACGTTGGTTTTCGAAAATCAAACGTTGGTTTGATTTATATATAACCTACTAATAGAGCAAATTATAATGAGATTTATTTAATAAATAAATACAGCTTTATGTGTCTTTTAATTTTTCATAAATTCTGAAAATTCGTTACTTTATAGTCTAAATATTATTTACAGGTATTTTAAGAAAATATCGTTTTGCCATATTTTTAATACGCATATATATATATATATATATATGTATATATATATACAGGTGACATGCAATTGGTTTTTCCATATTCGAGTGCGTTTTTAAACGCAATAATTTATTAAATTTCTCTTTAATTTTAAACCATTGATACTGCAATTACCGATATATTTTTTTCCGATGCTTATTGTCCTGTGTCGTAAAATCTCCAAAAAAAATCACAAAGCTCGAATCGTCATAAAGGACCTATTTACTGTTGATAAAATTGAGGTTATGTTGATATTATAATACTTAAATAATCGTGGGAGGCTGAAAAAAGTCGTTTAAATAATAATAAATCGTAGTAACTGTTACAATTGACACTCGAGTGTATAATGCAACTTGCCTGACTTTCCAAATCCGAGAGAGAGCTGACAATGGCAATATCCATCCGTATATTGCAATATCGATAGCATCGTATTATAATTACTCGAAAGAAATGAAAATTCTATTCCCTTTCGCGCAATGGGCGCAGTCATTGAATTTTGAAGTTGATTGTAATAACGGCACACGCGAAATAAATCATCGCGGCTCTCGCGCAGATCGCAATCGTTCCTCTATTCGACATCTCAAGTGGCCATTCCAGCCCTCGTGGATTTGCGCTACTGTCACGTGACATGCCGAGCTTGCAATATGCGTACTCGCGTAGACGAGCAGACGTGTAGTGGTAGGTAAAGAGAGAGAGAGAGAGAGAGAGAGAGAGAGAGAGAGAGAGAGTGAGACACGACTCTGGTCGCCTCGTGCCAAGTCGTTCGGGTTATTAATACACGCGGGCACGGAGCAGCTCCTTATTATTTTTGCCCCGGTAGATTAAGTTCGAGTGGCCCGCCCCGTCACACGCTCACTTCCTCGACTCTAATCGTCTTATTTCCTCCATCTCTATACTTACTCTGGCTCGTGCGTCTTCGATAACACTCGGCTTCCCTCGGCTCGACTCCTACGCCGTCACTTTTTCGCAATGTGGCAGGTGGGGGCGTCGACCATTATGTAAATGCAATCATTAGCCGATGATTTTGTTTCTCTACAAGCATTCGTCGATCGCGAATTACGGAGATTTCGATTTATCCAGATTAGAAGAGACGGAGAATGGTCGGGCTTGTTGACTAGACGTGAGCGAAAAATTGGAATTCGCCACTTGGTAAGCAAAATCGCTCTCGTCTCAACGCGACTGCGTAAGAAACGAATATTGCCTTTGTGAATAATAGTGTTATTTTTGGTACTTTAAAAATGAAATTCCTTTACGAGTTCAATCTGTGAAAATATTTTTTCCCCTTATGGCTCTTGAGCCAAAGAAAACAACTATGTAGCCAAAAGGCCAAAAGGATGAATTCTAAACAGAAACATTCCACCACTCCTACAAATACTTGGTATTGCTCTTTCTTTTTAGTTTATTTCCCTCCCCCCCCCCCACCCCCCTCGTTTTACTAAGGCATATTGATTATTCTGCTAAAAACATAATTATTATCTTATTCTATAAAATTAGATTATTATTAATATCTTATTATTAGATAAGTAAGCAATAACCCAATCCCAATCCAAGAATTCGCTCTATGTACAATAGATATTGATGTTGGCATTAATGAAGTAAATGAGCTCTCGCTATTGGTTAACTATTGTGTATTAATATTGTCTATGAAATTGCTCACAAAGCGATTATGAATCAATCACATTCACGTTAATGGAAATTGGAAAAGCGAGGCGGTGGTGGCGGCAGTTTCGTGGTAAAGATTTTAGCCGATCCATGATAGCCGATCCGAGTGACTGAAAGTACTCGATAGCAAATATATCAGGGATGGGCGCTCGGAGCTTCGAATCCATAGAGGTTCGAATCCATCCACGATATTACGAGCTCGATGAAGCTCTTGGAAAAGCACCTACTCCCCCTGGGGCCCGAAATCCGGGCTCCGAGGCGACGAGCCCGAGGAGAATGGAGATGATGATACGAGGATCAGACTCGACGACCTCGCGTGCGGCAGCGGCTTCTTCGAGCATCGCCTCGGCACCGTTCGACAATGAAGTGGTGCGCTAACTTTAGACTCCTCGCGGTTGCTGCGAGATCTAATTGTCGAGGAAATATCCGTTAAAGGCTGATCGCGGCCCTTCAGCTTTTGCACTGCCGTGAATTCTTATTCGCGCGGATGTCGAGCCCCGATTGTAAACGCCATCTTCTGCGCGGAGATGGCGAAGGGACGCGAAGGGTCGCGAAGGGATGCGATAGAATGGATTAAGGAAGAGGAATGAGGATAATGAGGATGAGGATGAGGATGAGCACGAGGAGGAGGATAATGAGGATGAGGAGGTGGTGTAGGAGGAGGGGGGTGAGGAAGGGGGGGGGGAGGATTTTGGATAAGTGAGGCGATCTCTCGGTCCTTTGACCACTCGCTTTTCGGACCAAATTATACCATAAAGAAGCGATTAATTAACTTTTAATCTTTAATCTTGTGCATTCGGATCTTTACATTTAATATATCTGACTTAGTTTGCGTGCGGTATATGTTAACTTGATGATTAACTCGATCGATTTCTAATTCAATTTTACTTTTGGGTGTAAGGAAGCCGAGGCACATTTTGAACATTTTACAACTACATTTCTTCTTTAATAATTAAATGTCAAATAAATCAAGGAAAATATTTGAAAATGATGTCCATTGAACCAAATAATTTATGCATGTCTGGAATAAATACTCTTTTGTCTTTCTAATAGTGATACATTGAATTATCGTAGAAATTCATGAATACTCCTTACTTCTATAAGACTATTTTCATTTTTTCAACGATATTTAAACGAAATTAGGGAAATTATTGAAATTTGTATTTCAACCAAATATTTTAATTCCAATGCTTAATCAAGCAATTGCTGTACCATTGTTGGGAAAAATTTATGCTCAAATATTTTCAAACGTATGAAAATATTTGAGCATAAATTTTACTTATTTTACTTTTATATACTAATATTTTAATATTTTACTTTTATATACTAATTTTAAAATTCGCCAAAATTCAAATGTCAAAATTTTGAATAATTAAAAAAAAATTCTAAATTCATTAGAAGAATTATTTTTCATCATTAGAAGAATTATTATTTTAAGCGTCAATTTTACTGATTTTTCTTGAATTATGATTAAACTTTTGCGAGAAAAATCTCGAAAAATTTATCCTTCGTATAATACATTTTACATTTTTAGCTTTTTTCACATTACTGACTCAAAGACATTGTACTGTCAATGTTGAAAATGCTTTATTAATACATAATGTTATTGTCATATTATATCGCAATATTGTAATTTAACAATTTTATCGGGTATCTATTAATTTATTAATATGATTAATGTACTTAATAATGTAAGCAGCCGTCGATAATGAAAAAAAAAAAAAAAAAAAAACATTTTGCAAACCTACATTTACTAGATTTTTAATAAAATGTAAAACTAATAATTATGAGAGAAGCGTTACAAATGATAAATATTTAAAATCCTCAAATCGAAATTAATTTAATCACATCACAGGCACATGTTTGTATTACGTATTTCTAAGTAGTTCTGGCGATGCAATAATAATAATCGCTAATTAAATATGCCAGTATAAACAATCACAATTTCACGTAAAATAGGAATCTAACTGTAATTAACGTTAGAATTTCTGTCTAAATCATTAATTTGATTTTTCACAGCAATTATGCGTATTTTGATTTTTCATAATTCTATTTGTAATTAACGGCGACTTGTGTCTTACGATATAAAGAAGGAAAATCTATTATATTATATTATATTATATTTTTATTTATTAAATTATGTAATATTAATTGTCGTTACTAATATTACATTTAGAAATTAATCTTTGATATTAATCTCCTTAATCAATGTATTTATTAATGTATAAACACATATATAAAAAAAAAATGTTGTTTTTTTTTCTCAGCAGAGTTGGTTAGATAATTCACTGTCTAACAACGTTATTTGACCCATTAAATCGTAATATCAAATGTCTAAAAATATTGATCATATTTTGTCTTTAGATAAAATTAAGTGCATAATGTTTAATGACGATACACAAACTATAAATATGCTTGTATTTTAACTTAATGAGCTCAGTTAAATGTAAAGTGATCATTCTAAATTTGCAACGTATAGTCGCAGACTTGATAAAACATATATGATTAAGGTCGTTAATATTATGTGTTTGTAAGCAATGGCTTATGAAAACTATAAAAGCCGTTAGCTTAATCGTATATTAATCCTCTTCTTGTGAATAAATTGTCGTAATTTAGAATTGCAGATACTTTAATCTACGTTAAATTTCTTCCTTTTTAAGTTTTACGTAATAGTCAATATAGGACTTGACGCATCAACACGCGATTCCATATTTCTAAAATAAATTACCTACCCAAGTTTTAGCTTCACCTCCCCCTTCACTTACAATCTATTTTTTCTTTTTAACACATATTTAATTTTATATTTAACTATTAATGACAATTTTTCAGACACGCGCACGCACGCGTGCGCACACTATTTTCATAAATTTGAACGCGCATACTTTTAATAATTAAAGTATTTTCTATCATAAAATAATGTAATTATGATGTATAATATAATGTAAATGTAATATACCAAAAGTTTGGAACAAATATTTTCCGACTATCATTTATTTAAATATTTATGCCAGCATGTACTTATCAAATATTTCATTCTTTAATTTTTCCGTAAATGCAACTTTAATATGTATTACTTATGACAAAAAGTAAAGATTGTTGGGGCAACATGAGTGAAACGATTCGGAAATAAAATATAAATTTTATTGCAGTAAAGTATAAATATATTTATCATTACCTTTTTAACACTTAACTCAAGTAATTAAATATTTTAGTTGCTCAACTTGATATGTGATTAATTATTATTTGCAAAATATATGTTATATATAATATTAATTTTTTAATTTTATTACATACTATCTTAACTAATATTAACAAATAATTTGTCTTTATTATATTTTTGACAAAGCGTTTACTGCAATCATTCTATTTCTAAGAATAAGCGTTTAAATGAAAAAGAAAAAAAATTTGTTTAAAACAAACTTATTTTTCCAGTTTTACACTTTGAAGTTTTATTTTAAACTATGTTTTTGTTACATTAAATCTCAAATCATTAAATTAGGATAGTCTGTTTATAATAGGAATTGAATGTTTATACATATAGTATACACACAATTGCACACTTATTCATGCAATTTTAGATACCACTTACGTACATATACACATGGGATTGCATACAAAAAGTATTTATGATTGTGAGAATATTACCGTTGCCATCGTAAGTTCCATAAGGTTTTCAAATATTAAAACATCCATTACCATCAATATATTATCTACCAATGTATTGTAATTATTTTAGTTTAATAAAATTTAATGAAAATTCTGAAAATGAATAACAAAATTTTTATTTAAGTTGGAATTTTTTAATAAAATTGATTTGATGACTATAGGAGTCTCGTGGGTGTGAGGGCTCATTCCGATTTCTTACACAACGATTCTCCATTCTTTTAGGATTTCGCGAGATCGTTGCCGACAGTTGACAGAAGAAAAAAAAGGAGATAAAGACGATGAAAAAAGCGTCCGTGTATACACGGAGACGCTCGTGATGCTGCGGACGAGGAAATCTAGAAATAGAGGCTCGCGCAGTT
>NW_011948428.1:2964898-2977398 GCF_000503995.2 Ceratosolen solmsi marchali
CTCTTTCACGCTCGTTTTTTTTTTTTTGATTTTTTATTTTTGTTTTTACTATGAGTGTGGTTTTCCTTGTCTGCGGAAGTGCCTTTCCGAGATTCTATACCAAACCAATGAAAAACCGAGGGGACGTATTATTTAAAAGACGAGCAATAAGACGCGCAATGCTGCGTTTAATTTTAATTATATGTAGACGATTCTACAATATACAATTTCTCTTTGCTCGTAAATACGATACCATAATTAACACTTATATATATATATATATATATATATATATATTTTTGTATATATTTTACATTACTAAGAAATATATAGAATACAGTTCTCGATAATTTAATGTTCAAATTTTCTTTCAAGTGCCTTTATATGCATCAAGCCAATTTAGTTTAAGTTAATTAATATGTCTATATGTGTGTGTGCGTGTGTGCATGCACAAATATATATTAATACATAAATAGAATTTAATAATGTAATAGTGTTAATAGTGAATATTAGTCTTAATCAAAAACCAAGAGTTCTCGGTTAAAACTTCAAAATACTAGCACAATAATGTTTATAATATAATTTTTAGCAGTAAAACAATGGATAAGGTATTATTACTAATTACGTAGACAATGAATGTACAGCTAATATAATGACTAATAATTATAAAATTGTACAAACTGATTATAATTAATTGATAGAGGGGCATTACGAATAATTATAATATTCCTTGTGAAAATATTTGAAAATTACAATTCAATTAGATCTCTTCTAAATGATATTGCAGATAATTCACGCACCGTTTTTCTATTTTGGTCATCGTTAATATAATGCTAATGGAAATTATAACGAGAATATAGGTATATTTAATACTTGTTTGCGAATAATGATAGTGCAAAATTATTATACCATATTCTAACAAATTCTGATGATTGTTGAAAAAATTATTCCCAAAGCAATGTTAGTAAGTTTATTTGAATTTTATAAGTAGAACGGGTGTTGCATGGAATTTAAAAGTACTCGAGCTCAAAATATCGAGAAAGTTCATCTTCCATCTCACGATCGAATAATTAAAACTAATAAATAAATAGTGTTCGACCGTGCTGGCACTTTATTAACTAATTGATGTAAGAAGTATGCTGGTAAAATAAAATTTTTATATACAAGATAGTAATTATACTTAAAAATCTTATCATTAAAATCTCTCGATACGAGTAGGAATGACCGTTCGAATTTGACTTTTATCAGATCGATTGATATTTTTCAGGACGGTATTTACTTGAAGAGTGCGGAAAATATTCCTTGCCGAAGGACTCGCTGTTATAATCCATTAATTGTCAATGGGATTATAAGCTTGAGAATCCACGTGCACATCGGACGTCTTAATTGAGTCCGCTGATGAAAATGCGACAGGAGGTTGAAGGGAGTGGGCGTCGACCGGGGATCGTGGAAAGGACGATGCCGGGGAATCGGTCAACGATCCGCTCGTGGATGCGTCGGGAAATCAGTATGAGTCCGCGAGACTGGCATCGGCGGTTCCCCAACTCCTTTATAAATAGGCCGCCGTCCTCCCCCGCGAGCTATTTTAAATCCGCGCTCCTTCTGCTTAACTCCCCTATGCTCGCTTTCGAATTAATTTACAAATTCACAATGTCCAACGCTCCCTCCAGCGCCTTTAGTCGCCGTTAACTCTGCCGATTACTTTTCTACGTCGGCCGTATATGGCTTTTGACAAATAGCGTCGCTTGTCTGACACATAAACTGGTTTCCTAATTACTTGTTTGGCGATTTTACATAGAGAGAGAGAGAGAGAGAGAGAGAGAGAGAGAGAGAGAATCACGAACCAGTGTACAAGTCAGTTAGTTCAAGTATTGCAAATTCGAATTAGGGAGGAAAGTGCGACGGACGATGCACGAGGAGATACATTGAGAATTGGAGCGAATGCTTATGTATTTCAAAATTCATTTATAAATTGATGCAATTCTTATTCTATTTCATACTCATAGTTTCTACAATTATTAAAAAAAACTTACAAAAACAATGAAGGAATAATAATAAACACAAAAAGTACTTAATCATCAAAGGCATCGAATGGGTAATTCGAACCAAGGTTGAAAGTTCGATTTCATACGGTTAAATTCCTAAAATTAGGTTCGCTTGGTTATTTACAGTCGAACATTCGCCCTTTTGTACTTCAATTCTCACTTCATTTTACTATTTATGTTCCCTTCTTTTTCACCCTGTCTCTTTCATTCTACTAATTATAATCGAGCTTGTGCCAAAGCTTAATACATTAACATTACTATTATAATCTGTCTATAAGATTATTCAATGTGGATAAATAAATAAACCATCTTCATCAGATTCTTTAGGATGAAATCTGTGTCGCAGTTTCGTTAGTAATTACAAAGTACGAGTGCCCTTAATACCTTAAGCATAAAAGTGGTGCGCACCCGCGCGTACAGCTACACGTATACACGCACACACACGCGCACGCACGCACGTACACGCACGCACACACGCACGCGCACACACACATATATACAGTTAAAACATAAAATTATGAAAAACGTTGCAGTACGTGTTTATGAATTTTTCATGTACTCCAATTTCTATTTCTCATTTGCCCTCCTCTCGTCCGACATCCCCCCCCCTCCCTTCCTCACTCAACCCCTTCAACAGTCCGTCCGTTTCTCACACTTTCTTTTTCATTTGCTTTACTTTCCGCCTTTCATTCGCACATGTTTATCTTTTTCCATGCGCTTGCGCCGGCACGCTCTCGCTCGCTCTCCCTCTTACAGTCTCTTTCTTCTGCCTCTTCGGCGAGACAAGTGTGTGACGCGCGCACAAGATACACTTTCAGTTTTGTCCAGTCGTTCGTTCGCGACTGCGGGACGCGCGTCGCGACGCACCGCTTTTTCTCGCCGACGCTTCGATCACAAACATACACACTCGCGCTCGCGCACGCAAACACAACAAATACCGATAAACAGATGCTTGTGCGTGAAAAAGCACGCGCACGCACGCGCGCGTATGCATGAGCAAGCGGAGGCGCACGGACGTGCGTATTTACGGGTGCCGCGAACGAACAAAGCCACGAACGAAGCTACAACGACGAAATAAAGTAGCTTAAGTAAACGAATACGCGCGAGTGGACGATTTTCTTCTTTCTTTGTTGTTCTATTTTGTTTTGTTTCGCATTTGTTCTTATTTTTTCATAAATTTCACAACGAAGAGCACTCATCATTACGAACCGTCAGAGCCGATGGAAACTTTTTGATTAGCCGGGAACGAAGGGGCTATAATAGAAGAGCGAAGAATAGCGAATGAAAGAAATGGCTCAACGAAACGAATATTTGTAATTGTTAAGTACGTGGGAATTCTTCCAGTCTCAGTTAGGTAAATACTTGTGAAATTACTTGTGTCATCAATTTGGCGATCCAACACTGCATTTCCATCAATGCGAATATTGTCAATGCGAGTACACCTGTCGCGGGTTGTGTTCATGATTGTTGTTTGTTGAGATTAGGGGAGAATCGGGGCGGATGAAATTAAATTGCAACGTTAGTTAATTGTCGCGTTGCGCCGGTGTATGTTGTCGAAGAAATTTGATCCAAAATGGAACAACCGAGGAGAAAGTAGGCTTTTCTTGCCTTACACGTGTCATAAGATCATTAACGCCGAGCGGCATTTCAACGATAAATTGCCCTTTCGCTTTTCAACGATTTATGCATTAATCTTAACGATGGGGGATTAGTTGTTTATTTTCTTGTCAATTTTTTCTTAAAAAAATTATTTAAACTAAATATAATGTTAGTAAGATTAATTTGAAATGACAGATTTGGTAAGATTAGCTTTCGCCCGTATAATTGTTAAAGGTGACGATGAGTCTCTGTGGTAGTAATTTGACACGTGAGTATATCAATGTTTAAACAATGTTTTATCAACAAAACCTAACTGATAAATATTGAATTTGATTAATTTAGTTTAGTTCTAAGTCGCTTATACGTTCGCTATGAATTATTACAAAATTGAAAAAGTATCGCAAAGCCGCTGACAAACAAACAATCGAGGAAAATTCAGGAGTTTTAATTACTAGAATGATTGTGATCTCGAAAGTACTTTAAATGAATTAAAAATTAAAAAGTGACACAGTTAAATCTGCGTTATTTTTAGATAAATCTCCATTTCATTCTAAATTGTAATTTCAATTCATCATTTGCTGATTAATTAGCAATTTAAATCTTGATATATGGCCTACACACGCGTCCCTCAATACATTATTATTTATAACTATGTATGCCTTTATATTATTTTTAGTGTTTAATATTTAATAAAAATTTATTAGGCATCTAGACGATTGAAATTGAACTGTCTTACTCTAACATTTAGTTGAATATTTTCCTTAAAAGTCAATCGTCAAATAAATTTGAGCTTTTATTTTACTCTAACAGTACGCTACCATTATAATAATATATCTAATTAATAATAATTTTATACATGTTCTAATTACCAATTTTCATTATTTCTCTTTAATTTTTTGACACCATCTAATTATATTTCATACTTACGAATGTCCGAAGCTATTATTGGGCTCGATCGATTAGTTGTAGGACAATGACACAATTAATCCATCGATCAGTTTTCGATCTATTTTGAATGAACAATGTGCTCAAAATCTTACTGTTATTTGCTTCTCTTTTTTTTGTTTTGTTTTGTTTTAGTTTTTGTTTAAGAGATCGCTTGATATTATTCGTAAAAAATGGATAAGATTTTGTTTGGTTGGTCAGTTAAATTGGCAATATTTCGAGATTGGAATCATGAAATATTTTTTAACCATATTTTTAGAATAATATCAGGCGATCATAATTATCATCCTGTGTAATTTATTTATTCAGAGAATTTACTTATCATACTAACGCGATACAAAAATAATTACAATGACGCAAGTATGCACCTACTTTTGAGGTTATAACTTTCTCGCCGATCTTTCGTTTTCAATATAATTTTCAACCGTTAATTTCAATATTTCTTTATCGCTATAAACTTATGGTATAAAGTACACTCTTCGAGACTATTATTGATTATGGAAAATTGTATAATAAAATATCGGATCCAGTTAATTATGATAATATTCGTTAGTATTGTGCGTACCAATTGTATTTTTTCGAAGTAGTAATGGATGAATCGACAATCGCGGTATAAAAAAAATCTCGCACATGTTTTACTTATATTAATCAATTACGAACTTTCTCTTTAATCGTTGGTTATAAAGAAAAAAAAAACAACATTGTCGCGCATTGTTTAATAATGTTTCAGAAAGTACGTGATTATAGTTGCAGCTAAGCTGAGCAGCTCATCCGAGATGAGCTTTGGTGAGCTTTTAATGGATGGGACAGGAGCGACGACGAGCGCATTTAAAAGCGACGCCTAGAGCGAGGGGGCGCCCGAAGTGAAAGTCGAGGCGGCCTTGGACGGAAAACGAAGAGCTAAGAAAACGAGAGAGAGAGAGAGAGAGAGAGAGAGGAGTGTGTGTGTGTGCAGCGTAGTTCGTAAAGAAATGGCGAAGATGTTTAGTTCGCTGCGCCTGGCGACGATGCGCTCGCACAAGAAGGCGAGGCCGGGAAGCGTAGCGACGAACGCGAGCTCCGACTCGACGCGCACCGATGACACCACCGCCAACGCCAACCATCATCACCACCAACAGCAGCAACAACAACCACACCAATACCAGCATCAGCAGCAGCAGCAGCAGCAGCAGCAGCAGCAGCAACAACAACAGCAACAGCAACTGCAAGTGCAGAGCTACTTCGCGCCCAACTTTCTCACTCTAGATGAGGTCGGCGAGGCTGGCTGTCCACCGACCAGCCTCACCTCCAAAGTCGCACAGGTGCCCGCCTCGTATGCTCCAGACTCGTTGGCTGTGTGTCTCGCGTCTTGTCTCGGTGCATCCTCTCCGTCACCTTCTTCTTCGTTGTCGTCGTCGTCGTCGTCGTCGTCGTCGTCGTCGCCTTTTCGCGGGAATTCCGGCGTCTAATTTTGGCATCGAAACGCGCACGACGACAACAGCGTCGAGAGCTCTCCGTACGAGCACGTTTGCCAATGTATGTGCATGTCTTAAAGAGGATCGGATAGCGTCTAGTCAGACCTTCCTACCCGTACTCACCCCCTTCAAGGCTAATTATCACCCTTGAAGCTCGAGCCCAACTTTTTTTCCATCTTTAAATCCCTTTTCCGCTCTCTCTCTCTCTCTCTATCCTCTCTGTCTAGCGCGAATTTTGCAATCTAATATTTTAAGGGATTGCGATGGATTTTGAAGGGTTGTTAAATAATCTCAATCCTATGCTGCATACGCATATACATAGCTTAATGAAATGTTTGATCGCGTTGTCGCATTCATAGATCGCAAATGGTAACAAATGATTTGCTTTATAGTAGCAGCGAGTATATAATTGCGGCTCGACTTTATTTAAAACATTTTTTTTTTGCCGAAGTCTTATTGAGTATAAAAACGAAAAAAGGAAAAAAAAGAAATTCGAGCAAAGGCGCGCATCAATGGTAATAGATAATAAAGTACGTTGTATCCGGGCATACGAAGCTTAAGTTGCAGGACGTCTAAGTTTACCACCGCTCCACTATTAATACCAACTATTAATATTTCGGTCGATAAAGCAGTAAGTAGCAACAGCAGCAGCAGCAGCAGCAGTCGTACGAGACAAATGCAAAACCGGGTTATTGCTCAAGACTGTAGTGGCTCCGGCTCATCCTTGCGTTATAATGAAACGGTATTTGATAAACATTAGCGCTCTGTCTTTCCCTGTACCTTGGAATTCGAGGCGTTAAACAGAGAAAGATAGATAGATAGATAGATAGATAGATAGATAGAGAGAGAAATTAATTTCGAGAACGCCGAGAGCGATGCGGCTGCGGCCCCGGTACTTAAAAATAAGTATATTTTTGAAGAGGATGCCAAGCGTAAAGCCGCGCTCCCCTTGATAATAATACCCTTGTCAGCTAATTTGAACGAGCGTCGTCGGGATGGCAAAGACGTTAAGAGTTGGTGGAAAAGATCAGCGGTGGGCCATGGTTCTTTCCCCCTATTGATAAATTCGAGTAGCGCGTGGAGGATCATTTGGCCACTTATGCTCATCCTATCATAAGAGATCAGCCTGACGAGTTTGGCAGCTGCGCAATCGTCGGCACTCGATGAGAGTAAAAAAAGAAGATGTTTACTGCAGGTGCGCGTGGAGCGCGAGGGCGGCAGCCTGGGGGTGACGCTCCGCGGGGGCGTGAGCCGCGTCCTCGTGGTGACGGGTGTGAAAGCCGAGGGCCCGGCGGCCAAGGAGGGTCGCGTGCGCCCCGGCGACCGTCTCCTAGCCGTCGACGACGCTGAGCTGCGGGGCTTGACCCTCGCCGAGGCCCAGCGCGCCCTGAGACGAAGCTCCGAGGCGCCCGTCGCCTCCCTCACCATAGAGTACGACGTCGCCAACATGGAGGAGATCAGGGCGGCCACCTCGGGGCCGCTCCTCGTTCAGCTCGAGCGCGGAGCCTCAGGTAGGCCAGTCACTTCAATCTCGTGCACGTTTCAGCTCCCACACTCCCACAGTCCCGACGTACAATCCCCCTTCTCCATCAGTGGAATCTCAACGGGGGCTGCGTCTACCAGACGACGAGCGACAGACAACTCCTTCCTCTCCACGCGAGTAATCGTTAAATAAGTAATCAAATAGATCCTCGTTCACTACGAATCGAGCGCTCGCTGATCGCGGGTCCTTCCATTCCCTGTTTAACGAACGATTTAACGATCTAGCGATGATCGGCTGTCAGCGCGGGATCGCGATCTCGTCGGCTGGGAGCGAGAGACGAAATTACGGGGCAGTTTTGATTCGCAGGTGAGCTGGGACTGACGGTGCGCGAGACGCCGAGCGGCGTTTACATCGAGAGTCTGCGCCCGGCGAGCACAGCCGATCGATGTGGCGCCCTCCAGCCGGGGGACCGACTCCTCGCCGTCGACGACAGCCCGGTGCAGGATGCGATCATGGCCGCCAAGCTGCTGCGCAACACCTCCGAGAGCTGCCGTATCGCCAGGTACTTTCCGTTAAGCCTCCTTAGGCTCACTAAACGATATCAGATGTACCATCCCTTACTTATCAATATTTAAGCGTCTTCGAGCTGTATTTACGATGGTAAATCGAAGGTGAAATTATGAGATTATTGATTATTGAAAGAGAGAGAGAGAGAGAGAGAGAGAGAGAGAGAGAGAGAGAGAGAGAGAGAGAGAGAGAGAGAGAGAGAGAGAGAGAGAGAGAGAGAGAGAGAGAGAGAGAGAGAGAGAGAGAGAGAGAGAGAGAGAGAGAGAGAGAGAGAGAGAGAGAGAGAGAGAGAGAGAGAGAGAGAGAGAGAGAGAGAGAGAGAGAGAGAGAGAGAGAGAGAGAGAGAGACCTGGGATAATTATGTTTATATTGTAGAGATCGCGGTCGAGATCGCGGTCGCGGTCGGATGTGCACTTTCGCGCTTTGTGCATTACGAGGAAATGTCGATTGGCAATGGGTGAGTGAGAGGTCAAGCGGATGAATCATCGGACACCCTGAAAAAACGGGGACAATGACATCGAGCTCTCGAGTTTACGGGGAGGAGGGCCGATTGGTTTACAGCAGGATAGCTAGGAGAAGTCGAACCATCGATCTCCCCGTAGAGGGCGATTATTAAGTCGTAGTAGAGTTATCGGGGTTAAGGGTGACGGACTGTTTCGGAATCGAAGGTCCTCGCGCGTCTTCTCGTTCAACGTTGGGACTGATAGAGCGATCGCGTTCGCACCAGGTTGCAGATCCTACCGAGGCCGCCGAGCGCCTCGAGCCGCACGATGAAGCGTAGGGCGCAACCGCAGGCCCAGCGGGCAGCGAGGAACGCCCTTTACACGCAGGAGACGCTTACGGTGTTGCTGCGACCGGATCACCGGGGCCTCGGCATCGGTCTCAAACAGACCGAGGAGCGACTCGATTACGTCGTCGACATCCTCGAACCGGGAGGCCCTGCCGAGAGGAGCGGCGTCCTATTGCCGGGCGACCGCGTCATCGCCGTCAATCGCAGGAGTCTGAGAGATGTGCAGCCCGCCGAAGTCGCCATGATCCTCGAGGCGCCGCAGGTACGTTCGATCTCGACAACCTAACTCCTCCCTCTTTTCCGTGTCCTCTTTCATCCGACTCTTACTTTATCATTGTCGTCGTCGTCGTCGTCGTCGTCGTCGTCGTCGTCGTCGTCGTCGTCGTCATCATCATCATCATATCGTTACTTGGTCGACGCTCGTTGTGCGTTTAATTGTCGGTGATATGGTGATACCAGCGATTTCCACGCACAACAATGTATATTTATATTGACGGGCACGAACGATATATTTGTTCGTGATTCCCCCGGAAATGGACGATGAAAGGCGTTCTACCGCGAGCCCAAGTGTCGATAAAATTTTTTATCGCCCCACTAATGGCGCTCTTGAAGTTAATTCGCCCGCGAGCGGATGAGAGTGCACGGTTGTTTTAGAAAATTTACGCCAATTGCTTTTATAGGCTTGTTATGCCGAGGGAGAGACGAGCTTTTACAACGCCACTTTCAACAAATACACAATGGCTACTATTTTATAGAAGATTTAATATGAAATTCGAGTCTCGCTTGGAGCAATGCTGTTGTAGGCTCGATTAAGTGGATGAGAGTGTTTTTTTTTTTTTGTTTGTTTGTTTTTTTGTTTTTGTTGTTGTTGGAAGCTTGCAGACGTCAAAGGATCGTAGAGTATTTAACAAAATGTGTGAAATATAATTAAAAAAAATATATTGCAAGATACTGCGATGATTATACTTACTTAAATTGCAAATTTTGCATAATCTATTGTTCACGAATAATGGAATGGAAAGCTTAAATCCAATGTAAATGATGCTCGATGTTGCTAATAATGGCTGATATATTTTCACTGAAATTGTTCTTACATTTAGAAATCGTTCCTTAAGAAATATCACAAAACGTGGGTATCGATCTCGATCCCTGTGTATGGAGAAAGAAATATTAACGATTAATTCAAGATAGATGAACGTATGGCCAATAATAAAACATTGATAATTTAATTGAAGAAAAATTGAATAGAAATCTTAATTTGGGAACAGATAGGCTTCAAAGAGTTTGCCTCGAAACTTTTATCTCACTCCAATGGCAGACAGTCGTTTTAAATAGAATAAATCGCAATCATGGCTTCAAGAGCTGATGATTACAATATTTTTATTGCACATTTTGTAATATAAAAGTGTCGACGACCAGTCGACAGCTTCATAGCAATGAAAATTTTACGTTTCCTTATATTCGTTCGATCTTATGTGTTCCATACTTGTGTCATCGCGCGTAATTTTTTTCAGTACATCCACTTAATTCTTATATTAATTACGCGTATTTTTAACTGCTAGTATCACCTTCTTTTTCTTTTTCTTTTTTTTTTTTTTTTTTTTTTTTTTTTTTTTTTGTCATTTTTTGCATTCCACACTACAATGTTTCAGCAACGATATAAGCAATAAGCAATAAGCAATAAGCAATAAGCAATTTATGAAAAATTGTCAAAGAGTATCATATAAGTAATGGCCGACTAACGTTCGAGCCCCTCGAATCCCTGAATCCCTCTTATTTATCCATAATTAAACGACTTATTTCCTCGTCGATATCGACCCCACCTACTTTCGATCATAATCAAGAGCACGTGACTTTGTGAGTAGGTGGAGCTCGTCGTGGAGTACAAGGTCGGTGGGCCCGTGGTGCCGAGTTCCGGTGTATTCACGGTGCGTGTCGCCCGCCCCCTCGGCGGTCAGCCGGATCTCGGCATCACGGTCAACGAGGAGCTGCGGATCTCGGAGGTGCGCCGGGGCTCACTAGCCTATCGTACGGGGAGCCTCGCACCCGGTGATCGACTTCTTGCCATCGACTCTCAGAGGCTCGACCCGGGTGATCTGCGCCAGGCTGCTCAACTGCTGCACAGGCCCGGAAGTTCCGTGGTTGCCCTCACCGTGCGGAAACCCGACCTCATCGAGCCCGAAACCAGGTGCGGATTTATAATCGGGCGCTATCTCATTGCCTCGGGTTAGTTTGCAGATTATCGGGAGCTCCTTTGAGGCATCGACGATTAGATATTTTGAAAGTCGATGTTGGGAGGGCGGAGGATGTTGGTAATCGGTTATTTTGCAATTTGCTCTTTCAACGTATAAATTATATGACAATGGCGAGTGCGAAGAGGTCGATTATAATTGAGTAAAATAATTATCGAATCTTTAGTAGTATTATGATGACGCGTTGTGAGTTAATTGATCCTTTAACAATGTTATCCAAGGTAAATTGCGCTATTTACACTCACATTGATGATAATCAATGAGAAAAGCTAGTGCTGGAAATTAAAAGTAAACTGACGGTATGATTTACGCGCGAGGGAGGATCGTAGTAGATCGAAGTCGTATAATATGATATTATTATCGAAAAAGAAAAAGGATAAAACGATCCTTGTTAATGAGTATATGGATAGTTGACATGATTGCCGTAAGTTTGGCTTTCGAAGCGAATTACGAATGAAAGAGGACATTTGTCAAAGTCTCGGATCTCGCGCAGGGAGTCGAGCATTTCCGGGGACTTGGTGCAGCCGCAGTACTCGAGCAGTGCGCTCAGGTCGGCTCGCGAGAGTCTGCCGAGTGTCGACAGCGCTGTTGACTCCTGGGGCGAGATGGGTGACGTCGCCGGGCCGGAGATCATGAGACTCTGGGAAACAGCCTCCGTGGACAGCGGACAGTTGGATTTGCCGATGCCGCCCTATCCTTACCCAAGGTGACTATCACTTCTCTCATTCACTTTTTTTCTTCTTTTCTTAATTGTTGTCGCTTTATTTAGCATCGAAACTAAGTTACACGGACATTAGCATCGTGACTCTTACGATAATGTAATTTATGTCTTTCGAATGGAATGCCATATTTCATAGGTCGATGTAAAGCTCAGAAAATTACAATCCCATCGAGTTGAAACATTATAGCCGCTTAATAAAAAGGAAAATGGAAGAAGATTCTTCTTCTTCTTCTTCTTCTTCTTTTCTTTTCATTATTTTACGTAGAAACTTCTGTAATAAATGAGCAAATGTGGGAGTAAATGTCGGGATTTAATTTAATATGCTTGCGAATTATCGTATAAGGATGTGTTTGTACTATTTAAAACAAATTAACTTTGATATAATATTTATTTGTTAAATTACTAACGACATTCATGAGTTTTAGATCAACAAATAAGTAAATAGTAATAGAGCTGTCATTTTTAAACGTAATTTGAACCGAATAATATACAATATTTCGGTCTATTGTTTTATGTAAAATTTCATACAGCCGATTAGCATTTGCTATTAATATTGGGAGCGTTAAAAATAGATAAATTTAATACAATAAAAGAAAATAATAAAACAAAAAACAAAAAACTAAAAAACAAAGCACAAGTCTCGCGAGTTATAACGCGTACGATAA
>NW_011948428.1:2979384-3107412 GCF_000503995.2 Ceratosolen solmsi marchali
ACCCACCCACCCCCAAAAACCACTTACCAATGCTTGGAAATCGTGGTAATGCATATAATCTTGGGAATAAACTTAATTTGAGATCAGTTGTAATGACAGTAGTGTAACATACAATCGAATTACTCACAAAATTACTTTTCGAGTAAATATAATAACATTCTTATATACATTATGTATTTTGTATATTTAATTAAAAGAAATTATTAAATTTCGTGATGAACTTGAATCACATTGGGCAATCAGGCTTCGTTTCATTCCAAGTTTTTGTTTTCAAGAGTAATATAACGATAATTAATTACGTTGACTTCGAGAAATCCAACATGTCCTATGTCCAATAAACCATAAATATAAACCAAATTAACGTATTCTGGCTGCTAACTTTAATACGAGAGTTGAATATTATAATATGATCGCACCGTATCAACTACTTGTACCAATTTGTAAATATAAACACTTACAAACGTATCCCCTAATCTTCTTACCATTTATCATAAAAATAAAATAAAAATAACGGTAGTTAACGCAACGATTATTATGAATATATGAATACATGTAAAAAAAGGAATGAAAATATTACTATAACGACGAATAATAAGAATAATAAGATATTACTCGCGCAGTTGGTAGATAGAACATGTTTATTTAATTTAAAATGGGCAAGACTACTTTTGACACAAGGGGAGAAATCCTTGACAGACACAGGCCATTATTAACATATGTAACCGGGTATGACGTCGAGATGAATGTTACGATGCAATTCAAAGGGTTTATTCAAATTATAGTCTTCTTCAAGCGAATCTTTTGTCTAATGAAAATTATGGATCCCGGAATTATCAGTGCAATTACAGAAATTGCTGTTGCCACTTTTTTTTTTTATTTTTATTTTCTTTTGTTGCCTGCCATAAATACTGCGGAAGAAGAAGAAGAGGAAGAAGAAGAAGAAGAAGAAGAAGAAGAAGAAGAAGAAGAAGAAGTGACCGATTGCATAATCGGCTTATGTAGGAGTCACGCCTCTACAGTTCTGCTAGTTTTGGGAAATTTACCAAGTGGAATAATAATAATCACCACGATAATGAGTCTTAACGTTAATATTGCACTCGATGAAATACTCGTCAAAGACATCGCTTCCCGATCATTACATACAATGATATTATTAGTAGGAGGAGCTACCGTTCCTTTTTCAAAGACGAGTTACCTCATCTATTATTTATTATTTAAATATAAATAATATACCGAAAGTTATTAATCGAGGGAAACGAAGGTCAAGGATTTTCAACGATGATTTGCTACTGATAGTACAATGAATAATCGATTAGTTACTTCAGAATTAAACGACTGATTCGCGATATGCATAGTAAGAAAAATTTTACCTCACAATTATCAACGATATGCTGGATTTTCCAATCAATTAAAATCTTTAGACGAATAGGATGTTGATGCTTAATTTTTGGCTTCGTCTCTATCTCTATCGCGTGATGAAATTCAGACGATTATAAGGACAGTGTCGAGCATCAAAAATTTAATCTCAAAACTTTAGCCAGTAGGAGTTTATTCGTAATTATAAGGAATTCACTCTTAATTACAATAAAGCAACGTGGCGATTTAATGGATTAATATCCATACTGAATTCATTATGACTACCTGAGCCATATAATAAGTATTTCATTAATAAAGTGGATAGTTTGTCGATCATAGCCATAATGGAGAAATTGACTGAAATATTTGAGCCATTTTTTCCTTTCTTTTTTTTTTTTCTTTCGTAATAGTTTTTTTTTTTTTTTTTTTTTTTACACATAAAGATTATAATACTACTTCATGCCTTACCAAAAAATGTACGTAAATTGTTTTTTCACTCAGATTAATTGAAAATGAGTGTAAAAGAGGCTTCGTCCAATAATCATAGAAATATTATCCTTGGTATTATCCTAGTGGCGCAGTAAATAACCAACAATAATCATAATTCGGAATTTCTTACTTTGTTGTTTTTTTTTTATTTTTTATTTTTTTTTATTCTTCTTCTATACATTAATTAGAAAGTTAAAATAGAGTTATTTGAATTAAAACTTGAAGTAACTAATATAATACCAATTCTCGTTATGATGAAATCGATAAAACCTGATGTATACCATCATTTTCTTAAAATAGCTGAACAAAGATAACGAGCACCTTATTTCTTATTTTAATTAAACAAATGCGACAACTTCCCAATTGATGTTCTAAATTCACTTTCGGGAATACCTTGTATTCGTAATACTTTTACGTTTAATATCATGCATTAATAAAATAATAATAATCATACATTGATGCTTAGTGTAAAAGTAAATGACATAAAAGGAAGTATTATCAATTAGTTTCCACATTCCAATTTAGTTTCGGTAAAATAATAAACTAAGACAAGTCAATAAAAACAATAAATTAAAAGCCTAAAATCTCGTGATAAAAGAAGGGGGGGGGAAGAGCCTTTCTATAAAAGCAAACAATTAGATAACTTTAAAAGTGATTCAAGGCCATCATTTTCCGCCAGCGATACAATTTTATTTTTATTTATTTGTATTTCACGAGCTGCTTCGTGTGCCTCTCGACTATAATAGTTTTGTACGCATGAGTTTACTTATAAAAATAAATGTACTATAAAGATGCTTAACAAAACATCTCACAAACTCAATTCCATACACGCACACACGCACAGGCACGCACTGTTTCCACAAGATACATTGTATTTACCGAATAACTCGTCGTAAATACGAAAGACATTTTACAGTCAAATATGTTCTCTTATATTTTACCAACGTGGAAATTGAGATAAAAATAAATTAATATTATCTAAAGAAAAATTAGTATTTTTCTACATTGCAATTGTTCCTACTCATACCTTGTATGATTTACAAATATTTAAAAGAAAAAAAAAAACAAAAAAAAAAAACAAACAAAAACAAATAAAAAATAAAAATTCATAATTAACTTTTATGTGTATGTTACTCGAATTTACAATAATACGATGATGCTCTTCAATATAATTGTAAAAAGACACATATAATGGTTAAAAAACAAAAAAATTGTTCTATGTCAAATAGTAAGCTCTAAATATTGCAATTGCGAATTAAAGTTTCTCGCAATTTGCATTATCGGCGATACAGAACCATCGGAATGTCTCATCAATCGAACCAGCGACTGATACGTCCAGATTATCCAAAATTCACGTACATATGGTTTTAAACTTTATTTATAATCATTTACATGCTCTTCCCAATTAATGAAACATCGTAATGACGATTTCCAACATTATGTGAAAATAAGAAATGTTAAATAAATATTTTTTGCTTTATCGGCAGTAATTTCTCGTTCGGAATTCTTAATTCTTTAATAGAAACTATCAATATCATCATTATTTTAGTACTTAATTCCATAATGTGAATATAAACCAGAAATATCATTGGAACATTCGTTTCGCATATCGAAAGTATAAATATTATAAAAATTTTATATACACGAACATATATAATAAAAGTGTAAAATGTATATAAAATATTTACAAAGAAAAGAAAGAAGGAAAAAAAGTAGAACAAGACTAATATTTATTGGCACCTTCTTTGCGTTTTTATAAGCCTATTAATTTATACATTTTCTACTAATTCCTTCCACATTTATTATTTATTTCTATCAATAATAAAATTTACATGCTAATTATTCATTCACATTCTTCGAATGTTCTCTAATATTTTTGGAATATATTGAAAATACTGGAATATGTCTTGCGATATCATAAAATAATCTCTTCGAGTTGAATAATTGAAAATTCATACATCGTGTGCGAGATAAAGAGACCGACAGGTCGACCTTCACCACAAATCCAGACTAGACAGCCAACAGTCTGTGCTTATCGTTGACCCAACCGTTAACGACAAAGTTACTGTGCCCATTTTGCTTAGGGGAGACATATTTGGGCAGTGTACTTTTCTTCTTTTCCGCTTGCCTTTGGTCATACTTAGCTTTATTGTAACAGAGTACGCCAGCTATTGCCAATACCATTCCAAAAATGTTTGTGCCTGTCACTGGATTACCAAGAATAAACAACGTCACCACTATCACAAATATTCGCTTACTTGCACTGGTCACTGCGTAAGTTAACGGTGTCACTATAGACATTACAGAGAATGCTACGATATTCTGCATCCAATTTAAGAAACCGTCGAAAATTAATAAGTTTAAAGTTCTACTGCTGATGTGAACAGCACCGCCTGTCGCCGGATCGTAAAGGAGATTTCTTACGTCATAAACTAACCATACTGGTAAAAACAAAAATAAAGCTAACCGACTTAAGATTATTAGTAGTCTTAAATGATGAACTCCAGTATCGTGTAGTACCTATAACAGAAGAAAAAAGATAATAATTTTATTTCTTGGTAAAGAAGCAAGATATATACTGTGAAAAATAAAAATTACAATATATATATATATATATATATATATATATCATTAGACGTAAGGACATAAATTGACTATTTAAAAGTAGATAACGATTGATCTGTTTGATAGCGGGGGTGGGAGGGAGGGAGGGAGGGGAGGGGACTTATCTAAAAACCATAAATAAAAGTCATTTTTAATTAATGCAATCAAAGAACCATCATTGTTATTTAAAATTACCTTTGCGAACTAACAATTCATTTAAGATAAGAAGTGGTATGATTAAATATAATGATCCTGTATAATCGTCATGCAATTTTTATAGTATGCAATATCAGTTTTACAGTCTTTATAACCAACGTCTAGAGCAATGCGTTAATAATCGCATCTAACTATTTGAAATATGACTATTTTTTTCTTATATATGTGTGTGTAGAATATCAATTAAACAATAACATATTGAAGTTTCTTCTAGTAATGAAAACTTTTATATAAGTGGATTTTGATTTTTTTAACGATATCGCTAAATCTGACATAAGACAAGCACTAAAGATCCGAGGGCTGGCGAACGGTTAAAATAGAATATAAATGTACAAACCTTTTTTGAATAAATATTTTGCAATGAAAAGGCCATCGTCGAAGCTAAAGCACTGAAGAGCCCGGTAAAATTGAAACTAAGTTCGGTTAATGTCGCTATAGCCACACCGCCAACAATGGGCAACAGGCTGAGGTATACTTTTCTGGTTTGACGCTCTTGTAAAATCAACCTGGACAGTACGACCGTGAAGAGAGGCATCGTAGCTTTCACTGTGGATAAAGTCAAACATGAATTAATCCCAACGAATAACGGCAAATTACAAAGATTAAAGAATAGCTTGTGAAATATATTCATTACGCTGTGATTAATCGAAAATGTCAAAATTATCAATGAATATCATATCATAAGTAGTCTATGCTTTATCTTTACAAGCATTCACCAAGTAACGACAGACAGTTGCTTTAAAAAACAGCTCTTTACGTTCTCTTCTTATGAGCATTGTAATATGTAATTGACAATTAGAAGAGAACGACTATATCCGTATTAAAACGATCGGTTATAATAATTATTAATTATTAATTCTTGCGAAAAAATAACGGATTAACGGTTATGAATTTCGTAGTAGAGAAATTTGGCATTACAACAGCCCCTGGACTAATCATTTTTCACCGATTTTTCGACTTCGAAGCCATTGCTCGAGTCTATAATAAAAGCAGTGGCTAAATAGCAATTACGGCTAAACGAATTGGCTCGATTGCACTTTCACTTTGACAATTGCGCTTGATCGCCTTCGATCGGGAAACCATAATAATAATTGAAATTGCAAAAAGCGATTTATCGAGTGGAAGTCTAAGAGATGAAGTGAAATAACATCGATGGGTAGTACAGGACGAGGCTCGTGCAAATGCCGAACCACGAGCTTTTACATCAACGTGTACACGGCTGACATTGTGCATTTTATCCTTTTTAAAATGCCCGATTAAACATTAGGCAACAGGTAAATGTTTCGTCGCTTAACGATCGTTCGATCGATCTGCGAAAGTCGAAAATTTCGTGCTCGGAAGGAAGCTGCTAATGAGTTCCGTTACTTTGGACATTTGTACATCGGTTAATACGGGCAAAACATACGGTAATGTTTATATATGAGAAAATTGATAATATTGGTAAATGTTTAGAGGGACGAGAAGGAGCTTCTTGATCACATTCAGATCACATTGAGATCACATTTACAAATGCATAATAGCAGCTATTTTCATTACTCTAACTATATAAGGACGCGTGTTTATAATAAATTGGCAAGCAAAAATTGGCATTAAATTACGTATTTGAATGTTGGCACTTTGGTGCAAATAATTTCGCCGATAATACAAATCAATGGCAATCTTGAAAATAGAACGGTTATCGTATTTTTGACAATAACGATGCGAGTGAGTGCACGTGAGCGTACGTGAGAGAGGGAGGATGAGTGAGTGCGTGAGCGCGCGCGTGCGCGTGTGTGTGTAAGAGAGAGAGAGAGAGAGAGAGAGAGAGAGAGAGAGAGAGAGAGAGATAGTAGACCGGCCGCCATTTGGAAGTTGATAAATAAATTGAAAACAAAATTGGTAAATTTTGCAACGATCATCGTAAAGGCCAAAGACCAACTCCAGCTGCTTTTCCTAAACGCGACTCTCGCACACGTTGCCGGCCACGGATGATAAAAATTTTCCGCTCGTTCATGGTATTTCATAGTGGTCACCCGGGTCCTTTCAACTCAAACCCGAGAGCTCCTTATTCGTCACGAGGAAAGAGGGAGAAAATGAGTATGCGCGCGCGCGGGTCTATGTGCGTGTCTGTGTGTGTGTGTGTGTGTGTGTGAGAGAGAGAGAGGGAGAGAAAGTGAGTCGGCCTAAGCATTACCAGTGTGAGCGTAGGATACGGGCACCTTCCAGATGCTGACGTGGCTGAGGACGTTGCCCAGGAATTTGCCAAAGGCGAGCGGTACGATGAGCCTGAAGTAGTAATTCCAGGTGATGAGCGTTCTGCTGGATCTGCGCACTCCCCAGAGGTTGAAGAGCGGCCCCGAGAAGAGGCTGATGGTCGTCAGCTGGACGATGGTGACGGTTATGGGATACGGGAAGTCGGAGAGCAGGGCTTTGGCGGTGACGTTGCTCGACGAGGTGACGGCGTACCAGAGTGGACAGAGAAAGACGATCGCAAGGAACTCGCGTCTCTCCTTGCTCTCCTCCACGTTTTGACCCATCCTGAGCCTAGTCTCGCTTACCTCCTCCTCTCGACTCTCGTCGTCCGATCCCGCAGCCTTCCCAACTGGGCTTAACCTTAATGGGCGCCGCTTGATGCCATTACGTGCGCGCTCGGCCACTCTTTCGCGCAAGCGCGCGCACGCATGCACGCACGTACGCACGCACGCACGCACGACGCACGCACGAACGCACGCATGCACGCACGTACACGGGATCCTGGACTCGCTCGGCGAACAGGGAAAGTCCTCGAGACAAGCCGCGACTTTACGACTGTACGGGGACGCTGCTCGTTGATCCCGATCCTGGTACTGATGTTCCTACTGATGCTGATGCCAATGCACGAGACGACATCGCTCGAGATTACGCGGATTGGGCAAGCGCCAGTTAAAGAAGCCCCATTTAATCTTTTCTCCTTATCGCGACTCGTCGGCGCTGTGTCGCTGCGAGTGGCAGTACGGAAAAGGGAGAGGGAGGCGTAGCCCCACTGTCGCTAGCTTCAACGATTCGCGCACACCAACGCACCCACCCATCCGCGCTCGCATACACTCGCTCACGCGCCCTCGCATGCATACGCGCATCTATATATAGCCACACGAGCGATATGTGTTGCGGTCTTTTTTTAAGACGGACAAATGCTGTCAAAGGCATTCGTTTGCTCTTATTATCTTTAATTTGATTATGAAATGTCGCGTGTAGCTGTTTTATTGATTGACAAGCAAGGAGTTTAAATGGATCGTTTATCAGCTGATTTCCCATGCGCTATGCGTTGAATTGCGCCATATGGTCGTTTGGTACACCGTAGCTGTATAAGTAGCTAATTAAGTATATTTGTGTCGTGGGACACTGATAACGCATATGCTTTGAGGAATTTATGGATTATTTATTATATTACCATCGACGTGTATCTGTCTGATAACTACATTTTGTTATTTTCCAGTCCTTTCTTAAACAAATGGATAGCTAAAAATATCTTGTAAATAAATAAATAAATATATATATGCGCGCGTGCGTGTGCGTGTGTGTGTAGATCATTGTACTATTTACTTATATTTTATCTAATAATTTTATACAATTTTATTTTACTTGTTTTATACAATGCATTACATGTTCTATAAATTTTTGCTACGTTTTGTCACTTACACTTTTATCGGTAATTAACATAGTAGTTTACTCAAAGTTTTTCATTTATTAATTATGTTTAATAATGAGTTTCAATGAAAAATGCTAAATATATTGAATGTAGATGTTTTTT
This sequence comes from Ceratosolen solmsi marchali, assembly GCF_000503995.2. Lineage (NCBI taxonomy): Eukaryota > Metazoa > Arthropoda > Insecta > Hymenoptera > Agaonidae > Ceratosolen > Ceratosolen solmsi. The sequence goes on from NW_011948428.1 coordinate 2,987,819, forward strand.
TTGTTTTTTTTTTTTTTTTTTTTTTTTTTTTTTTTTTGTTGTTGTAAAATTTTTATTTCAATTGTTCTTTAAAATAATATGATAAATAACGAAATGCTCTCGACTCCTTCATACTCTCTGAATAAATTTTGTTTAACAAAATTATTTAAGACTTGATGTTATATGCAAATAGTGAAATTTATACGTAACTTTCTTGAAAAAACCGGCAATACGTTTATTAAAGGAAGGGACTGTCATGTTAATTATTATTATTAAATTGTACTTAATATCTTGAAAAAACAAGAGCATTTTTGTTTAAATATTCAAATACGAAAACTCACGGGGAAAAATGTAAATAAATTGCTGAAAAACAAAATGAATAATGAAGTATCAGCGTTGCTTGCAAGTTCTTCGATTAATTATTCATTATGGTAAATAAGATCACGAGTTCTTATATTTTTGACGATTTAAGTAAATAATAAAAAGTATGTGATTAATACATAGCAAACAGTGTATGATAAGTATTATCATTTTGGATTTGATTTTATTAAATAAAGCCTCGCTTACCCCGATAGATAATGGAAAAGTAGAGTAAAATAATTACACGCATGAACATGAAGCGATGATAATTTTTATAATATGAGGAGACCTTTTATGTTTGCAAAAATATTTGGTCTTTGAAAGTTTACGTCGAGTTATACCGTGAGAAAATAATCTCGATAGTTTTATACTTCGAAATACTTGGAAATTTGAAAATCTTCAAAGAATATACCAACGATTAATACGTAGGATAATTTTTGTATTTGTTCAATGTAATAAGTTTTTGAGAAGAATTATTAAAAAAGAAACACTATTTAAAAAAAAAAAAAAAACACAAAAAGCATTTATTTTATTGTATGTAAATCCAACGCCCCGTTCTCAATTTCTGCAATAAACAATATATATTACAATATCTTTACATGCATATTCTTTGTTACTATTATCGTATTTCTATTGGATTAAAGTTGAAAAACAACAACAATAATTTGTTGCTTATGTTGGATAATAATGAGAGTTTGTGCTAATCTTTTGCTTACTCGAATTTGTATTACTTGCTCGATAAGTAATTATTGTAAATCAAATTAATGTATATAATACACACGCACATGCGCGCGCGCGCGCGCGCACACACACACACACACATAAATATAAAATTTTTAGATTATTTCTACAAAATGAACGTTAAATGCTAAAGTAGAAAAAGAAAATGCTGTCGATAAATTTGACATAAAAGTTAATATATGTAATAGTTAACGTCGAAATTTCTCGCCGAATATCAAATAATATTATTTTGTATATATATATTTCAACAATTGCATTTTTAATCGAATTTTTCACGATAATGCACATTATTGAGCAAAAATAATATTTTTATTAGAAATCAATGTAGTTAGTTGTTCGATAGTTGTTTATACTCGTTATTATAACAATGAAAATATTTAATATGACGTGGCCTTATCAATTAATATACATGTAAAAAGTATTTTAATATTATTATTCCTAGACGAATTTGACTATTTATATCAAGATTATAATCAATTTTATTATAATTATAATAAATTTCTATGTACTTCAAAATTATCAGCGAAATGCTGTAAGAAATTAATAAATAATTACATCAGAAATTACATGAAATTTATATGTTTATATTGTAGTCTTATTGCCTCAGGAATGATGATTAAGGATAAGATTAATGTAAGCTCGCCTGTTTTATGTTGCCCTTGTACTATTCTATATATAATTCTTCTTAAATTTTCATTTTTCTTTCGTTCAATTCTTCCGCCATCGAGGAAAATCACTCGATTTAGTGGCTTTTATCATTGACGTTTACACACTTTTTTTTTTTTTTTTTTTTTTTTTTTTTTTTTGTGTAAACTAGCACAATAAGTCATTCCTAAAACATACATTTGCCCTTGAAGTTTTAACGGTTTCGTATAGCGCTTAAGTAAGAAATATCTCATTAACTTAAGAATTATCTATTAAATAAATTGTAGTATAATTTTTTATTTCAACGTATCGGAAAGTAAAATGTCTATTTTAATTAATTGATAATTTATAATTTTCTTTCTATTTCTATAAGTAATTTAGAAATTCAAATAATTTTTTTTTTTTTTTTTTTAATGTTTTATTATACATCGTTATTCCATACAAATTTGTTTTAGCATTCTCATGATTTGCTATATTCAAATTACTACGTAAATATAATTATTTTTCAAAATAATTAATGCTAATTGAACATAAATATATTTTTTTCAATTAATAGAAAGAAAATTAAATATCACTATGCTTCATTTAGGCTTATTGTTTTCAATGTTCTCAATACTCTTAAATAACATATTAATTTTGATAAATAAGTTATGAAAACATTTTGAATTAAGAATGTTTGATAATAAATATCCGGAAAATTTTCGCTTATAATATTTCCTAATGCGAATTTGTAAAACTTTGAAATAAATTTATATAAACAGACAATTTTTTAAAATCTCATTTTATTATAAATATTTAATAATTATATTAAGAAACATATTTTTGTATTTATAGCGTAACTAATTAACAAATTATATACTTTTCTAAGAGTGTGTGTAATAAGAATTTTCGGATTCAAAATAAAATATTCTTTATCAAATACAGATAACTTATTTAATTATTTATATTTTACATATATTACTTTAATATACAAAATGAACTAAAATATTGAATTTCTATAAATAAAACTCATGTAATATTAAAAATATATAGAAATTTCATCTGTAAAATTAAAGTTAAAAATACAAAGTTTTCTGTATTTACACACATTAAAAAATACAAATATCTATATATATATATATATATATATATATATTCAAAGATTTAGATTTTATAACAAAATTGGTGTGCAATGTTTACTAAATAATGTATAACATCTTATTTTCATTCGATAATTAAAATAGCAAAAATTCTACATCTTATTAAATGAACATAAATTAGGTTAATAATTAAATTTTTCTATTCAATATATTCTTCATACATTCTTTAATAACTTTGCACACCATTAATTATGGTTTTTCGAAAAATGAAAAAATACTCAATTAAGTTTATGTATTTCTTTGCATACATTCTTTGATTTAATAGCATTGTTATCTAGATTAAAATCTTTGTACTTCGAATTTGACTACACTTTTACTCATAAACTAAACTTGTAATCGGTCAAAAATTCACTGTTTGGTCAAAATCGTTTTTAATTTCTGTTCATAAAATCGATATATCTTTTGATGTTTAACATCAAACGAAAGCCTCAATACCATAATTCTGATATCTAATAGTATTTTCTTATATTAAACTAATTTAAAAATATAATCAATGTAATTTAAATATATATATATATATATATATATATATATATATGTGTGTGTGCGTGTGTGTGTGTGCGCGCGCGCGCGCGCGCGTGTGTGTGTGTTTCTTAAACCTTTATCAGACATCTGATTTTTACTTGTCAGTTATGAATTTTATTCTATATGTTATAAACATAGCATATAGAATATGCCGTGAAATATTTAAATAGTTACAAGTTTATTTTATTTTTTAAAATGTTTTCAAAATTTAATGCTACAAGTTTTTATTAATGCATATGAAATTATGTATAAAGTATTATACATAAAATTTAGCTACTTTGAAAAGTATCTTTGCAATGTTGATAAAGGATTAAAAATTTATTTGGAAAACTTGATATATTTTTTAATAATACATCACACCGAAAGCATTATTGATACTTTCAATTTCTATTCTTAAACATAAGTTTTTCATATTACAATAATGCATTTGCAGTCTGTTTATCACTATTCTTTAATAATCATATTTTAGGAATAACAATTTCATGCTTTTTTGCATTAATAACTTAATATTTATATACCTTAAACTTTAGAATATTTTTATATTTACGATAAAGTTTTTATAAATATTTCCTAATTATATAAAGCTTTTTCATTATCAGAAAAAGTACATTACTTTAAAAAACAAAATTTAAAGTACCAGCAAACTGAAAGTATATTATTTTTTTTATGATATTAATAAACTTGATCATAAAACGAAAACGGTCCATTATTAAATACTGGAATATTATTAATCATAATAGTTAATAAATACTGACTATATTCATAACATGAATTGCACTGCTCTTTATCTGTAATTAATATGCAATTAGTATGACGGCAGTATCCCAAATCATCTTTATAAACAACACAGTCCTTGTCCACTTCAAATTCACTAGTTAGAATTCCTTGACAAACTTTTATGGCATCAAACTTTGATATTATATCTAAAAGTGATCCAACATCCTTTAGAATATTAGGTGTGTAAGGATGATTTTTATTTAATGTCTTGCCGTGAATGGAATAATGTATATCGCCACTGCTATTGAGAACAATATTCTTTTCGTACATGACGACTAATGCTTCGTTTTCACTAACGGTACACTCTTTAGAAAAAGCAAATACTTTATCGTTCCCTATTGGCAACTGAGATATACTCCAAGATTCCGGCAGCAATTTGGCATAATAGTTAAAATTTTTCTGCAACTGTTCATAGACTGTGAGTTCTTTTGTCTCAAAACTATTTTCTTCTTTTACTTGCTCAATGTGATCTAACAAAAAGATGAAGTACGTTTAAAAAATAATATTAACATTATATGCTTTTCTACGTAAAATAATCAATAATTTTCATACAATACGAATTTATAATGCAAATCTTAATAAACAATATTACGTAATCACAAGTGGTGATTTAAAAATATTACTTTCACAAAAATATTTCTCAATTTAATATTTTTATATAAAACATAATAAATGACATTATGATTTTTTACCAAGATTTTACTTCCATTCCGATTATTATAGACTGACCATTTAAAGAAACAATTACTGCATGTTAATTTATATATTTATATCATTAGCTACGCTAAGTTAATCTACATTTAGCTTTGTAAGCAATTTAATCATTTACGTAAATTGAAACAATAGATAGAACTTTACCCTCTAAATTTTCAGACTTAATTCGTTGAGGCTCATCTTCTGGGAATTGAAACATTTCTTGTTTTATAGTTAAAAGAAGTTGTTCAGAGGCTGATAAATCTTTAACTATATCTTGTAACGTTGACTCTACATTTGTCGATTTAGTCTGATAATTAATTTTATTATTATCTAAATAGGCTGTCAATATTTTGTAATTACTATTACTATTATTACTACTGGTATTATTGTTTTCAGAAAATATAGTTGGTACAGCATCGGTAACTAAACGGGATCGCTAGAAAATAAAAGTAATATTATTATTAGAGTAAAATATTGCAAAAGATTAATACAATTGTAATAACACATAGACGAATGATTTTAAATTGCATATATCATTCAACAAGCAATTATATAATGTTAATATAAATTAAAAAAATTGATTATATTATAAATTAATAAAATTTATATTACTCAAAAGCATTATTGAACTTTCATAAGAAGTTTCATGAGAAAATTACACTCGGTCAAAATTTATTTGAACTTTTCATTTGAAATTTAATTTTAAATTAATGAACAATACGATTATTTTTATAAAATCGTACGTATAAGATATATTTTAAAATTCAAATAAAATAAAATTACTTATGAACTTACTGGCACGTTGGAATTTTTTTCAAAATAGCGCCTAATGAATTTCGATTCAAAATGCTTTTCACAGACTAATTGATAAGGTGTTAGAATTTCAATTCCTGGTATATTCGATGCCCATCTGCGAGCTTTTTGCTCATCTTTCGGGCACTGAAACATGGATCTTTTCTCTTCATAATTTTTTCGATTGCGATATGAACAGGACGGAACGACGCATTTACGATTCGTCATTTTTATAAGTTTTCACATAAAAATTGTCCTATTAAAATTATCAATAATCCTAATAGATTTTAGGAAAACGCATAGGTTAATTTTGCATGAGTTACAACACTAGTTCTAACCGGCTGATATGAAATGTATATATCAATATAGGTATACATATATGTAGATGTGGTGCAAATGAATTCTGCTGGGTTATTTTTTTATTACTTCGGTTTAGGCAGGGAAGATTTATGACGATCACAACGGCCTTGCACAAATTACGTTTTACACTTTATAACAAATGTTTCTAATAAGGGTCATTCTACATCAATCCCAATAGGTTGTTCTTCATAGACTTGAATCTTATTCTGCTTGATGTTGTGTATAAATATCTTTATCTTTTCTATTATTTTTGGCGCTGTTCGTAAAATTCATCATTTGAAATATAATACGATGTACAAAGTACTTATATTCAACTACCGTTATTTGACTATGTGACACTAAACTCTCTTCGAGATGTTTATAACGTCCAGCTAATAATTAAAACTATAAATCTACAGTATCGTGATATCAGAGATTGATCTGCTCGTTACTATGTACTTATTTATCATGTTTTAATTGGTATATAATGTCACGTCATTGCAGAGAATTGACGTGTCAGATTACACGACGGTCATGAAATATATTTCCCCTAGTTATGTATGCATGCCAACCTTTGTAGATTTGGAGCTAAAATTGATAATAAATAATAATAAAAAGCAGGAATTTTTAAATGTTAAGTCAGTATTTTATGTAGTTTCTACTCGAATAAAAATTAAGCAATAAAATATCTTACATTAATGTTTTCAATAATATTGAAGTTTATCATATTATAACAGTCAAAATATTTCTAATAAAATCAATAATTTTTAATAGAGTTCATATTTTATACTAAAAAGTTTTAAAAAATGTTATTGCACTTATTAATGCCTATTTAACTAGACTAATCGCAGTTATATAATCTTTATAATAATAATAATAATAATGATAATAATAATAATAATAATAATAATAATAATAATAATAATAATAATAAAGTAACTTTAAATAAATTGATAATAAACTTCTAAAGCTTACTCAAAATGCATGAATAATATAAAACAGAATTATATTTTATAAATATAAAGGTAAAAAAATATATTAAACACGATATATTAGATTTATGAAAATTAAAAATTTTTTAAAAAGATAAGAATTATTTTATGTATTTTTGCTTCTGATCGTACATATATTACCGATTATTTCTGCTTTCTTTTATGTATATATGTATATATATGTATATATATATATATATATATATGTATATATATATATATATATATTTCAATATGCTTGCATAGATAAACATATTTCTATGTATTTTAAATTATAATTCTATAAAATAGTTATAGCATTTATTTAAATATTTAAATAAACTTAACTTAATTGAATAATTTAAATATTTAATTTTAATTATTTAAATTAATGTTTCTACTTATATTGGTCTGTAATATATACTTAAATTAATTAATTACCTGGTTTCACCTATTATACTGAACAAGCAATTGTATGTATTAAATAAATTAAAAATTTATTTTTAAATCTTTTTTCTAATCTAATTAAATTCTACTATAATTATCAAATCATTTAAATACAACATTAAATGCAATCTCACATCTAATATATTAATTTTACTATTTATATTAATAAAATGCTTAAATACAATCGATCACTTTATTGAACAATTTTATTTTCAAGTGACAATGAAATGGTTCGAAACAACTCTTTTTAAAATCGTTTAGAACGTTCGTGTAAATAACGAACTTCTTGAATTGTAACAAAGATTCGAAATTAATTGTAAGTTAATTCGAAACAGCTGACGATGTACGACTCAATAATGACGTCACAGTGATAGCGCGATTTGTCTGGTGACAGACTTTCTTATGCCTCTAACCGTAATTTCTAATAAAGTAAGAAGTTTATTTGGATGCAATTTCATATGAAGGCTTTTGGGTAGATGTTATTTTAACTTTTTTACATACAATTAATTAAAATGAAGTACCTAAAATGTAGCCGAATAAGTCTGTATATACTTACATTAGTGAGTTTTGGTAAGTAGTTCATATGTAACCTAACAATAGATAAAAGCATAAATCATAACAGAAGTTTTTGTTTATTACATGTTATTATGCATTATTTAGTTATTAATTTTAACTAACACGTCAATCGTTATACCTCTGTCAATATGTATTTGTTACAGTTGCTGCAAATAGAATCAAAGACATGTTATACATGCCAATTAGTGGAGTTGCAGCTTGTTTTCGCAGACATAATGGAACACATCAGTTTGGATGTTCATGTAAGAGTATAGAAATTGAGCTAATTAATGATTTCAACTTAATATTATTAAAATGGTAATTTGAAGAAAATTTTTATTTGTTTTTGCAGCAAGTAAATCAGGTAGTATAGGTGTAATTCATATAGTTGAAAATGAAGGGGACGTACAGTGGTTGGAAACAAATAGTACTGCGGGACCTTATACGATAGTGTTATCCTTTAATATGTTTAATATGGAGATTTTGAAGCGATTTAAAAATTCAAATAATGTAAATGGTGTTCTGTTAACTGATAGTACGAGAAATTCAGAGCACCCATCAAGTTATTCTCCAGACGATAGTTGCCCAAACAGGTATTCTGGATCTAAATTATGTGATAAGCCTTGGAATCCCTATGGTTCTTCGATACTTTTGGAAGACTGGCCTTTTCCTATGTTTTATATGAAGGTAATAATATTAAAAGAATTATTTATTAATTTTATTTAAATAGTGATTATAGGAAAAATAGGTATTTAATTTATAATTAATCATTTGATTATATGTTGAAATTTAAAAAATTTTTTAGGACGAAGAAGCTCTTAGTAAAATAAAATTGTGCTATCTAAAGTACAATGCCCATAATCGAGAAAAACAGGCTGAACGATCTTTGTGTGCACTTGAAATGAAGTCGTTTATGTTTGCTGCTCTCAATTCAGAGTCTTGTATTAGGCGTAGTACATATAGTATCAATTTTAATCCAGATGTTTTTTGTGATCCACTCGGTGATAGAAATATTCATTGGCCAGTAGGACCTATGAACGATGATGTAAAATCTGTCATTATGGTCATTGCTAAATTAGATGCCAACTCTTTGTATGAAAAATTAGTGCCAGGAGCTGGCAGTACAGTTACTGGATTAGTAACTTTATTAGCAACTGCCATTTACCTGCATTATTTGAATGCTACAGTTAGCGGTAAGAATTTTAGAGACATTAATTATTTTGATTGAAAATTAATAACTGCCAAGAGATTCAAAATTATATATTACAATTAGAATGCTTTAACGTACATTTATTATTATTCTACATTTATGAGTGTTTGCATTATAAATAAATCATGTTAAATATTAAATGTATACAATTATGATAATATGGTAATTATTATTATTTATTTTAGATAAGAATATTGTTTTTTCATTATTAAATGGAGAGTCGTTGGACTATATAGGATCTAGCCGATTGGTTTACGATCTTAAACAAGAAAACTTTCGTGCGTTAGGTGGCAAATTACTAAAACTTGATCAAATTAATTCTGTGATTGAACTTGGTCAGTTAGGAAAAGGGCCACTGTATTTGCATACAAATAATTTTAATGCCGATGATGCAATGTTAAGTAATTTACAAAGTAAGTTGAGTGCTAAATTATTAGAAAACAGTAATCCACCAGCATCTGTACAAAGTTTTTTAAAAGAGAATTCAAGCTTACCAGTCATTGTAATAGCAAATCATGGGACAGAGTTTGTTAATAAATACTATAACAGCTTATTGGACGATTTAGAAGGACTAGGATACTCAAGGTACAAGTTTATACTCTACTTTATTTATATTCTAAATCTATGTTCAACGGAATAAACTACGTCATTATTGTAGCTTTGGGCTTAAAAATTTAAAAGGCTCGTGCATGTCGTTGATATATTAAATGTCGAGAAGAATCATTTATATTTCATTTATAGAAACTTGGATAAGAAATATTAATAACGTAATTATTGTATTCAATATTAAAAACATTAATAGTAAGGGTAAGGGCTCGGATCAAGCCTAATCCGACCGGCCGAAAGCATTTTACCACCTTACATTAATTCTCGTATTGGCTTGTGCATTTGACCTTTTCAGTAACAGTTCGTTGAAGGACCTGACGTTGAGTCTGTCGCGGGTGGCGGCCACACTGGCCGAGGAGCTTTACAGTGTAGTGACCGGCACCTCGGGTCCGCCCCAGCCCAATCACCGCTTCGTCGAGGATCTCATCGCGGAATTGTTGCCCTGCTACCTCACCAGCGCCCTCTGTTCCTTGTTCTCGGCTGCCTCGCCACCCGGGACCAAGCTACCGGACCAGCTGCTGCCAATGTACGTGAGCGTCGCGCGCTCGGACAATCCAGTGACCACTCTCACCGGACAGTTGCTGGCCCTCCTCACCGGCGAGCCCCAGCCCGAGCTCGGAGCCGCCGCCTGCTCGGAGCGACACCTCCTCTGGATGGCCGGGCTCAACGCGAGCGGCGTCTGCATCAACGCCACGGCCAATTACAGCGCGGCTGTCAGCCCGGCCTTCGTGATCGACGGTAGCTACTGCTACGGGCCCGGACCCATTTCCTTTACTTTAAATCATTTGTTCTTGTGTTCGCTGCTCGACCATTCACTGCCAATGAATCGATTATTTATATTTGCATATCAACAGCAGAGCAGACAACTTAGGAAAATACTACGAGAGAGAGACGTCTGTTTGGAGCTATAAATTACATTATAAAATTGGATTTAATTGCCCATCGAATTTGCCACGATATTTATTGACTTCGTTCGACTTTTGTAGCTCCATCGTTATCCTTCGCAACTCTTCAAATTTTCAAAATTTTACAATATAGAGTCGAGTAAATCGTTGTGTTAAATATGTTCAACAGATGTCTGTCTCTACCTTGGAAATTATTTATTATAGATCGAATATTAATTCATCATTAGCAAAGAATATTTGTTTCTAATTAGTACGAATTAAAAAAAGCTTTATAAATTGAAAAGGCATTTCTAAACTCAATTTTTATAGGCAATAAATTAGTTATTATCACTTTAATTTCATGATAATCGATATTGAATACAAATTAGGAATTACTGTTACATGAAAAAACGGTTTAGCAAGGATTATATACGTATATATATTGCATAATTATCATTAAATTACAATAGTTAATAATATTATAAATGTTATATCGTAAATTCAAGTTGGAGTAAAACATACGTGGCTAATGAAATTTTTACATAAAATGACTCAGCAATTTAATATAACTGTTTTATATGCAATAATAATTACTTGATAATTGGAAAAAATTGAAAAACTAAAACGTTAGACATTTGTTTTTGAAATATGAACTCACGTTTTTCTACTTAATGTTTATACTTAATATAATTTAATTATTTTTTTTTTTTTTTTTTTTTTTTAATTTTTCTTCCCAATTTATCAGTGATATATTTTATATATTTTAAGTGCAAGATCGATCAAATAATTGATTTAAAGCTCAAATTTATAGGTATTATATAGATTGCACGATTACAATAACAAATAAAAAATCTTTCATCGACTGATAAGCACAACAAAGCTATCGGTATTCTTTTAAAGTTAAGAATAAACTTTCCTACATTACTCAATGTAATAATGTCTCTTATTAATTGATATAATTGTTCAAATTATTTGTATAAGCCAGATGGCTTTTCGTACGATCTTTTAGCACTTCAGATTTTCTTCGCTTAAAATAATCTATATTATGTATTCGAAGGGCAATCGAATCCTTCTCCATTATTGATTAATGTACGTATTTTTATTATCCGCAGATTACGACATGAAATCTGGTGTTTATTCAACTTGGACGGAATCTGTGTGGCAGAGCCTTGGCATGCGAATGCTTTTGAAACCATCAGCGGCGACAGAAAGATTCAGTTTAATTCTTGGTTCCGTTGTTGCAAGTGTGTCGTTCATTCTTGTATGGTTCGTCACATCCCGAGCAGATGTTTTATTTAATACAGGGTAATTCGATATGGTCTTCTTAGAATTGTACATTGTTAAAAAGACGAATGAAAAATGGCGAGCAAACTTACAAACGAAATGATAAAATTGTCATAAAAAATAAAATGCCTTCCTTTATTCATTCGATCAATTGTCTTTTGCCTAATGCCAAATAATCGATATTATTATAAAAAGTGCATTTTGTTAACAGGTCGGTGGATTTATAGGACTACGAGATCGATCATATATCATTAACCAGTCCGGATTACGAAGAAAATGAGCCTTTTATTTAAACTAGTCCAAAAGTGGTGAAAATACAAACATACATCGAACGGGGACGGAATTAATGCCACCATAGTATTTAAAAAAAAAAAAATTAATTTTAAACTCCATTGGTAATCAAAATATTTTAATGCGATTTCTTTTTTTTATAAACAAGTTTGAAGTTAGAATTACTTTAGAATTTATAAAAAGGCGCATGGAGTTTTTTTTTTTTTTTTTTTTTTTTTTGAAAAATTATTTTTTCTTTTAAATTTGCGCATTTTTGTATGATAAAAATCAATTTTTTTTCCCTTTACTTATTTATGAGAAGTATTGAAAATTTCGTTTAATTTAAATACACAATGGCATTATTATTTGAAGCACAACTAAATGATCTATTAAAATAATTAAATAAGTTTTTTTATAATATTAAGTTATTAATTTTTTACATTAATTATATTTATAATAGGATCGATCCGTTTTACATCAAGGACCGGAATCTAGAAAAGCAGGTTTTTAGATTATTACTCTGATTTGCGATAAATTGAAATTGTATCAGTGTTAGCGACGAAAACAAAATTTCTGATGCAATATAGAAGTCGCGTTTAGAATTTTTAATAAATAAAAAATACAAAAATATATATAAAAACTTACCTCTTAATACGTCGAAAAGAATGTTACACTGTGGCAGTTATGCATTTAATTACGAATTTAATTAGAATTTTTTAATAATAACAGGTTAATAATTATTCGTCCCAGGATATTGTTAATACTGACACAGTTCTCTGATTGATAAATGCTGAGAATAAATGTTATTTTAATATTTAAAACTTTTACTCATTTATTTATTTGTTCGTATAAACATCATAAAAATATTGAAAGTAATTATATTATTTATTAAAAGTGTGTTTAATTAATTATGCTGGGGAATTCTTTCATTTTCAGTATGTAAATAATGAAAATAAGCATCTATGTGCTATTTTCATAAAATAAAAGAAATTAATAACATAAGATAATTTTTTTAATTTCATCGTTTTATTTTTAACGCAAAAATTATCGATTATTAATTGTTAAGTGATTATTAAGTGATTATCGATTGTTAAATTCTTTTGTCAAGGTTATTTATTTAAATGTGAAAAATCAAGACATGGGATAAATAATTAGGACGCAATACTGCAAGCGTGATGGCATTTATTATCGATAAACTTAATTAACAGAGCGTAGATTTACACGAGAGAGAATTAATTCATTCGCTTATGCCTTGTTTAATATGAGATGCGATGAAAAGTCTATGTATACTTGTAGATTATGACTTAAAAACTCTTTATTCAGAACTAGAAATGGTCCAGAATCTGAAGACTTTATCGTTCTCTCTTCCATCGTCACGATCCACTCGTAATAATCAAAGCTAATCACATAAATTTTTGTATTTTCAGAATATATTACACTTAACGGAAGACCAAATATACATCGAAGTACTTTATGGTTTATTTTTACAAAAAGACCCATTAAAGCGACGACGAATATAAATAAAAAGAACTCTCATGCATCCAAAAAAAAATCGTTCTAAGCAGTTTTTTTTTCTTCTGGACCATTCTTACAATCCATTTTTTTTTTAGTTTGTTTTTTCTTTTTAATATTTAAATCGAAATCTTAGGCAGGAGTCTTTTTCGAAGTAAATAACATTCGCATTTCCATACTTACGCGCACACATGCTCTGTAGGACGAAATTTTTCTTTCTTTTTTTTTTCTCTTTTTTTTCTTCGTTTTTTTTGTTTGTTTTGTTTTGTTTTGTATTTGAAACGATTATCGATTTCTTACATATGTGCGCATGGACAGAGAGAGAGAGTTACAGGTCTCGGTTAATATTTTCACTATTTTAAATTTTGTGAGTTTTTGAAAAACTTATATCCTCAACTAAATAAAATATCGGCTTAGGATTAATATTATTTTAGAAAATACAATTCAATTTGGCTTATATTTTGAAGAATAAGTTTTATACGGAATTAATATCGTACACATAAAACGAAGGTTTTAGATAAAAGGTGTTATTTTATCTATTCGGTATTGCATAGGAAGTATTATTAATTTTAGTGAATTTATGGGAGTATTTGAGTAAGAAAATAACGTTTCACTTTCTATTGTTATATATTATTGCAAAAATAAATTCTTTAATAACTTGATTTTATTCAAACATACGTTAAATCTGTATATAGCCGATAAATTAATTATTGAAAATCTTGATAATTTTATGATAAGTAATTTATTCCCTTATCAGAATTCAAGAAAATACTCGTTAGATAGTTTCATTAAATTAGAAATTAGTAAGATAGCTTATTATACCTATATTGTACAATATTGCTTTTTTCACAGTTGCTTCTAATACAAACATTACGTTATTTTAGATTTAAAATCATTTTTAATTTTCAAAACTGCACATATATATATTGTTAAAATCACCTGAAGCCAAACATCTTCGCAGGCTTACGTATGATTCGTCACGAACATGAAAAGTTAAGTTAAAAATCATATCCATCGTATTAAAAAAATAAAATCTTCATTTTTCAAAAACTCCTCTTATAGCTTTTTCCTTACTCTTTGCTCTCGCTCTACATATTATTACGTTGTAGCTCTTTTGCGATTAACTTCTTTTCCATTTTCAAGTATACAATTAGTATTATGAAGTAGGAGGCTGGGCACCGCCCACCGAGTTTATCACAGTCGTCTGGTGCCGCAGCACATACGTATACGTGGTTCAGCCTTAAAACCTACCTCTTAACTTCTATTGTTTAAACCTTAAACACTAAGATTCTTTTTTGTTTTTCTTTATTATTGAAATAATGAGTCCAAGTTAATTGTAACACACGACACCTATTTGCGCCGCCCCCCCTCCTTCCTCATTCCCTCACTACCTCACAATTTTCCACCTTTCATTCATTCGTTCGTTTTGTTTTCACAATATTTACTTATTGCTGTTTGCCGAAGGTATTCGACAATTTCTTTGTTAATTTTAACTTTTGAAAACGACACGCTAGGTGCAGCTAAAAGAAAGTAAAGAGAAAAAGTTTCGTTTCTTCATTGAATCTGTACAAAAAGGAATTGTTCGCATTATTATTATTATTATTATTATTATTATTATTATTATTATTATTAATATTAATATTATTATTATTCTTAATATTATTATTATTATTATTATTATTATTATTATTATTATTCTTTTACTGCATTATAACTAGGTAAAAGAGGAACAGTGTTGCTTCTTTCTCGATCATCATTGCTTTTTTCTACATTTTACTTTCTTTTTCAATCAAATCCTCATTTTTTCATACAAGCGTCTAATTTATTAAATACGAAAAATGTTCATGTCCATTTCTATATCTCATTATAAGTTTATAATTTATATCATTTAATAGGCTTTCAATGAAATAAGCAATACAAAGCTTAATAAAGTATATGCTCTTTAAATGTAAACTGTTATCAGATTCGGAAAAAGCTAATTGTTTAGAATTTTGTTTAAGCATAGTAAATTCCTGTATGTAAAAGCAGGAAGTTTTAAGAGCAGAACGAACTTTATATAGTTTACATAGCAAACTATATTTACTTACAAAACAAAATGGAGAAGGATCGTTTCAGTAGAAAATAAATGACTATTTTAACAACAAATCATTCGTCAAAATGTATCGAACTAACAGAATTGGGGATCTTTAATTGGTTATATGTACCGTGCGATTTTTCAAAAATTTCTGCTTCAATCGTGGATACATTTTTTTGTTATTTGTCCATTTGTTTATATCGTTTTGAGTCAACAGTTTCTTCTCGGTATCGCAGTTAATTATTATATTAATCGTATAATATGTACAGTAGTGCACCGAAGAAGCGGAGGGATACAATTTTGTTATTTTTTTTGTTTTTGTTTATTTTGTTACTTGCCCTCTATTAGAACTTCCAGGTACATGCACAAAAGACGACACTTAGAGTTTAAAAATATAATCATTATATATATATATATTTTTTTTTTTTATATATATTTCAAATAGCGTTTATATTATCGGTATCGATATTTGTTAATTTTAGTTTTATATTCTCATTAATTTGTTTGTTATTATTATTTCTATCATCCTTTTATATCCAGAGGAAAGAAGTCATGTATCATGGTGTATACTTATTGTATCTGGGCACAAATTTTGTCACTATAAAATGTAAAAGCTAATGTCCAAACAGGCCAAATAAATTGCCATGTAATAAGTACGTAAACAACTAATTATATATAATTATGTCAATTATATATTATCATCATTAAAAAAAAAAAGAAAAATAGAAAGAAAGAAAAAATTTATGTAAGTTTCTTTATCCGTAATATCTTTAGATGAATTTTGCATTAATTAAAAGAAAATTAATCCACAATTATATAATGACAATTTTGTATCCGCAATTACACACAATCATAAAAGCATGTTGTTGTCTTTATTTAATTCTGGATAATATTTTATTATCATTGAGGGGCAGCACTTTGGCTACGTCTCGTCGATGAGCTGCAGAGCGGAATAGGGAGAAATTAGGACAAAAACAGGGAAGAAGAAAGAGAGACTATGGCGTGGAAGTTACCACACTCTTCACAATTACATGGCACAATGAAAGTGATATCTATTTTAGTTTTTATTTTTGTTACTTATATTGTATTATGGTGTTCCAGCTTTTAATTAGCTGCTCTATATTCTCTTTCTTTTTTTGCAATAATATTTGGTGTTTTATCGACAAATATAACTTATGAGAGTGAGATACTTCCCTATAATAGATCTTATGGAGATACGCGATTCGAAAATTAAAAAAAAAAAAAAAAAAAAAAAAAAAAAAATATATATATATATATATATACATAGAGATTCAAAAAATTAAGATGCCTATATTGCTCATAAATTGTACAAGAATTATACATTTATATGATTTATATAACTCCCATTGACATAACAGTTATATGTTCATGCATATACTTCAATATAATTCGTATATAATTTACGTATATAAACTTGGATCGTTTGGGAATATAAATCTGTAGGAACTTGTATAAAACTTGGCGATCAGAGGTTTGTTAAAGTTGAAGTAAAAGTAAGGCTAAGCGTTTCGTAAAGCCCAATAGTAATAAAAGATTTAGCACTACCATTGTTATACGGCTGAAAAATAAAAATCACTCTTTTCTTTTAAGCTACGCGTTATTGTTTAATAAAGTCTTGTTGAAGTTTGATAAAAATTGTTCTATTCAAATATAACCGAGAGAAAAAACTGCGTGCTTGAGAAATATCAATCGCGAAAATGGAGAGGACGTGAAATCCATTATAAACACATGCAATTTCCCAAGGTGTAACAATAACGAGCACTTCGTGCCACACACCGGAATCTAGTATTTTGTAAACATAGAAATGGATTTTAAAATCGTTCGTCTGTTACATGAATTTTAAAAAGATACGGCTTGATTATTCAACATCAACAAATTAAAAAAAACAATCTATATTCGTTATTCAAATTTATAAACTTTTGTACGAATCTATAATGGAGCCCATCATAAATTCAATGATCTATTTATCAATTTACCAAAGTTCCCTTTTCCTACATAAATGACGTAAATTCCACTTTCATACTGTTACTTTTTATAATTCTATTATATAATCAATGTTATCGCGCTTAAAATTTGCAATTAAAATATTAAATGCCATAGAAATTTTCCTTAACTAGCTTAAAACGGTTAAAAACTTATGAGATTTTCTTCCTTTTTTCTAATTTATGGATTTCACATCCTTTTCTTTATATATTAACGATTAATGAAATCGATGATCGTAAGTAAACATCCCGAGAGTAACTATTGTACACAATTTATCTTTAATTATTTTGGAAGTAAAAAAGCCGTATTTGTTTATATGACTATTACGCAAAAATCGATCGCATTGTCGATAATACAAAAACTGTACAAGTCTTGGATGATCGATACACAAGGAAATGATCGTGTCGATCTCGATGTATAAATATTAATATTGAACACAGTTAAAAGAATTAAAGTTATAAGAGTCAGTTTATCAGCAATTTTAAAGCGTATCATTATTACTTATTTTCATTTTTTCTTTTTTTTTTCCCCCTCGTATTACAAGGCGCTTCTGATAGAATATTTTTGAGGAAAGTAGGAAGTATTATTAATCGGCAGTATGTTAATAATATATATTCATACGTAGAACCTAAATATATGTATATTTTTTCTCTCGATACATCGTCAAATTTGGAGAATTAATTTTTTTTCTTCTTTTTTGTTTTTTTACCTTTTTTTCCATTTTTTGGATTTTTTTTTTGTTTTTTGTTTTTGTTTTTGTTTTTAAAAAATATTAGTTTCGTTTAATTCTCTACGTGTAAATAAATGTGATTAATGCATTTCTCATAGTCAATAACTAAGTAATATCGCTTAAAATCGTATTTAATGCATTCTTAAGCTTATTGTAAAGTAGTTTTAAATCATTTATTTAAGCAGGAAAATAAAATGGAAGATTAATGTGACATTGGCACATAATAAATCATCGATGGATCGATACATCGCAATAATAAAAAAATTTCAAACTTTAATTAAAAGAAGAAAAAAAGAAATAAATAAAAAAAAAAAGCACGACGACAGAATTAATTATACAAAAGTAAAGGAAAATAAATTTCTACGCGACGAATAAAACTGAGTTTTTCACATTATATAGCACATTTTTAAATATGTATCGGAAATTAAGTCTCAGTAGATAATGGCAATTAATCGTAAAATTGTCAAGATAAACTATCAAAATTAAACATAATGCTGTTTATGATATTACTTAATTATATCCCCCACGATTGGCAATTAACATACTGCCGTTTCAGTCGACGATTGCGCACAAATTTATTAACAGTCGCTACATCACACCTCTCGTATACGCATTGTGTCTAAAAAAGTCAAAGAGTATGCACACACACACGCACACACACGCACGCGCGCACACAACGTGTGCATATGCGCATGCACGTTTGTGCGCGTATCGAGTGTACCTATAATGCGAGTACGTAAACGTACGTACGTGTGTGTGTGTGCGTGTGCGTGTCCATGTATGTACGTATTTCTGTATTTCTGTATTTCTGTATTTCTGTACTTATGTGCTTATGTACGTATGTATGTATGTATGTATGTAAGTATGCATATGATAATATCATCTCCCGTCGTTATAAAAGGAAAGAAGAATGTACAGGAAGAAAAATTATCGGGGACAGATAGTATAAATTTGCACGCGCACAAACACACGACACGAAAAGAGCGTGATAACTTCTAGTCGAGAATATCCCTGATGATTTTCGCGAGAATAGTTTTTTTACGTATCTGACAGTTAAAGCGAAATCTACCCTCGAATACCTTAATACTGTAATGAGCAGTGGGTTGTGAAGGTACGCGCGAGGTGGCCGGTCGAGGTCAGTAGGGTTTTACGTCCTCGATTTCGATGCCGCCGTCCTCGCTGTCTTCGTCGTCGCCGGCGGCTTTGCTTTGCCGATCGCCGCTGCCAATCAAGCCTGCGAACATTATTTATTTCCAAAATTCAATGAATATGCTTAAAGGTGACGGGGAGATGGATGGACGAGTTGCGTGAGCGAGCGGACGGGATATTGGATTCGCACGGTGTAAATTAGTCGAGAGACCTTTGTTGGTAACGAGTAACGATATGCTGACTAACCGGAGTACACACCCTCGGCATCGCTCGAGCCGTTGGATTCGCTGCCCGAGTCCTCGGACTGCCAGTCCGGCTTCTGCTGTAGTTTGCCAGTGCCGGGTCCGGCGGTGCCGCGGCTCTTGGACCGCTGCTGTTGCTGCTGCTGCTGCTGCTGCTGCTGCTTGTTGTTGTTGTTACCGGGACCGCCGGTGGCGCGATGCTGCTGGAGTCCAGCGTCCGTGGCGCCGGCCCCGTCGAGCATCGGCTGGAGTATGCGCCGGCGCGCGTTTATGAACCAGTTGTTGACCTGCAGCAGCGTCAGGTTCGTCTCGCTCGCGATCTGGCGTTTCTCGTCCTCCGTCGGATAGGGATGCTGGAACGGAACTTTCGCGTCATTGACCTTCTCGAGTCGAGTCGGCTTTGCGAGCTCCGAGCGCGTCCATTGGGATCGGAACGAACTAACGAGGACGATTCAACCCCAAGTAGCTACCGAATTGGGTGAACACTTTGGCGGAATAATTTTCCACGAGTTGCGCCCATTGGTTCACTGTAGCCCGACGTAGCCCAAAGCACCATATCGCCTCTACTAAGTCAGCTAAGCATTGGAACTTTTGCGTAGGCAACGACGTGCGAGTCGTATATTCATAGGCGCAGGGAAATTCGTGATACGACGCGCAACCATTAGGACGTAGATTTGTAAGGGCGTAGGGCAGCCTCTTTCATTACGCATTGAATGGACAATGTAAATGATCTTAGCCGTGCACAGATAATTAACAGTACTAACTGCAAATGCATTAGCAGTCGTATAAGGATAAGGAGAGTCGGTAATGGCAGGTTGTTGGTATAGCGGCGCGGGGAGCTCGGCTTAACAAAGTGACGGATCGCGAGTCTGAAATTATCGCCATTTTAACTTTTACGTGGATACTAACGACTAAATGCTGGAAGAGCCAGGCTCGCATGATGTTGGTGGCCTGTTTGGGAAGGACACCCCGCTTCGGCTTGGTTTTTCGTCCGCTGAGTGAGCCGACTCCAGCGGCCGCGGCGATGCCACAGGCATCCTCGTCGTCTTCGCTCTGCATCGACGAGGGCGAGCCTACAACAGTAATATCTGACACAGATCCGCCATTACTCATTGGGACCTAGGATTACCGAGGAAGGCTCAGGGCATGCGAGGTAAATAGCTACCGGACTTTGTTTTTTTTTTGTTTTTTTTTGTTTTTTTTTTTCTGTCAATACAACGTTATTTCACCAGGGCGGTAAGATGGATAGTAATAAATGGATTTTTGTTAAAAAATCGAAGTTTTAACTGTTAGATGTGTCCGATCCTCGACCACCACGTGACAGAAAGGGCTCGTTTTGCCGGATCCATTTCATTTGTACAGCAATGTCATAATTATCGTTATCGTTTATCTTTTAGTCAAAGTTATTTGATTTAAATTAATTATTTTCACTGACTCGTGACCACTCTACCTTTACTTTAGGTCCGAGTATACAGGAAAATTATGCAATTTTCATTTGTAGCTACGTTTTCTTTTCCGCTACACAATGACACAAGCAATTTATTACATCGCGTTTAATTGTTCTATTTATAAAATTATATATTATTTAATGTATATTTTTATCGGCCTGTGAAAGTAAAAATTTATCATACGATTTAATGTTTAAAATGATTGTACGAACAATTATTAAATAAACTAAATAAGTACTCGATGAGTAAGTGAAGTATGGGCATTTCGAGTAGTGGTATTCTGAGCGTAAATAATAGAAAGTGGAAATGAGGTAATTAAAGGGAAGAGGAGGAGGAGGAGGAGGAGGAACGTGGAAACGCAACAGTTACAGACTGACACATGGAAATAGTAGTTTACTTGATAAAAATAGTATTTGCTTTATCAACTGTCGGCTCCTCGACAAATGAACTTTTTCGGGCATTTGTTTTGTACATTCTACAAAATATTAAACGCGCCCCTCGTACGAGGGCTGTTGTATTAAAGAGATGGGACAATATTTTCTATAGACAATCAAGAGAATTTGAATGAAAAGCCCATTTATCTTGTTTATATATATATATATATATATATGTAGACGAAGAAGCTTAAACTTGATTGCAGCTGGCAGTATATTGTAAAATTAAATGGAAAGAATGAGACGAAGATAACGTTTAATTGTGAAATTGACGTGTTAATAAATGTACAGCATGTCATATTATATCAGTCCGTAAGCGTTGATTTTCCAGCTAGATAAACAAGGAAAATGTTGTACTCTAACCGCCAAAGCCTTTTTTGTTATGTATAGCCGCTACTCCCAAAAATTCATATTCATTCTTTGTATCTTGCATAGCGAACAGTCCCCAGTAGCTAGCTTCTTCTACATAAACTCTGTCGGACGTATTACTCAATGGATCCACTTCTATAATTGGGAATAATAATAATAAAACGAAACATCCATATGCATACTGTGCACTGGGTAATTTGAGTCGATGCGCCGGAGATTGAATAAAGCCTTCTCCTTTTGCTTTTATTTAATCTCACGGAGATAACGGGAATGGCCTTTTGTTGTTTATTGGCGGGAAATGTTTAAGTATTTTGTTGGTTGAGAGGTAGAATTTACGACCGCGTGAAATCGATAAACATATGACATAACGTTGCTAGCATTTTCATTGTCTCCGTGGATCTTCGTTAAGTCTTCCTTTATTACTTACGATCCTCACGTACGCTTTTATTGTAATGTTATTACTACTTTTCATACATTGAGAGCTCATCCATGAGAGACATCGTTATGGTATATAGTCT
Organism: Ceratosolen solmsi marchali; assembly: GCF_000503995.2. NCBI lineage: Eukaryota > Metazoa > Arthropoda > Insecta > Hymenoptera > Agaonidae > Ceratosolen > Ceratosolen solmsi. Next base: position 3,010,519 of record NW_011948428.1, read on the forward strand.
AGCAACGGAAAAAAATTTCATATTGCATTTGAATTTTTTACGTTGAAGTACATTGGTTTTATAATGACGAAGGAGCATATTTATGTTGCCATTGAATTAATTTTAATACCGCGTCGGCTTAAGTTGTCAAACGCGCGAAACCAACGATAAATTTAAGTTCGCCTATTCATCGAGATGATAATAAATGAATTGAAAAATGTTAATTTAATATATACGTCTTAGATACTATTATTATTAATACTATAAATATTAATGAAGGGGGTTTGAGTGGTAGAGCAGAACAAAATAAAACATTTCAATGGTGAACTTAAAGGAGACTTTAAGAGATAGGGAACTTTCATTGGCCAAAGGTAATGTGTTATCGATTATATTTTAAACTTTTTTCATTCGAATTAATGTAATAATTTAGCAATAATTCATCATTAATGTTGCTAAAATTGACAATATCGAACGATAAAAAAAAAAAAAAAAAAAAAAAATTTAAATATAATTCAATTAATTAATAAAAATATTCAAAGCACTGGAATATGCCTTGTAAAATTATAATTATCGAATGATAGAGAAATTAAAATCAACGGAATTATACAGATTAATATAATATTAAAATAGCTTGAATTGCTTATAAGAAGAATCTTGAGCTATTATCACATACGTTTCAATTTTCGTCAAACGGTTTATCGTTAATTTCAAGAAGGTTTAGGCTGTGCTTTTCGAGAACTTGTAATTTCAACGAAGAAGTAAAAATTCCCATCATTAAATTTGCGTTACGACGTTATGTTAATTACGTCTACATTCGTTTTCTTTTTTTCTTCTTCTTCTTCTTCTTCTTTTTTTTAAACTCCATTCGACACTCGAAATGTCGATTTCAACCACACGACGAATTTCCAGTTTTGCGCCAATTAAGCGCTCGTTTTACCATACAATGCGAAACGAGAGGTATCATTTATCGAAGCTATATGCGACTCATCAAGTTAACAAAGTCCAGACTTCCGCAACTCGTTCGGCACAACGTGCCTCGAGCAAATGGACGAAATTTAAGATAAACTCGGCTCGAAAGTCTCGGCGCGAATAAAATATTCGGATGAAGGGGAAAAGCGGCACAGGTCGGGCGCGACATTCCGAATGTTGAGCGCGACACTTGAGTACCGTTGGTAGCTCGACTGGATAAAAAAAAAAAAAAAGAAGAAAAAAAGAAAAAAAAAGACGAAAAAAAGACGGAAAAAAAAAGAAAAAAAAACCTCGAAATATCAATTAACTTCTTCGTTGGAATTCAGGGACGAATTGTAGGTAAAAAGCCATGCCCGGCCTCGAAAATAATCTCCTTATCGTCGTCAAGAGTTTCGATCACGGCGCTGAAACACGCCGGCCATGCAAAGGCTCGATCGTCACCCCTCCCCCTACCGGCTGCCCCCAACCTGTCGACGGACCCACCCGGCCGGCGAGCATCGGAGAAAAGAAAAGAAAGGCCAGGTTTGGGGGTCACTTCGTCCGGTCCAAGGCTGGCCATTGGCCCGGGCTCTCATCGTTATACCTTGGCCGAGGTACATGTCGTTGACGGGGGCACAGGCGGTCGCGCATCCATGATTCCCAATCTGCGACAAGGGCGTGCTCCCGTGAACGGTGCTCGGTGACGGTGGCTGTTGTTGCTGCTGCTGCTGCTGCTCCAGATCCTGGCCAATGCTGCGCTCCGAGACGCTGCGTTGGCGCTGGGCAGCGCTTGCGGAGGACGCGGACCTCGCCGAGGACGGACGGCTGACGTAAATTTGCTGCTGATCGTCCAGCGGATGGTGCTGTTGATGGTGGTGGTGGTGGTGGTGATGGTGGTGGTGGTGGTGGCGCTGCTGCTGCTGCTGCTGATGCGACCCTGCGCCGCCGCCTCCGCTGCCGTCACCACCGCCGCCGCCAGAGCCGTCACCGCCGCCGTTGCCGTTCTCCGAGGGGTCCTCGGACGCTCTGCTCACTCGGAGTCCGTTAGCTCCCGACTCAACATCATTGCCTGTAGATGACAGCACCTGGCAAATATATGTTGCAGCTAGCTGTCAGAGAGCAGGGGTCGGGGTACTAATTGGCCGTAGCTTACAAGAGGCGCGCTTTTCGCGTCGTCGCGGCCTAATCGCCAACCACGTGCCTCGCGCGCTAATTCATATATTGTATACGATTTTTCCGAGACGTCCCGGGGACTCAATTGTATACCATTTCATACGTCACGTGCATAACGGGCGAGCTTGTTTATTCGCGTTGATGCGATATTTACCTTTTTGTTAAGCCAGCGAAAGCTAGGCGTGTTTGGTAATCTAGTGAAGTGGCAAACGGGTCACGCTGACGCGACAGAACTTCCGCCAAGTATTGAAATTTCATGGATTTTCAGCGGATGCCGCCAGTACGTGGTTATGCAGATGTTTTTTTTTCTCTTTTCCCTGTCAAGCTCTCAAACGTTTATGTTGTATTACTTTTACGGGTTTACATTTAACCGTAACTAATGCATATATAGGCAAATGCACGCATACGTATATACTTAGGCACGCGTGTAGTTTTAGTAAATAAAACATTTTTTAATTATGTTGCATTTGCAAGAGATTACATCTTGTTCTAAATCTAGTGCAACGGATAAGACTTTAATGTACGAATTGTTTAGGATAAGGGCGTTTGCATAAAGCAGCCGTTATTGATTAATTGATTAACTTGTCGTTTATAATTATGTACAAAAATTTACGCGTAAAGTGAACCAATTTCTATTACAACAATAAGAACAACAACTAAAAATAATAATAATAATAACGTCAATAACGACGACGACGACGACGACGACGACGAGAACAATAATAATAATCATAACAGAACAATAACCATTGCCATTATTATTAGGTATGTTGAGAGTTTAGATGAAAGCAATATTTTGAAAATAAAAACAAATTAATCGATACAGTTATTTAGCGTTAATGTTTTAACGTAACAAATAATTTAATAGAAATATATAAATATGCAATTTTAATTAGGCATATTAGAAAATATTATTTTATTTTACCATTTTGATTTAATTATTTACTGCTGAGAAAACAATGAATTTTCAATAAACTTTACGTATTAACGAACTGCGAATATTATAATGATTTATATTTCCGAGTTTTCAGAGAAAGCTTTTGCTTTTACTTGTCTTATATCAAAGAAAGGCTAATGAAAATCTTACAAACTACATTAACTTGATATTATTTTTATAAAATTTAGAAGATGACAATAATATTTTAATAATACGTACAGATTTTATAAAATTATTTTTAAGTTTTATATTATTGTGTAAGCGAAGGCTCTAATTTCTTTCCTTACACAAACGACAGTTATTATATTTATTTGTAAGATAATTCGAATATTAATATCTGTTACAATAGATTGGAAAATTTTACGACTCAATAAAACAGGATATAGGAAACCAGTTACAATACAGCGCTGTAAAAATCATTTCTTATCGACCGAAGAAAATTGAATATATTTTTTTTATTCTTTTATCATTTTTATACAATTTAAAACTAATTTACTCTCCTAAGACGCTATAAAATGAAATTACTACATTCTATATGTTTATTGTACTGTAAGGAAAGAGCATGATATTTTGTGTTATTGCTGTAATTTGTTTTATTATTTGTAAATAAAGCATAAAATCCTGTAGATTAAGAATACAATCCATTAATACGGTATTTTATATAGATTATTACAAATCGATATGATATGTTTTATTACTTCTAATATAGATATAGAGTATAGTGACTAATAATTAAAATAATATTTTAACTATAAAGACATGATGAAAATGACTTGGCGCGTACTAACACTTATTTCGAATATATAAATTCGACAATATGCGGAAAGATTGTAGAATAAGTCTCTTTGAAACATAGAAATCAGCCATCTAATGTAACATCAATTTACACAACTAAATTGACTTGATTATAATGAAAATGATTTAATTTACTGTTCCATAAGTACAGACAGTAAAAATCATAGATTTCGATGAACTTTCGGGCTTCAAACATGATTGATGAACGTAATATATAGTTATTGATCTGGAGGGGGGAGGGTAAAAAAATAAAAAAGAAAGAAAAAGAAATGGAGAGACATTGACAAATTGAAAATTCGAAGACGCAAATTCATAACCTCTATACGGGATAACCCTTGCCGAAGCCCTTATCAAAACTTTTCTCGTTGTCGGAGACTTCTCAGACACATCTACCCACGTACATACACACCCACTCACCCTACTCTGACTACCTCACCCATTCTCGTCCCTCCACGTCGCCACTGTCTATCTAAAATACGTAACTGTCGCAATAAAATACGCGCGTATACATCAATGGACACAATGCGTGTAACGGAGTGCTAAGAGAAAATCATTTCCCATTTCCGCGGTAGTGTGTGTTTCGCGTGTACGATATAAAAGAGCCTCTTGACGCGCCTCTCCGCATCATCGGGATATCTACTCGGGGAAGCCGTGGAAGGGGAGGATCAAAAATACAAACATAACGTACATGAAAAATATCGAGGACAAAGGAAAGCACTAACTCGACAAGCACATTGAAAATAAAAATGTATTATAAAATTAGACGAACATTTACTCAGCATTGATTCGGCAAATTGTTTCTCATTCTTTGTCGCGAGTCCAATTCGACTTTATACATTACTTTTGTATCATTTTATTGTAATTGAGAATATCGTAATTTTACAATGCAAAGCGAACATTCAATATCGACTACCAAGACATTTACTTTATTTACTTTTATCTTACGATCAATACAATTGAACATTAAAAATAGATGGATTAAAAAAATATCATTCGTCATCCAAATTAAGATGCTTGGTAGCATATAATCTTTCTATAAACCTTTCTATATGTTATTTTCAAACACTGCGATATTCGCATCGAAGCATTCGCGTTTATATTTAAAATATTCGTTTGCGTGAACGTTCGCTTTATGTGACAAGAAAAGTACAGAAAACATATTGATTAGCATAAGATATAAATAAATATTTTATCAAGACAATATATATATATATTTTTTTTATGAAAACAAATTAATCATAAAAAAAGTATAAAAATGAAGCATGAAATAATAACTATTAAATTAAACTATCTACAATGGATATGAAAGATAAATGAAGATTTCTAGGATCGAATATAACTATTGCTATTATTCTTTCATAATCCTGTTTCACAAAATTAAGAATTTACATGTATGTGCGTTATGGAACGTGCCACTGGAGAATAAGCTTTTATACATGTGCAAATTTATACATGTGTGTATGCGTGTGTGAGTACGTGCGTGCGCGCGCGTGCTAACGCAAGAATTTATATATTTATATGTGTATACAAGTATGTACAGAGGTACCTATTAAGCACACAACACATACGCGCACACAACACATGTGTACACATACGCGCATACAAACACGAATGAAAGAAGGAAAGAAACGTAAATACATACATACATACATACATACGTGCATACACACTCATATATCATACAAATGTACATATACATAAACATATATTTGAATAATAATATATGAAGATTCAACACGGACAAAGTTAATGTGGAATTTATACCGAGAATGGCATGATATTTACATTTCTACGCTAACTAAAGAGAGCCTTATTGAAAATAAAAAAAGTAGTTTCACCCATAAAAAGTAAGCCCGCGTCATTTAAAACTAAAAGTTTCCTTTAATTAATTCAAGTAATGGAGAGCAATTGTTATTTTGCATTGTTCGAATGTATAAGCTTTATGTAGATTAAAAAAGAGATAGATAGATATATAGATAGATAGATAGATAGATAGATAGATAGATAGATAGATAGATAGATAGATAGATAGATAGATAGATAGATAGATAGATAGATAGATAGATAGATAGATAGATAGATAGATAGATAGATAGATAGATAGATAGATAGATAGATAGATAGATAGATAGATAGATAGATAGATAGATAGATAGATAGATAGATAGATAGATAGATAGATAGATAGATAGATAGATAGATAGATAGATAGATAGATAGATAGATAGATAGATAGATAGATAGATAGATAGATAGATAGATAGATAGATAGATAGATAGATAGATAGATAGATAGATAGATAGATAGATAGATAGATAGATAGATAGATAGATAGATAGATAGATAGATAGATAGATAGATAGATAGATAGATAGATAGATAGATAGATAGATAGATAGATAGATAGATAGATAGATAGATAGATAGATAGATAGATAGATAGATAGATAGATAGATAGATAGATAGATAGATAGATAGATAGATAGATAGATAGATAGATAGATAGATAGATAGATAGATAGATAGATAGATAGATAGATAGATAGATAGATAGATAGATAGATAGATAGATAGATAGATAGATAGATAGATAGATAGATAGATAGATAGATAGATAGATAGATAGATAGATAGATAGATAGATAGATAGATAGATAGATAGATAGATAGATAGATAGATAGATAGATAGATAGATAGATAGATAGATAGATAGATAGATAGATAGATAGATAGATAGATAGAGAGAGAGAGAGAGAGAGAGAGAGAGAGAGGAATTAGGAATTCGCGTTTCTCTCCTGGAATAGTCGAAGGCTCATTCGTTGCAATGAAAAGCGCGAGAATGGCCACTTGCGCTTACTGCTGAAATTGACGTTCTCGAGCGACGCGCGTAAGTAGTTTGGAAAAGTTTTGGCTTAATAGATCGCGGCTGTCGGGCCTCCCGCGCAAATATCACGGGCGCCATTCTTAGATGTAGTCATCGGTGATTCAAGACGATGGTGCTGATAGGATAGACGAATGGATGATGAGTGGGTGGATCGGTTGGTTGGTTGGTTGGTTGGTTGGTTGGTTGGTTGGTCGGTTGGTTGCTTGGCTGAATGATGGATCGTGAAGTGAACAAGGAAGTTGTGGCGGTGGTGATGGTGGTGGTGAGTGGCTGGTTGGACAATTAGATTCTAACCTGCAGGGGACTGCTGCCGTTGCTGCCGCTCGACGGCGCCAGGCCATCGTGACCGGCCCCGTGGTGGCTGTAGTCGCTGCGCAGCAGATTCTCGCTCTGCATTTTGCCCTTGAGACAGGTTATGTAGCGGTTGCAGAAGTCCTTGCAGAGCTCCTGCACCTTCTCCAGCTCGAGCAGATGGATGCGCAGGACCTGGATGGCCTTGATCATCTGCGCGAAAACGCCGTTAAGCGAATTAATCCGAATGCTGCCGCGATAATAAAATACGATCACTCCCTCGTCGCTCATCTTTTCGCGTTTATATTTTTGCGTTTATTTACTTATTTATTTTTATTTATAGAGAAGTTCTCGTGTCTCGGCATCTGTCTCGACCTCGCCAACTTTTTTCATTGGCGAAGTTGTAGAGTGCGCAGACTTGACGCAATATGGCAATCGCCGGGGCCGTACGAGTTGCTCTTCTCGCTTTATCTCTTTTTTCTCGCGCGTAATTCGTGGTTGGCTCGCTCCCTTTTTTTTCATCCTTGATAAATAGATTTTAATTAAACCTGTGTATAAACCTTTGCTGAGTCAATATCCCAATGCTCTTCTTATATCTCATATTATCATTTTGTTTGATATTCTTACGCTCTCACTTAAGTTCTTTAGTTTAAATCTTATTTGTATTAATCGCGCGACTATTAAGTTTCATTGCAATTACAGAAATCTGGCTTTATTTTATTATAGAATAGAAATTTCATTGAAATTGTAATATAAAAGTATCATAGCAGTAATGACATTACGTATTACGTGACATTTTGGCTTTATGGATACAATAAATATATAAAACTTTCCATTAAGAACGTTTAACGAGTAACGCTTTGATTTCTGTTTAACATTGGTTAATTCCAGCTATCTTGTTAGAACGCGTTAAAGGCCGTCCCAACCATTAAGTCTGGAGTAATTTTTTTCTTTTTTTAAATTTCTCTACGGCCTCGCGTACCGAGAATACGAATATATTTTTCGAATGAAAGTATTGTAATATACGTACTCATAATTAATGTTCGGAGTATAAAAACAAAGAATAAAAAAAAATATAATATCGATAATTAGATGATAAGGCATTTAGTTTAATAATTGAAATGGAGTTTAATCATTGAAAAAAGAAAATATAAATTTATGCCAAATGTCGCCGAAATAATTTTAAAGTTATATGCTTATGTATGCATCCCTAGCAATATAGACTGGAGTCATTAAATCTGCAAAGTTGTATTTGAAGTTGAACATTTAAAGGATTAAAACGGTATGCTCTTTTGAGAATTTGTAAAACTTTCCAGTATTAAAGTCAATGCAGGATTAAAATTGTATTAAATTAACCATGGTAAGGGAATTTGGTACTTTAAAAGAGGAAATTCCCATCTTATAAGAGTTCTTTGAGATAAAAAGGAAGAGCAATATAAAGTTTTAGTCTTCTATTTCATGATTGTGCTTATAAATTTGTAAATATTCATTGTTACATTTGTTAATGCTAATTAAATGATTTTTATTCATTACTGAAATGGCTAAATTAAATTCTAAGCTCGTTGATGAAAGTCTGTATCAATGATATAATATATTAGTTTTTACATAATTTGCATTAGTTATCGTTAAATATGCACGAAAGCATATTTGCCTTGTGAATTCGAGCCAACCTTTATGATTTTATTGAAGTACCATGTACTTAAAATATTTGAAGTATATGTTAATAATTGTAACTATTACAATACTACTTTCTTAATAAACATTGTTTCAGTTTAATTAATGTTTCATGTCATTTGATTATGTAATTACTTGACTTTATATGCAATCGTCGCAGAGGCGACAATTTTATTTATGAAATATTAATAAATACGCGGAGGATGCAATAAAAGTACAAAATATTGAAATCTATGTAATGAACAATAATGATTTGAAAAGGATTGAATATTCATGAGATATGCTTTGTTTATAAGTATTCAAAGATTTCAAATTGTCGTGTTAAATTCAGGTCGAGCAACTGCCGATAATACAAATTTATATTTTAACGCAGTTAATTTTATCCTGTCATTATTCCTTTTTTTTTTTTTTTTTTAACATGGATATTAAAATAAAAATCTCACTAAAATTAAATATCTTCTTGATATATTATCCTTTCCCAATATTCATTTTATAGTTTTTTTTTTTTTTTTTTTTTTTTTTTTAATATAAATTTATACAAATACATGCGCGCGCACGCAGATAGATAATATTTTTTAGCAAAGGTTTTTCATTTGGTGTATTTTATTGTAAATTTTCGTATAATGCCTTTAATTTTAAATCTTTACATAAGAACGTTAATAAGGATAATTAATTTAAAGATTATCTGTGCTTGTTAAGGTTTCGTGTCACGAAGGGTGAGATAATTTGCTAAACGAACGTATCATTAAATGCGCATTTTTAAGCCTTTTATTCCACATTTACATTTTTGCTTCTCAAATACCATCTGTCAAAGATACTAATTGCGTATGTTATAAAATAAATTTTACTTCTTTACGGGTAAGGCTTGATCGCGATAAATCTCGAGCGAGTCGCAGCGCACACGATTCACGAAGCCAGTCGTATGTCCAATCGTCGAATGCTTAAACGAATCGTGAATGAGATCCCGAGGTATCCCGCGAGTCTTAACGCGGACCACCTCCACGAGGTTTTTCGACCCCGAGTATCGAGGGAAACGAGATTGAGGGGGTAGGTGGGTGGGGTTAGATCATCGGTCGCGCCATCTCCATACCCACCAGGCCGTCAATCTCCGGGTCATTGATGAGGAAGGGCTTGCGGTCTCTCTCCTGGTGCTGGACGAACGCCTGTATGTCCATGTTGAAACTCTCGGAGGTAGAGTTGTCGGAGCTCTGGGTCGCCTGCTCGCATCTCTCGAAGAGTAGCGCCAGCAGGGGGGAGAGCGGATGCTTGTAAACTTCTTGGTTTGCGGCCCGGATGCTTGTAAACTGCTCGCTTGTCGGCCTCGAACTGCGCCTGATCCTGGTGACTCGCGTAATCGGCTACCCCACTGGCAGGGTCCTGATCGTAGCCAGGGGTCACCATCGCTAGCGCCACCGCGGTGCTGCCCTCTTGCATTCTATCATTCCTCATAGGGAGCGGCAGAAGCCTCCAGCATCGTCGGGACTAAGCTCGCGCGGTCGACTGGACGCCGCAGCGCTTCACCGCGACGCACCGCGCGTCCTGGAATGAGAATTGAGACGGTCAGTTGACGTGGTGCTCGCTAAAATTCATTGCGCGTATGGGCTTGAATGGCCGTTGGCTCGATGGCAGGCCTCCGTCGGCAAGTAACCTTTTCCTAGGTGCTTGGTTACGTAGTAATTTAATACCCGGTCGGCTCCTTGCCGAGTAGCGCTTTTTATACTCCGACGTCCGATTTTTATAATTGCCTAGTAAGAAATGAGCTTTGATTGACTAAGTGATGGTTGGTTTGATGGTGGGACAGAAGGGCGGGGAGGGGAATTACAGGCAGCGTTCGTACGGAGTTGTTTGATATTTCCTTATTGCGAGAAATTATCAGTAAGCGCTAGCGTGTATTTATAAAGCCCGAGTGATTTGCGGATGGATTACAATGTAAATTTAGTACCTCGCATCACGCTTACGTGTTTAATTACTCGTTACCCATTTTGCAACATTTCCCATGCGTTTTATTATTTTTATGCATTTTTTTTTTATGCGCGCGCGTGTTTGTGTGATATCTCGACTTGGAAGAACAAATAGAAAATTTTAATACCGTGCCCAATGAAATATCGAATTTGAGAACATTTTCTACTTAATTATATGGGCTTTATTAATTAATGCATTAAGATCTAATATCAAATTTGAAAATGTAATTTTCAATATTACTACAGCATCAAAACTCATATCCTAAACTGGATCGCATTGTCATTACCGAAACACAGTTTCGATTAAAGATTTCGAGTAAAGCGCCTTTCGAACGTTATAGCATGTTTCTTTACCTGTCAATATTTAGTAATTAAATAATAATTATTATATTGTACGGGGCTCATTCTCTCTTAAGAAAAAGAAACAAAAAAAAAAAAAAAAAGAAAAAGAAAAAAAAATGCCTTGGTCTCTAGTTTTTTACTCTTAACAAAATTTATCTACATCGTTTATTGGTTCGAATCTCCATAAAATTCGCAAATACGTAATTGTCGTTTAAACTGGCCTAACCCAAACGTGCGACACAAATCCTTGATAAATACTATACGTATAGAAACGCTTGATCTATCTTTTATAATTGCTGCTGTGATTTGTGAAAAATACTGTGGGCGGGGTCATTTGTATCACGTACTACAAATATCGGGCAGCGTTACTATAAATCAATATTAAATCCGACCACGCAAGATGGCAACTCGAGTATCTTCGCGAAGGCGCTCGCGGATGTAAGTAACGCACGATACGCGCCATCTTCCTTGCATAATGCCCCTTGTTTGGTTGGAGCCGGGGGCAAAGCGTAAGAAAAAAGTACGAGGCGACTTTTGATTAAGTATTCATTGCAAAAAAGGGCGTCGATCTCGATTCGCGGCGCGAACGCACCTTTATCCTTCGTACGCGGCCGCGGCGACGCGTCGAACGAGCCCCACTGCATTTAAATGTCATCATTACGGGGCTGTCGCTGTCGCTCTTCCTCTTGTACACGAGCGCAGCCTCCTCTCGGCCGCAGATTCCCTCCCACTCTCTACAACTCGCCCCGCGACCTCAACCCCCCCCCCCCCCCCCCCACGCCCCCCACCCCCCCCCCCCCCCTCTCCTGACTTGGCGAGGAAACTTCTACTTTCGCTGGAATTCCTTCCTAGATTCGAATTTTCCCTCTAGCTTTTTCCTTTCGTACAAAGCTACAGAGACTCCAAGGCCGTTTGCGAAAATGCCCTTATGAAATTTTTAATAATTCATATTAAGGGATGTGTTTCGGTGCGAGGACAAAATAATGTAGCGGGCGCTAGTTTTTATTGACAGCTGCCAAGCCAAGGTATTGCATGTAGTGATTCAGCAAAATTCAGGTGGCTTTTATGATGCGACGGGCCAGAAATTATTTGGCTGCTCGCTAACAGAGCGCGTCCCTTTGTGCTAATTAAATTGTTATTTAAATGCGCGGGATCTGGAGAAAAAATTGTCATTGTTGGTGGCTTAAAAAATAAAAGTGATTTATGGAATTCTCGAGGACCGTTATCTATTTATGTTTTAATGAACAATCGTGTTGCTTCTCATTGGCTTTAATAATACATAAAGGAAGTTGAAAGGATAGAGTAGAGAAATTTCGAAAGTAGATAATGTGCTTTGATTTTCATGCCTTAATAATTAAACAAGCCGATACTCGAGCGCGTGCTTTACGAATCTTTTTTTTTTTTTTTGTTCTTTTTTCTTTTTTTACGCTTTACCCTATTCCTTCTGGATTTTGAATATTTTAACAAAACCATGAATAAATGTAACATCGTGGCAGTAATATTATTGTTAAAGAGTACATGATATTTTATTTCACTTCCTCTGCATAAATAACGTAGTACTAGATTTATAATTATGTCCATTATTCTCTATTAATTCATTACATAATATTAGTTATGCTAAACTCAGTCTATTATGGCTGTCTGGTTTGTTTTTTTGTTTTTATTTTTTATTTTTTGTTCATAGAAAGGTGGGCATTGTTGTAAGCTTTACCATTAATTAAAAGGCACGATATTAAATTAAAAGACTCCATAGTACTGTGTATTTTATTTTACTATTAATTTATATTAAAAATTAACTTTTTGTCAACATTTTCCTCTTTATCATACATTATTACCAAAGTGTACATTCATATTCATAATGTTTTCAATTAAAATATTTTTACGTAAAACGTTTTAACTACCGCTTGCACGTATCATCATCATACGACGTTCAATAAAACAATAAAATAGTGCCTTTATTAGCTCTCTAATAGAAATTGTAATGACAATTATACGATAGTAGATAGTCATTTTAAACTTATTTAATTATTTTAAACAATAATCTCTTAATGCTGTTACAAAAAAAAAAAAAAAAAAAAAAAAAAAAAAAAAAAAAAAAAAAAAAAAAGGACAAAGAAGACAAAACGTCTACAAGAATATCATACGTTTTGCTTTATCTTACGAGTTTAAATAGTAATTTTTTCATACATTCAAGTCAGAATAAGCATTGTTATTTATGAGGAAGTCGAAGAAAGATATAAATAAACCATATTATAAGTTAAAATTTTTAAACAATGTAAGTTTATCATTACGCTATGTAAGCCAACTGACAATAAGTTACATATAAAAATGCCGTCATTTCAATATTAAAAAAGAAAAGCATCAATATAAAAAAGCGGAGCCAACTTATTTACATCTTAGAAAAAAAATTTTCTCATTTTCATTAGCATGGTAATAATAATTACTTATTCGTTAACATAACGGCTTGTCCTCTTTGCCTAAAGAATGAATTTACGAATTTTTGACAACAGTCGACAAAGACATTAAAATCCCAGGAACAATGCTGTTTGTTGCACGGCACGTATACACGAGAGATAAATATTTAACTCGCCGACACGTCGAGAAAAGAAAGGAGAAGTATTATTCCCTTTGGCTTGTGATACGCATGTATCTGCCGTCAATGTTTTAAGTCGAGGTGAGGTGCACACATTTACAAACGTGAGGCAAAAGAAGTGTCGAGCCAACGTCGTTGAGGTGGGGCGTGCGGGTGGTGGTGGCAGCGAGGGGCCAAGGAGTTTTCATCCCCGCGAGGATTTGCTCGGCAGCGAGATGGAGAGAGCGGAGGCGAGGAGAGCTCCCGGTCTCCGATGCGAATCTCCCAAAGCCCGCGGAATTCCGAGCCGAGAGTCTCCGCTGCGTGAATAAATAAAACCAGGGGCACTTTGCCGACGCGCGGGGGGCACGTGACGAAAGCGACGACGAACTCGCGGATGCCGGTGGGCATTTATGCATTGCCTCCGCGGCTTCTTTTCTCCCCCTCGAGTTTTCCCGGGCGCACGTATAAGTGCGGCAGGTACGACGTCGGGAAAATTTTAGAGTTCCGTCTCGCTCGCACTTCCTTATGACTAGAATCACTGCGCTATTATAAGGTGGGCCCATTCTTGACGCGGGGATGGATGGTTTTGGTTTATTTATATCGGTACTTGTCATTTCTTTTGGTTTATGCTGACGAAGTAAATGCGTGTTAACGATGGGGAGGGGGGGAGGGGGCGCCGACGACTTTGTCAGTTAAAATTGATTTCGCTTTTATATAACAGGCCGTTCACCGTTTACACGTACCATTTTCGTAATTGCATCCCGAGTAATTAATTACCTTGATGGACTTTCTTTTTAATAGAATGTCTTTGTAGATAAGATGGCAAAGTATAAATTGTCGTCAACGTCGTTCGCTATCATCACGTTTTCAAGAATGATATATTATAACCGAACATATTTATAGTGCATATTTATAGTGTTAATACCATTACTGTGTATTGCTGCCATTGAGGCAATGTAGATAGTTATTAAACCGCATTAATTATATTAAATTTATGCCACCGCACAATTATTCCATTCAAAAATGCATAAATTGGTTTGGTATATAAAGGAGAAATCGTGGTCTTCGATACGATTAGGAAGTTTCTAATTTTAACGAATATCGGGCACCTCCTCTCCAAGTATTTCCCTAAGCGCGCACAAATGTCAACTCCTATCGATGCACATGTTGCGTGATCGTAAATTTATCAAACACACCGCGATAAGCATTTAATAGCAAAGTATTCAGCGAAATTTAAAAATTACGATTAGATAAATTGAAGAAGAAAAAAAAATTAATTGAATATTATTGATTTATTTTATTATTATGTTACTTTTTTTGCGCCCTACAGATGTCGCATTACACTTTAACGAAAAAATTTGTATGGCAAAATATCCACTGTTTTCCGTTATCGCGCAACACCACGTAATAGAAGCGTTCATTATAGTTTATCATTACCAACGGTATTTATAATTGTAATAAGTTTAGCTTAGAAAATCACAACCACGATGCATGAACACAAAACTAGCGTGAAAATTAAATAAATATTTGAAAATCGAGCATAAATTTGTTGAGTAAATTACCCTGACTATCAATAATAAAATTAACAAACTAAGCAGTAAAAAAAAATAATTCTTATTCCCTCACCGCAGAATGTTGCATCCATTTACGGCTTAACTCGTCCCATCTTTACATGACTGATTTTGTTTGCCAACTTTCCGAGGATTATGCATAAAATCAATAAGTGAATTTGTTACACTAGTCTCCTCTCTGCGTCACAATTGCGCACTACGCAAAATATTAGTTGATATTATCGTTTTACGTATCTATTTCTCACGCGTCTGTTAAAGCCTGCATATATGGTAGTAAAATATTCCAGATGTGTAAAGAACGTTTTTCCTAGGATAAAAAAAAAAAAAAATAAAATAAAAAAATAAATAAAAAAAACAAACGTAAAAGTGTATTAAAATGATAGCGTAATACACATGTTTTTGTGAATTTTAAATTTGCTAGGTTTCGCTTTATTTAAATATAACTAGCATCTCGCGTGTAGATTACAGCAGTTGTAATACGTTAGAAAATATAATATGTACAAGTAACGAGAAGATATGTCAGATAAAATATGTTGAATGTTTTATTAAAATGGTATAATTATTTATATAAGGGATATATGAGTAAATGATTTGAAAATCATTTAGCGAAAATCCATAATTAATAGTTTAATACTAAAGTAATTCGTACGGTAATGAAATACGATATATGAATAAATATCACACTGTTATTATTATACAATTGATAATAATAAATATTGCCCTAATGAATGACAACGAGGATTCATCGATTTTTATGTCTAGTTTAATTGAAATTTCGCGTACGCTCTTTTCGTAAGAAAAGGATAAATTTTTTTTATAGCTTAAAAGTCGATTGCAACGACAGAGATTAAAAGTAAAATAAAACAAGTATCGTATAAAATTGCTTCCTCATACTTATTTAATTACCATTTACGCTTGTTTAATTCTTAAAGTACTGGCATTAAAATACCATTCGTGATATAGCGACGATATAAAAGGCGTAAGATGCGCAATGAACTGGGAGGAGAAAATTATATTCCGATATTTGAAAATCCTTTTCCATTATTAATAGACTGCATTTTACTAGTCAATCGGTTGTTCCAGGTTTTATCGGATGCCTTTATGGAAAAAACCAGGTTCGTTAGAGTAATTCTGAGCATCGAAGACTCGTTAAATTCGGGATTATAATAATATCATTTTAACGAATGAAAAGGATATTTTCTTATTAAACGTTAACTTAGATACTGAACAATACATTAGCCAGCGATGTAACGAGACGTGAATTTATTGAAAATAATTCCTTTTAAGACCGTTGTTATTTAGCACTATATAAGAGACGAAAAGAGCATCTAACTTGTTACAAGGATAAATGTGCAGCGGATTATATCCACACTTGACGCGAAGTTAAGTTAAGTTAAGTTAGCGCGTACGCGTGACGTAAAATGGTGAGCGTTGCCTCGAGGTTTATCTGACGTAAATATTTCTCATCAAAGCAACATCTAAATAACAGCGAGCGTCGGTTGTCATTTTCAGAGCTCTCGCAATACAAAGCTTGCGAAGAGAGTCTCTCGCGCGTCTCGGCCTATCGTCCCTCATCAATTATCTAAAAATAAGTATCAAAAGCCGCGCAATAAAGCACGCGCGGCACTGAAATTAAGAGGGTCGGGGGGAGGGGGAGGGGGTTGTGGTGGTGCTGATGGTGGCGAGTTATGGTAAAGGACGTAAGAGTGGTGAGACGGGGGGAGGGGGAAGAGGAGGAGGAAAGAAAGAGGAATGGAGAAATAAACGAAAGCGGCCCAATAAAGCGAGAATCCGAGAATCTTCGCGCGGTAGGAGCGAAGCATAGGAGCCGGGTACGACGAGGCATACGCGAAGACGAACGCGAAGAAGCAGAGGAAGACGAGGAAGAGGAGGAAAAAAAGAAGATGGGTAAGCAGCTGCGTAGTTTGATGCTGAAACTGGTTCGCGAGGACGGGAGGGAGTGGATGCGATCGAGAGTGTGTCTCTTTAGGAGGGCGGACAACGGCTGGAAGAGGAACGAGGCACTCGAACCATTACTCGCAAGTGGCGCTTGCAAGGCGCACATCTACGACAATATTTATCACGGATAACCGTGAGGACAGCGGGCTTTCATTTCAAAAGTATTATCACCGATGGCCAGCGACCGAGCCGCTCTCCGGCGCTTTTCATTTCTTTGTAATTGTTCCGAGTCCAACTCATTCTCTCTCTCTCTCTCTCTCTCTCTCTCTCTCTCTCTCTCTCCTCTATGCGCACACACGTACGCACGGCGAGCGTGAGAGGGGGGCGGAGAGAGAAAGTAGTGACTGCTGTTATCGCTAGCCTTTTCCGTCTGTCTTTGTCATTCCGATCGCTGATATTGATTTTTCAGGGGTCGAAGAAGCCCAGAAGATTATTCTCGATCCTCCATTTCGCGCATTAGTCGTCTCGAAGAAATGATGTTTGCCGCGACCATGCATATAGACACCTTAACGTAATGTTCCACACCCTATGGCTTCATAAATTAATCTGATTTCGAAATAAGAGCAATTTGAAAGCTCGTTACTTGGATAATAATTAATATCCTCGGTGAGGCAGCTCGAGAAAATAATGGTTGGCTTGTGATTCACGTTCATTAACCTGCTGTAACTTCTCCGAGGTAACGGGTAATTCGACCGAATGTTTGCACACTAGTTCTCCAATCTAGCCGAGTGGACGACGTCCAACTGATAGATTGAGCGATTCGTCCGCGAAATTAACCTTCCATTTGAAATTACTATTCGACTTAAATAAGTCATATTTTTTGTCCGACCCACGATCACCATTATTTTGAAAGGTTTATTATGTCTTAAAAGGTCAAATAAACAGAGGCTTAAAGAATATAAGAATAATGTTAAAAACGTTTGTGCTCGACTCTTCAGAGATAAATTCAAAGAAAATATTATCAGCGTATCAACGAATGCGAATAGTTAGTTAATAAATTGTGATTACGTAGCGAGATAAATCTCAAACGGGTGTATATAAATTTTCATTTTATTTTTAGTTTAAAGCGGTAATCATAAAATGAACTTATTACGAAACAAGTAACATCATTAAAAGCCACTATTCCAATTGAAATGTATTATTGGAGTAAAGTTTCATATTTATCTGAAATTTGTAATTTCGTTTAAAGATTCATGGTAATTTAAAAAAAAAAAAAAAAAGATATATATATAATTTGAATATTGGCTAGAAATTCACTATTACTAATAATATAATTAAAATAAAACTCGAAAAATAAGACTCTTGACATTCTTTTTATTAATCCTATAAAATACTCTATTATTGCATCTGAAGTTCAATTAACTTCATATCCCATGCATTAACCATCGTCCCACTTTGCCCTTAATGTACGAATGCCAATGGACACAATGTAATCTACCGACATTTTTTCCCCATCTAAATCGTGGTGGGATGGGGGAGGAGGGGCGGCGCGGATATTGTTTACGCCGTTTCGTTTCTTTCGCTCCCCTTATTTTTTTTATTTTTATTTTTTTTACACTTTTTGCGTTGATTTTTGGGCGTTATAAACAGCGGGCGCAGCGTGCGTTTGCATTTTGGATTTGCTGCCGCGTGCAGAGCTAATGGCAAAGAGGGGCGATGCTAGCGAAATTGCCTTCGTTTGCTTCTTTGTGCGCTTGTTTACCTTGTTTCGTGCCTCTTTGCTAATTACTCCCATGAACGTTATTTAAGATAGGGGATATGAATTATTGACGCTAGCTCTCATTTCTTTCTATCTTAACAACGTTAATTTATTATTGGCTTATTAAAATCCAGAAGAAAAAAAGTTTTTCCCCCATTTGATTTTATGAATATTATAATCTATTGCGAGGTACTTGAAATTATGACGCTTTGTTTAAAGGATCGTTTAGTTTATATATTCAGTTTAAAAGACACTTAATATTTGATGTAGAAATACATTATTATTAATTACAGGACTTATTACTGCTTTACAAGACTTATTAATGCAATAATGAATAAAATTGCTTTATTAAAAATTTCGACTATGTCTATACAAACTTAAAGCATTGAATAAAATGCATTATATTTTTATGCATGATAGATACATGTATTTAATACATACATAAAATACTTTTTATATTCTTAAAAAATTGACACATTTTTTCACCCTCATTAGCATAATCAATAATAATGTTTAAATGTTTTTTGAAAGGTGCGTGTGTTTTTTTGCTTAATGATAAATAGATTTATTCCTAGTTGTCTTGCTTAATGTTCAATCTTGTAACGTTATAAGTACAAGTATGGAGCTTATCGTTCAAGACCGCATTTAACACTTTTCCGTGGAATAAAGTTACTCATCCGATTAATGAAACTCGTAAGCAAATAAACTTAGCTAAGAGGTTGGGGAACGAATGTGTAAATATCGTATATGTGTACTTATATATTATTATGCGTCGACAAATAGGGATTCATATAGTTTTCAACTTTAATTATTATAGTACAAGAAGCAATTACTTTTAATTAAATTATTTTTAATTTTACGCTCTTCGCATATTATCATATAAAAATTGCAATATAACATGATATGTAATCATTTGAAATTTGCTAATAAATAAAGCAATCTTTGATATTACGGATAACACTTTTTTTTATTCTTCATTTAAAAATTAGTATTTTTTTATTTTTTCCATAGAAGTCAATTACAGTGTTACAACGTCGTTATATTTTTTTCTTTTTAAATTAAATAGATTTACTTTACTATTTTCAACCAACTCTCTCTTATTATATTATTATATTTTCTCAAGAACGTATGCACAGTCTTGTCTAAGCAATTATAAATTTGCATTAAAAGTACAAATAAAATCATCGTTATTTTAGGTCTTAATCGATTATATCGAATCTAATGAAAGTGCAGTTATATAAATATTATTAGCATTAAATTTGTTATTAATTATTATTATTTATTTTATTTTATTTATTTATTTATTTTTTTTGTTATAAAGCGTTTTACAATTGATGTAAGCGTATAGATTGTTAATGGATCGCGCGATTGAAAATAATATTGACGATAAATTACTAAAGTAATAATAAATTGTCGAAATTAATCTTTTAGCTCAGTTCCAAGCCCTGATAATTCATATTTGTCATCTTTAGGATAAACATACACGGATGTTGTTTTACACTAAAGTCGTTGAAATATGCGAAGACAGATCGATACGATACCTCTCGTAGCGGAGAAACGATTTTGGGGAGGAAAATTATTAATCGTATCAAAGGGAATGCGAATGCCTATTATACCGCAATTACTTTATTCTTGGAATCCCTACGTAAGGTAGTGTCATTTAATATCGAGCGGAATGCCCATCCGTTATAATCCAGTTATTTCAATATAGATTGGAATTCCCGTCTATCGTAATACAATTATATTTCGTGGTTGTGATGTTTATCGCAGTAAGAGTAGGCGTGCACGCACAGTCCATCGCCACGTTTGCCCTCGATGCTGTTCACGGGAAAGTGAGCGACGATGGTCCGGGAGGTCGTTGCAGATCCAGGGAACCCGTGGTTCTCTGCCCTCGCGCTCGTAAAATCGAGTTTATGGTGAGCGTATGGCGGGAGTACAATGCTCTGATTATTGTCCCAATGTACGCAGATAAATGAGCTCAAGCGCGCGAAATAACCGACGATTTTCACGCTGCATTTTCGCGCGTCCGCGAGTGGAAAATTTCGGAGTTGGAGACACGATGCTGCTAAGACCCGACTGTGCAACATCTATAAGTAAAAATAATTTTACAATGTTTGGTGGAAAGTTATGATTGTTAATAACAAACGTGTCATATCTCGAACGTAAAGTAATTATCGAATATCCGTTACACTAGTTTGCTTATATGTTTAATAAATTTT
Organism: Ceratosolen solmsi marchali; assembly: GCF_000503995.2. NCBI lineage: Eukaryota > Metazoa > Arthropoda > Insecta > Hymenoptera > Agaonidae > Ceratosolen > Ceratosolen solmsi. The sequence continues at coordinate 3,031,529 of NW_011948428.1, forward strand.
CGCCCGAGACAAAAAGAGAAAAAGGATGAGATCGATAAAGCTCCGATTCCAGCAATTTATAAGCTAAACTGTAATAAAAATGTATATCTGTTTAACCCTTTCAATTTATTACTATCGTTCAATGAATTTTGCATGAAATAAAACTTTATAACATTTAAATCGAAAGTGTGTTTAAATTATTTTTAAATTGATATTTTATGTTATTAAGGATATTTTATCAAATTCAAACTAGCGATGGAATTAAATCCCTTTCAAGCATAATATGTTTTGTATACAAGCACAGTAATATATTTAATGGCCAGTTCGTGCATGGTAATAGAATTTCTTTCACTGTATGTATAAAGACAAAAATTGCGATTATTAGATTGCCTAATGAAGTGAACATATAGAAAGGTAAAACAAAAATGGAAAAGATGAAAATTGCATGTACGTATGAAAGACTTACAATGTGCAATTATGCCGCCTTTCTATAGAGTACGAATATACTATTGTTTCGAGCTCAAGTTTTCTAAATAAACTTATTTTTGTTAAAAAAAAAAAACAAAAAAACAAAAAAAAACGCGAATCTACAATTTATGTATATTTACGTTTTGTTATTTATTTAACAATTCATAGCTAAAATAGAAAAATAATTCTTTAGAAAATAAATAATTATCCTAAGCCGTATTACGAGATTGTATTGCTTTGTTTCTTGTAAAGCGCAATAAAGTTTCTAAGGTTAATTATTAATTTTTTTTTTTTTTTTACAATACTCTAAAATAACAAAACAACCAATGCTCATAAAATCATTAATGTTTCAAGAAATTAAGGATAGTTTTTTTATACGATAGCAAGAAGCGAAAGTCCAATTAAATAACAAAAAAGTTATAAGTTCTAAGCTAAAATTTAAATCGGCATTAGGATTAATAGATATTTTAGTTTACATTTATCTAAAATATTAAAAAATTGTAAAAATTGTTTACTGTTAATATTAATTCGAATGCCAATGTTACTACATAGTAGTTAGCTTCAGACCTACGATGAAAATATTAATAATCGAATGTATAATTATACGATCAAATGTAGTGTCTACAGTAAAAAATATAATGTATTACGTGTTTGAATACAATTCAAAGTATCAATTATAATACGATTTATAGCTCATATTGAAATCTAATTCAATTATATTTATCGCTATTAAATACATAGGTGTTTGTTATTTCAAATTAAGTATTGATTCAAAACAATAAAGAGTATATACATGTATATATATTGCAGAGAACTAGAGTTTAAACGAAAGAAAAAGCATTATTTTCAAATACTGCTATAACGATTTGTCATTTCATAACGTTTATGACTTTCGCACTCGAATAAATTATCAAGTGTTGGTGATAAAGCACTATGAGTTTTTTTTTTTTTTTTTTTTAATTTTTATATAGGTAATTTAAATTTGTTATAGTTTTAATTTTACGTCATTCGAATGCTTTAGTAAAGAACATCGGACTGATTAATTTTGTTGCTGTTGTTGTAGTATTTTTTATTCTTTATTTGGTTCCCGATCGTCGTGCAATGTCATAATGTTTAATTCCAAATTAATATTGATTTGTGCGATAATAAAAAAAAAAAAAAAAAAAAAAAAAAAAAGGAGAGAGAAGAGAGATAAAACATTCGACCATACACACATGCAATTTCTATTAGTGCCTATGTAATCAACCTTATTATTTCCATCTTGTTTCCTATTTTCCAATTATTTTTTCATAAATAAAAGTCAAAATAAATATATAAATATGTAACAGAAATATACCGAAATAAATTTTAATTCGAAATTAAAAATAACAAATCATATATGAAAATACGTATAAGGATTACTTTGAAAATTTGCAGAACTACATAAACTTGTATTAGTTAAGTTGTTGAATTGCTTAAAGTTAATGTTCAAACATTAACATTCCAAATTTAAAATACTTTACAAAGATTGATTATTAATGCACTTATATTATATTTCGATATTACAAGTCCAAATTTTATAAATAACTTTGTAATAAATATTGTTTGTTACATTATTTTGTAGACATTCATACTTTTTACATAAAATAACTGAGCGAATTAGAAAAAGTACTATGTATTGGCTGATTATTAAATTAAAATTGATTTTTTAACATTGAACAGAGAATAGATTATTTTCTTCACAAAACTTAGTAATATATCAGTAAAGAAATATATAAATTCCAAATTGTTTTAATATTTAAAATTAAAAAAAAATTAAACTATATAAGAGACCGAAGTTTGAGATAAAATTTGAATTTTCCGTATATATTTATTCATATCGCTTAAGAGTGTCGTTTAAGATTCTAATTTTTTACTTTATCGAAGATATTTTTATCACAAATTTTTTACTATATTTAACAAAATTATTTACCTGTTTAATTCTTATATATATATATATATATATATATATATATATATATAATATAATATATAATATTATAAGAAAGAATTTAGTGCAAATTGTACGAATAAAATATATAATATAATAAGCAGTTAGAAATGTGCTCTTTTTTTGCTATTTCAAAGCCCATAGAAAGTTTTAATTTCTTAGTAAAATGCTTAGCCCAAGTACTTAAAACTTCTCATTGTTTAACTAAACTATGTAACGAGGAGTGTAAAAATTTAAATAATATAATTTTTTTATTTTTAACAAAAACACGTTTTCATTTGTACAAATTTATATTTAAAATGCTAAAATTATCAAAATTTGTAATATTTTAAAAGATTCGTATGAATAATTATTTCACGAAAAAGCAATACACCAAAGTATGTATTCATATATATATATATATATATATATATATATACATACAGCCATAATTATATTAATGCCCAACACTTTTCAAACTTTTATTGACATAAAAATATTAATTCTTGAAAGAGCACGCACACGCGCACACCCACTGACATTATATATGCCTCTTTGTATATTTACGTTTTATAATCTTTTACGAAGCTGGTTAATTGGGGAATTTGGCATTTATATAATAAGTGATGGCAAAGGATAATTAAAAAGTTAAAATTTTAAAGAGAAGTAAAGAAGAAAAAATGATAAACCGAAGATTTAAAGGATGGGGCTGGAGATGTGAATTCTCGACATGTTTCGCGAAAGAGCATGAAAACTGCAAAACTCATTTCATATGTATCACAAGTTTAGAATTTCATAGTTTAGAATAAGAATGTTTTATTAATACATTTGCATAAATTAGACATTTTGCACTGTAAGCATGCAAATAATTTATAAGGATACATTGTGCCATGGTACTGCAAGTGTATTAATGAATTCAACTGGCTCATAGCGAGATAAAACGTCTTATAATTACAATGGTAATAATAGTAAGGGAAGGAGCATTATGAAGGAAAGCAACAATGATAATAACAAACATGCAATGCGAAATACGAAAGATCGTCGTTAAGCTTTGTCGTTAGGTTGCTGCTCTCTTTTAAAGAAATAGGTGTGGAGAGCCCCGGAGAAAGCGAATGTGCTTTCGAAAGCACACGCGAGAATTTATGATGGAAATTTCCTTCCGACTTTTTGTATACGGTATGGTTAAAAAGCTCGAGATACTCCGCGTCCATTGAAATTCGAATCTGCAAATCTCGAAATGCAGGCATTGGGAAGGCACCACCTCCTCCTCCCACTACTCTACATTACAACGATGCCTAGGTCGCGCCAATATACAATAATGTCCGACTCGATATGAACATCGCTCATATCGCGTTGCTATCTTAAAAGTGAGGGTCGAGCGAATAATTTGCAATGCGTGCGAGCGTGTAGGGCTAGAGGGAAGCTCTCGGAGTCATAAAGGGAAAAGAGTCGAAAACGGAAAAGCTTAGATAAGGAGGCATGGATCGACGGGGCCATACGGTAGAGACGCTTGGAACATCTCGCGAGGGTAGTCGTCCCGTGCATCAGGAACACCGAGAAAAGAAAATAAGCGAGCCAGTGACAATATCGATCGCATCAATCTGCGATTCTGTCATGAGTTTCGAGAGTCACAGCATCAGAAGCAGCAGCAGCAGCAGCAGCAGCAGCAGCAAAACGCCCGTGCCAGCGAGAAATGGGCGTTCACTACTGCTGCTGCTAGTGCTGGTGGTGTTGCTGTTGTTGCCGCTGCCACCACCGCCTCCGCCGCCTCCGAGCAATACTTTTAACCCGGCACGGAGTAGCTCAACCGAGAACAGTGCGCGTACCCGATGACTTTTTCGCACGTTGTAGCGCACGTAAGAGAAGGATAGCTGGAGAGTTAGTCGGCAGTCAGGCAAACGGATAAAAGATAGACAGATCTGGGAGATGTGTGCATGTGTGTGTGTGTGTGTGAGAGAGAGAGAGAGAGAGAGAGAGAGAGAGAGATTGCACGAGAAAGGGAGCGGGGGTGCAGGGGATCTAACCTCGAAATGTACGTCGGACCGCCGCGCGTTCCTGTTCGTTATTCGTATACACAGTCGCGCGCATATACATATACGCCCGTACGCGCTGACACGCTCGTCTATCCATCTTTCTCTCGCCGCCTCGTCCCTTTACTTTTTTTTTTCACTTTCGGAGGGACCCGATGTTTATCCGGCTTCTCTCATCCTTCTTGTCTCTTCATACCGACCGAAAATTCTCATTTTGCCTCACGCGCACCGCGTGCACTCGTGTGCGTGCGCGCTTACGTACGACGAGGCGCGAAGCGCCAAGCCCGAATGAAAGAAAAAAAAAGGAAGAAACAAAGAAATAAAATGGAATAAAGGGACGTATCGATTCCGTTGCAGTGGAGAAATGCCAATAATTTTGTTACGTTGCTCTCTCTTGCGTTCTTGCACACGCGTACTCATGCATGCATGCACGCACGCACGCACGCACGCACGCACGCACGCACGCACGCATTCTTTCTTTATCTCTGACTCCCTAGCTCCCTTGCTCAGCACACACGGGCTTTATTCGGCTCGGCATCTTGGATGATCCGTGCCTCTGCGTTCATGGATAACGCGCAAATAAACACGGGTCACGCACACTGGGTGGAGGCATATACGTGTGACGTAGGTCGGTGATTGAGCGAAGTAGCGCACGAGATTCGAATGGCCCCTCCGCGGGCGCGGAGTTGGTTTGGAGGTTATGGGCCAGCGGTAAGTAGAAAGAAGTTGATGAGCAAGGGGCTCGAGGTAAGCAGCGGCGGTAGCGGCGGCGACGGCGGCGGCGGCGGCGGCAGCGGTGGCGGCTCCGGGAAGGAGCTGCGATAAGGATGAACGAGGTCTTATCGCGGATACGAGGACGAGGACGATGACGATGACGAAGTGGAATAGGAATAGGAGGAGGAGGAAGAAATCAACGGGAATGATGCGAAATGATAGAAGAGCGGGTGCCGGGGGCCCTGTCGTCTCACCTCTCCTGTCGCCCGGCAAGCTCCAACTTCCCTCTCGCTCTCCTTCGGCAGGACACACGCGCGCGCGATCGTCGCCGCGCACAAAACACCCGGCACCTGCGCGGCCGGTCGTCCACACGAGGGGCAGAAGGTGCCCTCGAGGACGAGTGCCACCGCCGCACGTGTCTCCGGACTGTGGGGGACTGCGGGGGCCAAGCACGGCTGGGTGAAAGCCAGAGTCCGGAGCGCGCGTCTCCCCTGACCTGTCGCCGATCCTCGTCTACGTCCCTTCTCTCCACTTCGCCGACGACTCGTCGTACGCCGCGCGCACACGCACACGGGGGCGCGCGCGCACACATATACACAAGCGCGCACACACGAGGAGATGCGGCGATGCGGCGCGTGCGTGCGTGCTGGAAAACACTGATCGTCTCTCTCGCTCCGCCACCGCCGCCGCCGATACCGCCGACAAGGAGAGGGGCTGGACGAGCGGGTGGGTGGGTGCACGGGATCGTGATCGAGGGTTGGGGGTTGCGGTAGGAGCCGTTCGGCCGTGTATGAGTGCGCGCTCGCGCGCGCGCGTACGCGAGTCGCGTCGGTCGGACTCGTGGGGGGAACGACGGACGAGTGGAGGGTTAATGGAAGGGGGAGGATCTGTCGGGGTTGGGTTAGGGGCTGGAGGGGGCGACCGAGCCACCGCCAAGTGTTTCTTCTTATTCTTTTATCGAATTGGCCGGCGGGGGGAGGAAATGTGGACTGTCGGACTCCTTGTCGCAATCGGCGGAAATCTCGCGCGCATGAAACTCGTTGTCGGCGCTCGATATCCCGGCGAGAGACTCGCGAGTCACATCGGCAGCTCGATGACTCGAGCCGACTCCGTTCGTTTGATGTGCTGACAAACTTCGGCAACGACGAGGAGCGAGGACGTCTATCCTGTCTCGCTCACACACTCGCGCGCTCTCTTTCTCTCTCTCTCTCTCTCTCTCTCTCTCTCTCTCTCTCTCTCTCTCTATATATATATATATATATATATATATATATATATATATATAAAACTGGCGCCTTTTGTGACGTCACCGATTCAATACTTTTCATCGAGAGCCGCTTTGCCTGTAAGAGACCGGCGCTCGCGATGGAGCGACAAAGAGAGATGGAGAAGAGATAAACGGAGGCTAATTTCTCCGATGAACCACCAGGGCGCGCTTTTTTTAAAGCACTTTTTCTTTTTTGTCAGCAGGTTAAGACGGCTCTACTTCGTTTTATAATAGGGATTGTTTATGGTTACGAGACCGTCATCCCCTTCGAATTTCCAAAGCCATTTAAAAAACTCCGTGTTTGGCTTAAATTTGTTTTTAGTACAAATTTTTAGAAAAAAATGGAAACTGTCTTAACAGGGTGCTACGGATGTACCATTAACCTATTTTTCACTCAGCGAATTTCCAAATTAATTTTCCATGTCCAATTATTATATTAATAATTATTGACTTGAAATTTTTTCGATTGTAATGTTTTTATTGTTTTTTTCTTCATCTTAATAGACTCGTTTTCTTTGTATAATATATTTTTACATTTAAAATATAAACTATATCGATAAGGTTTCGTACAAATTTGCGTTAACACGAGAACTAAAAACTAAAAAGTTAGATTTTCATCTACTCTATACATTAATCTTATAATCAAATCAAATCAACTGAATTATTCATTAATCTTACAATCCATTCAACTCAATCACATATTAATCTTCCAATGCATTTGACGCAGTAATTTGGAAAAGAATATATTTAAATTTTAGCGCTTATTTATACAGTGGTCACGTATGTCAATATTAATGTCATAAAATTCGTTGTGGATTTTGGACTCAAATTAATTTTGATACTTTTTGTTATTCAATTTCAAATAGGTGCGAAAGCCAATTCACCGGTTTCATTTACGTTTATCGATTACTTCAAAAAGAAAATCTTTCAGTGACACTATTTTACTTAATATTTTCATTGTATATTTTAATCAAATTACGATCGATTACAAATTATGTATCTGCTGCAATTGTTCAGAAATTACAGGTGTAAGGTAACGAAGAAAAGAAATAAAATGCCAGTAGATGGTGCCACGTTTATATTATCAGTTGCTATAAAGAGCGCGCTACTTTAAATATAAGCATGAGCTTGGTTTTTAAAAAGGATTTAAAAGCTCCGTCAATTCGTCTTAAATAAAATTATTTCATATTAAATATTATTCTCGTTTCAATCTAAAATATCATTAATTAAATGATATTTTGATTATTATTCGTATTTTTCTAAATTGAAAGAGTGATACTATTTTTACTGTAATTAAATATGATTGGGTTGTGAATTTCGTTCAAGAAAATTCAGATATTCGTATTTGAATGTAACATAATGATTGTAATTAATTTAATAAATACATTTAATATATTATAATACAGAAAATTTTTCTGTTAAAGTTCGTTCGTGCCTATTCTCTCTCTCTCTCTCTCTCTCTCTCTCTCTCTCTCTCTCTCTCTCTCCCTCTCTCTCTCTCTTCTCTCTCTCTCTCTTTCCTTACACATTAATTCTTATCATCTTCCTATATATATATATATATATATATATTATAAATATAGTTCAATTTAAAAATCTGGAGCCCTTTTGTTTAGACTTGATTTAAATGAATTCACTAGAATCAAAATTTTTTCCCTATTAGTTTTCTAGTTTTCTTTTAAGAAAAATTGTATTAATATCTGAAATTGAAGATTAAATAAATTTTACATATAATATATATATATATATATATATATATATATATGATAAGAATTAATGTGTAAGGAAATTTGAATAATCGGGGGATATTATGATAAGATGAAAAGCCGTTAGTTATAATTATTTTAGAATCAAATTTCTCTTCGACAAACGACTAATATTGGGTCTTTGTATATTTTACTTCTCTTCAAGTTAATCACTTTTTTCAATTGTATATGTATATACATTTTTTATAAATTTTCAGTGTTTGCGTTAATTGTATAATATTATATCGGTCATAATCTAGGAATGCTTCTATAACAATACATTTTCATTAAAAAACAAACTTTTCTTCCATATAAGGTAAGGATAATATGTATTTCATTAAAAACTTTAACAAAATTAATTCATAAACATTTTAATTGTATAATGTTTATGTATCATTGTGACTTAGTGTATATTATATGATTTATGAAATCAGCCTCATTTCACAATTGTAACGTTCATTAAAAAATATCATATCAGACATTCGAATACATTTTACTATCAATGTATAACTATTTGAATTACAGACGTTATATAAACAAATATTTTCTCAAGCCAGAAGCACGAAATATCCATATAGTTTCGTTACTATTAGTTTCGTCAGAGAGTTTTACCATAGTTCATCATTCGTCTGCGAACTCGTCTTCTACGATGAGTAACGGAAAAAGTTGCGACGTCGCTCACACACTCAGACGCACTGATCTCTATCTTATCGGTACACCTTATCAAATTGCTGATAACGTACGTTTTACAATACGCTTTTTCTCGCCTCAGCCTTTAATGCTCGTTGTACGAAGAAAGTTGAAGTGCCATGACGCCGCGTCAACTTCCTCTCATCATCGCGTGCGTCCTCATTCCGGCGTTGGGCCTGGACACTACGACGATCAGCATATCCAAGACAAGTGGCCCAGTTAATGTTGTGTCAAAAGTGTGCGATGTTTGCGAGTGTACAGGTAAGCTAGAGCGTGCGGAAATTTGCTTGCCAGTGAGAAGCGAGCCAATCGAATATCAGAGTGAAGCGAACGTAGGATTGGAAGCGACGGGCGGAGTCTCATACACCACCGTGAATGAATATGCTTTTTAAAGTGATACAGCATGCTTCGGATTGTATTAGGATAAGTAGTGATTTATAAGTAACTAATCGATGAAACTATTAATCAAGGCAATTTCATTTCGAAATTAAGGCGCGACGAAATTTCTAGCTCAATAAGGTCAAATTCATAAGTTCAACTTTTTCATAATGGTTTGAAAATATTTCGATTTCTCCAATTTTACCCTGAAACTTATGTTATAAAACCTCTAAATTATTATCATTATTATTTCATTATTTTAAGATATTTGTATAATTGTCAAAGATAGAGAAATGGAGAGATAGAGAACATAGATTTTATATATAAAAATGTTAACGTTTTATAAGAAAATAATCTCACTTCTCATAAACACCGCCAGCAGGGCAAATTACATATAAAATGTTTTTTTTTTTTTTAATGCTAGCATTTTATCAAATTTATAGATAAAAATTGAAAATATAATATATTGTGTTAATATTCTATATATTACGAATATATATTTGAAACAATAAACTAAAACAATGAATTAAGTATGTAAACGGCGTACAAATGTGTATATATCAATATGATTTACTTTCGCCATTCAACATACTTATATAAAGTAATCCCAAGGCTTACTAATCCATATTTTGTAAAACCTTTGACAATACCTCTTTTCCAAATGAATAATAATTGAGTAATTATACTATTAATAATATAATAATATTTATTTTGTAGCTGATAAAATAGATTGCTCAAACCGGAATCTTGATAATAATTTGAACGATCATGAATGGCCAAAGCAGCCGATAAAAGTGATTACCTTCGAAAATAACCGAATTACACATATAAATTCATTTCCTAATCTGACTGTTAATAAGCTGATTTTCTATAACAATAAAATAAAAACAATTGATAATAAGGCTTTTAAAATGTTGAGTAATTTAACAGAATTAGATCTGAGTGAAAATTTATTAACTCATGAAAATTTTATGCCGGGCGCACTGGAGGTAAGACAATTGATTTATTTTCAATCACTTATTACTTTTACACTATCTACTTATTACGATCGTTTAATTATCTAATCGTTTCTTAATTAACATTTCGTAATACTTATTATTTTAAGACGTTGATTGTTGGATGAAATTATTTTTTACTATTTTCCGATTCTATTTGTATTTATCTATATCTATATACATGTACCTTGAATAAAAGTAATTTATTGTATGAATTGAAACGCGCGTATCTATATGTTGAACTGTTGAACTGACTAAATGAAATATTAGAAAGAAGAGAAATACATTTGTCAATAAAGAACGAATATATAAATAGTTGTAGGTATACTATAATGTTTTGTATTACACCAATATATATTATATAAATAATAATTATAAATTAAATACTATTAAGATATTATCAATACGATTAATATTTAGTCGTAAGATTTTATTTTATAGTTTGCATATACATCCGCTAATTTTATTGATTTTGTAATATCAGTTTTTTATTATCAAAAAAACTGTGCGCGCGCGCGCGCGCGCGCGTGTGTGTGTGTGTGTGTGTGTGTGGGGGGGTGTATATGCGTGTAGATATTAATATTTAATATCTGATTAAAAATAAATTTGTAAAATATCATATTATTCTGTTAAGATTTTCTATTATTAATTAATCTGGATCTGATAGAAAATAGTAAAAAATTATAAATTTTAAATACCACATTTAAATTGATAATACAATCCAATTTTTATAATTGAATCAATTAACCGTAAATTCAAAACTTGTGTATAAGATCACTTGAAGAAATTGTATTATTTAAAAATTTTGCTTATTAATTTTAGATGATTAAACTAAGTAAATGATTGATTATTGTAAATATATATATATATATATATATATATATATATATATATATATATATATATACGTATACATATATATAGGGGGAGTTTCTAATGTCAAATTTTATGACTTGAAAACTTATAAATGTATACGATTATTTTATATATATATATATATATATATATATATATATATATATATATATATATATATATACGTATACATATAAATAGGGGCAGTTTCTACCTGAAGCATATGAACCTTTGGATAAATTGAAGCTATTAAATTTATCTGGAAACAAATTTAATACATTGAATCACGATCTTTTTGAACATGTACAATACTTAAAAACACTAATTTTATCAGATAATCCGTTTGTAGAGCTCGATAAGTCATCGATTCTTGCAATCAGTAGTATTCCCTATCTTGAGAAATTGGATTTGAGTCATTGTCAATTGAAAAAATTAGATAAAGTGTCATTCCAATCATTGAGGTAACTATTTTTCCTTACGAAACCGAAATTAAGAACAATTAGGAATATGTAATATCTTTTATTTAAATATTATTGCCAGACAAATCATCTTTTTTTTCTTTTATTTTTAATCCAAGATTTTATATTATATATTTACGAGAAACCACTGCAAATAAAAGATATTGATAAGCCTATATGTTAATATATGTAATATTTTATAAAAATATTTATAGAAAATTAATCACTTGTATTTGCCTACAGAAATCTGACAGAACAGAAACTTGTGTGTCATCAAGATTATATCCTTCATTTATTAAAATAACAAATTATAATTATTTGTGGCCTTAGAATTTATTATCTAAATTGATATTAATGTGTTATATTAATATGATTATGTGATCTTATTAACAGTGCGTTTAAGATTTTATGATTTTGGTGTTCTATTTTCGGATTTTAGTGTCTTTGAAAAAATAAGCAGTAAACTCTAATTATTTTATATAATAAAAAAAATAGCATTAATATTTTGATAAACTTAGTGACACAGTTTTCTTACAAATAAATAATTTAAGAATTATATCGACACAATCATTGTTATATTAAACTAATTTTAACTGATGAATCCTTTTGTAATTTACGAATCAATAAAAGAAATTCACATTATAAGCAGAGTAATTAAAGATTAATAATTGTATTTTTAATAATAAAAAAAAAACATATAATTATACAAGAAATTCTGAAATATAAAGTAAATTATCTTATAAAACCAGATGAAATTATTTTCAGATTTTTAAAAAAATTAGATCTCAGCTGGAATGAATTTTCAAATTTACCCGATGCACTGCAGGAATCCAAATCTGTAGAAATTCTTATTTTAGATGGAAATCCAATTGAGTTTTTAAACGATAATAACGGATTTCCACCATTATTAAATGTACGGATGTTAAGTATGTGTAAGATGCCAAAATTATTGCTAATTGGCAAAGGTGCACTTTCAAGTTTAGAAGGTCTGGAAACTCTAAAGATTGAAAATTGTACATTATTATCGGAAATTAACGATGATGCTCTCGCCAAAGAGGTTAGTATAATTATACATCGTTAAGGTTTACGTAAATTATAACATTTGTATATAATTAGGAAATACTAGTGTTTTATAATTTCTACTTTATTAAGTCTTTGTTATGATCTATCAAATTTTGTTAATCAAATTCAAAAAAAACCTTAATACACGTTGTCAATCTGTTTTTATATTAGGATATTTTCAGAAAATTAAATTAACCTCTATTAAATAAAAGTATGATAAATATAAATTTTTTTTCTTCAAATTATACATATGTATATTTTATTCCTTAAGTCGATTTAGAATTATTATTTAATATTTAATACACGTTTATATTGGAATAATTGTAGCATATCAAATATAATGCGAATTCGCAATAATTATTCATGTACATTCATCTGTTCATAATGTCTTGATTTAAAAAAATTTGTTATTATTTGTTATTTTACTTTTTGATTTTTTTATTTACAAATTCTATATTATATAATACTTATATAGAATAGTTTGTAAAAAAAAGTTAACGGAAAATTACAGCAACAATTTACAAAAAAATTTGGTAATTGTTTGATTAGACGACAGATGTGTAGCAAAGTTATTATAAATAAATGAATATTTATTGATTGAAAATTTTTTAAATATTACATCAATAGTATATTATGAAAATAGAAACTGATTAGGTATTTTTTTGTTTAGTAATATAGCTAAAAAAAAATTCTCAACGACTTGTGATTATTTAAATGAATTTTTAATTATCAAAGAACTTCATATTTAATCATAATTATAGAATATCAGTTTGAGCAGTTTTTATTATAGCGATTCTTATCATTACATAGTTATGTTTTATAGAATATTTGAAATAAGTAAATTACAAATGTAAATAAATGACTATATATTTAATTATTTTCTTTAAAATTTCTGACGACATTCATTTTTATAGATATATTTTTTATAAACATTCTGTGCTCTTTTCACATTGAGTCACATATTTCTTGATAAATAATTATTTTAAAATCTATTATTCAATTAAATTATTAAATACTTAAAGAACTATGTAATACTTTTATAAGAAGAAAGCTATTATAAATACAAATTAACGAAGAAATTCAATTTTTTATTGTAATTATTGATTATAATATCTTACCCTTATCTTTTATTATAAATTATTTTGAATAAAAAATAAAAGAAACATTTGTCAAACAAGATCTTTGATATTATCGTATAATTATAAATTGCGAATGATTGAGCATGCACTAATTCTCATAAGAATGTATGAATATGTTTCAAAATAATTTGCGCTATAATTACGTAAATTAAAAATATAATAAAACGCAGGGGAAAGGAGGTGGAGCGACGTGGCCACCATTAAAGGTGCTCAATATATCCAATAATGCACTTCATTATTTATCAGCTACTTTAGTCGCTCGATGGGACAAACTGCAAGAATTGCATATTATGAGCAACAATTGGAACTGTGATTGCGATAATCAATATCTCGTAAGTTAAATGAAATTTTTAAATGCATAAGCTAATAAAGATGTCGATTCATAAGTGAAGTTGAGCTAGAAATTCATATGTAGAAATTTTTTTAATTAAAATTTTTTAATGAAAAAGGAATTTTCATTTGACGTAGCTTTAATGTAAAAATAAATGAAACATGATTCATGTAATTTACATATGAATATTTTTCTAAAATTTTCATTTAATTTCAATTTTGATGGCGAATGTCTTACTATAATTATAATAGAGATAATGTTGTAGACTATGAATTATGACAGTGCAGGTTAATTTTAGCTTTCCTAGATGCGTCTCTAATTAAAAAAAAAATCTAACATTTATTCTTGCTCTAAAGTTGAGCAAGTTACAAGAAATCTCGATTGTTAGGCCTTACGCAATCAGATAATGAAGAACTTAAGCTTTCTCTTCCTCTCCCCCACACCCACCAGCACAGATTTCCAAAGCATTGGAATCCATGTGACTTTGGACATTGATGCTTTCAGATCGGCACCCTATTGTCAAACCATGGAAAGAGGTTGATGGGAGAGGAAATTGGTAAGCTCCGATGTTCGGGGCCGCCTGAGCTTGCAGGTAGAAGCTTGGCTTCATTAGGGAGTCGAAAACTTCGCTGCCTGGACGCGTATGGGGCAAGACCCGAGCGCGACGCCGCTATCCTCCTCGGCATCCTCGTGGGTCTCCTTTTGGCCCTGCCCCTGCTCCTTCTCATCTTCGTCCTTTGGAGACGAGGATTTATCTTTTGCGGTCCCCAAGGACCGGCCACTTTTTCGCGCGCCTTTTACAAACGCACTTCACCTTACGACAACGAGGATACGTGAGCCCGATTGCCTCAACTTCTCGTCCCATCGAAAATTTATATTTAAGAGTTTAGCGGTTAAATATTCATTGTACGAGATAATTCGATAGCTTTTAAGTGGTAGATGACGTAGGTATTGATAATTAGTTAAACTGAAATTGCCTCGATATTGCGATATTCCAAAAGTCTGTTCGGAAATGCATTTTAATTCTCCATCATCAATTTCATAATTTTATAAATTCATTTGATATTTAAATGTACAAGAATTGTCTATAATTGCCGAAGTCCAACTAATTTGTTTCAATGCCATTTTTAATATTTTACATTTCATTATTAATAAGGATTCAACCTTATGTATATAAGAATTTTAATAAAAAAATTTTTTAATTCCCAATTGACAAAGTACAAACCAAAAGTCTCATTAAAATTATTCATTTCCATTACAGAATAAGATTAACCCATATTTTACAACAATGTTTTAAGAATTATTTAAATTTCGTTTAAATAAAACAATCAATTTTAATTACATTTACAATTAATTAAAAATGTATAATTTTATTCTAATCCTAATAAATTCTTAATTTCTAATATTCAAAGATATATATTTAGTTTAAAAATATATATATATATATATATATATATATATATATATATATATGTATAAGTTCAGTACATAAATATCTCCTTCTGTTTTATAAAATTTTATTTATTACAAGTCTTTCGATATGACTGTTTCCTATATAAGTTCCTATCCAGAAGTTTGAGTTTTTTTTATTTATTTACTTACGTATTTACTAAAACTTGAGTTAGTAATCAATGAAGAATAAATATCGATTATCTAAAGCTAACAATTTGTATAAGTGACATCATATTTACAATTAATAATCGTAATTAGTATTTAGTCCGATTTAGTTCTGTGATTCATTTACTTTCTGTCATTAAAATTGTTAGTTACCGTATGTCAGATATTTCATAAGGTTTTTAAATAAGAGTTCATTTTTCTCTTCTTTAAATTTTTGTTTAATCTGAATGATGTTAATGTTTCATTAGGGTAATATAAATTATCTTTCGAGACGTTCAAATTAATAATCATATTAATAATTAGAATTTTTTAGTTATAATTTTCGTGAATAATTACTGTTCCTGATGTTAAATAGTAAATTGTAACTATAGCCAGAAGGTAATTTATAGAAGGTATTTATAGAATTTATATTATTGTATGCTACTTCTTGTAATACAGTTAAGATTAACAGAAATGTTTTTTCATTTTTTTATATTAACCACCTTTTTTTACAAATTAAATTTGTTAACAATGAAAAAATTTTAATATAAATGCTAGTAATTAAAGCCGTTAATATATGATAAATCACAATTAAGTAACTGCTCAAAACTAAGTGAAACTGACGCTTTCATATTATAACATTTTTACAGAACAGTATAATATGTAAATAAAATTAATTTTATTATTCTAAAAATTTAACGAAAATATTACGTAACAACATCAAAATAAATTTAAAATAGAACAAATTGAAAGCGGACGCAGCGGTATATTTGAAATACAACAACAGATATTAATTCATTTCATAAATTCGGACGAACTTGTTCATTGCTTTCATTAATTAAAATCGATGTAGGAATTGTTTATTTAATATTACCGTCATAAGTAAGTTTTATTTATATTTTATACAGTATATGAAATTTAATATATTTGATATTATTTATTGTCTACCTGCAGTTAACTGGAAAATAGTAGATATGAAAACTTTTGAAATCATTCAGTCAATGCTGTATTATATTTTACATTATATTTTTCATTTTTAATTATTTACATATTTTTTATTTATTGAGAGTATTTGAACTAAGTCCTAATGACATTGAACTTAGAAGTTAGAACAGTGCTTGGGACTCGTCGTAAGCATTCTGTAATATAAAATTTGATGACCGAAGAAATTTACTTGAAAAACTAGTGACAGAATCTTAGTAGAATTGTTAAAAAGCGGCTTATTACAACTTATAATCGACTTTCTTTGTAAACTATATTTTTACAACAATAATATATTTTTAAAACATTCGTAAAATAAAAAGGATGATAGATATTTATAATTTCTAATTTATTGAAGCTATTAGACGCAAGGAAGCAACACTTAAATTTCTGTTAAATTATTTTTCCTTTATTAATATAACATTCATTATCAAAGTATACAATTATAAAAAAAATTAAGATCAATGACGATAGATGTAGTTGAAAATTAAGGGAGTGGGAGAAAATGAAGCAATGGTACAATAAAATTATTGGAATTCTGAGTATATGAGATATATTGTACTATGAGATTGACAAAAGTAAACAAAATTTTTGTGTAACCATGTCATAAAATTAGAATATAAATATTATGACGAAGAATAATATTATGTAGTTAATCTTATGTAGTTGTGCTAAATTAATGAATACAATAGCTTTCGGAAAAATTTATTTATATAACTCATATACTTTATTATTTATATCCATATATTTTCATGTGAAACAATTACCACAACATAAATATTAATTAAATAAATATTTTTAATTTTATAATATGTGTTTAATTTCATTTTATTTCTATCTTCTAACAAACGAAATGATAATGTTTTATTAAAAATCTATCCAAACTTTTATGTAATGATTTCAAGATAAGGTAATAATGACAAATATATAATGGTCACTCAACTACATTATAATCATGAATATTAATTATTTTTAGATATTAGATTAAATATATTCTCGTAGTAAAATTAATTAAAAGAAATTCAACAATATATTATTTCGTTCGTTGGTGTCTTTAATTATATAATTCTAAATATAGCATTTGTAATGCTAGATTTAATATAAAATATTTAATAACAGAAGTAAGCTTATGTATGAAGGTTATTTCAATATTAAAAAAAAAAAAAAAAAAAAAAAAAAAAAAAAAAAAAATGAAAACACAAGATAAATTTTGTCCTTGACATGTAAAAATTGGATTTATAAAAAATAATTTTAAATATATCTTCCTTGGGTATTTATTTTGTATTAAGTTATTTATTTTTACGCTATTTTATATTCACATAAAACAATCCGCTTAGATGTTAT
Organism: Ceratosolen solmsi marchali; assembly: GCF_000503995.2. NCBI lineage: Eukaryota > Metazoa > Arthropoda > Insecta > Hymenoptera > Agaonidae > Ceratosolen > Ceratosolen solmsi. The sequence continues at coordinate 3,049,509 of NW_011948428.1, forward strand.
CAATATTTACTGTTAAACAATTTTATCTATTCAACTACTATGAAAATTTAATGTTTTCTTTCATGACATAACAATTGAAATTATAGTCTTTATAATATTATTATAATTTCGAATCTATAATTTATAATGACAGTATTATTCAATCATTTAAAGTAATTTCTCTATTTAGTCCACTTATAAATTAGTTTTTGAATATCTATAACCTGTCATTTTATTTATTTGAATCAATTTAAATTTTTATAATCTATGCCTATTTATTTATTAGAAAAATCAAGATTACATCCCAGTGAGATAATACTTTGTTAGTATTGTTGTTAATATTTTATACATTTCTGAATCGGCTTTTGTTAAGCTTACGCTTAAACAAATAAACGATACACTTTAATTAGATTACCAGTTTAAACAAAGTACGACAAATAATTATATTCAAATACCAATAATTGAAATTATTTGGAGATATTGTAGATGTTCCCAGTTACTCACAGAGATGGCAGCTCTATCCATGCATTTCAGTTACTGTCGCATGATACTACCACTGTATACCACTATATACCACTGTTTACCACTGTATACCACTATATACCACTATATACCACTGTTTACCACTGTTTATCACTGTTTACCACTGTTTACCACTGTTTACCACTGTTTACCACTGTTTACCGTCAATCTAATCGAGTACTTTCAAAAGACTTGTATTGTCTGTTATATATATATATATATATATATATTGTAAACTGGCAGTCTTCCATATTTGTCCTAAGTGGGTACTTTTAACGACATTATTAAGGTATTGAGTATCGATTATGATTGTACAGTGTAATTGCGCACAAAAAGCAGCATCGTGATGTCGAATATAACGATTGCCGGTAATTTAAGCAATCATTTATAAAAAAAAAACTTTTCTCACAACTTTTTAACTTGTAATACACAAATTTTCACTGGGTTTCCTTTTCAGACGAGTAAATATCATCTATCTTCTGTCTATACGCGAAGACTTTGTAATCCTCTTAGTTAGTTGTACGTAACAAGGGATCGGAGGCTTCCTAGATTGCGGTGATGACCTACCGTAACGTAATTAGTCTTGACGTTAATTTATTTAATGATCGTGTAGCAGCCCTAATTCCTCGCTCCGGTTGCCCGAGTTCACCCGTATAATAGTTACGGAAGCTTCCATGGCTGACGTTGTGTACAAGCGACTTTAGGATCAATCTCCCAAAGGATGATATCGCTAGATCCGATCGTTCAAGTCCCTTCAACTTTCAATACTTATCGAGTATTTATTTAGATATGTTTGAGCGACGACGAGTCATAAAACTATGATTTTTGTAACAATTGTGTGGTAATAGCAAGCATAAATCCTAATATGTTATCGTATTGATTAATTCATTCAAATGATCTTAATACTGATTTAACTAGATTTATGAATGCACATAGCGTGGCATTTCCACCTCGTTAACACAATGTTCATTCTAGTTTAAAAAACAAAGAGAATCTTATAATTTTCACTAATCGTAATGTCAACTTTAAAAATTATTTTCATTATGAATTATTAATAATTAATTATAATTATATATATTTATATATGTATAAATATAATAATAATAAAAATAATTAATAATGAATTATTAATAATTATAATAATGTACGAATAATCATGTTATAAGTAATAGATGGGAAATTTTGATATAAAATATGTAGAATTTGACACATTTAGTAAAAACATTTTTACAATATCAGAATAAATATAAAAATAGTGGTCTAATTTTTGGGAATTTGATGGCTGTGGGTATGAAAAAAAATTGAATAAATTTTTTAAATTAATATATCCGTATAATATGTAAACGCACACAGATTTGCATAATTTTTCTACAATAATTTTATTGTAACATTCATTAATTTAAATACACAATTATTTATCGTGACTTTACATTGTGTTAAGTGAAATAACAATTTTTCCGAATATTTGTATCAATGCTATTGTAAAGTATGACAAAAAGATAGTAGATAATTAAAGATATTTTTCATTAATCATATGGAGTTGTAGGATTAAAAAATTGTTTAAATACAATTTATATAGAAAATAAATTGCAGAACATTGATTGATTCGTTATTATTTTATATTTTCTGCATAAATTTAATGCTATCCCGAATTTTACAGCATATCGAAAAAATGTGTGATTAAAACGAGAAATAGTTAAGTGTATTTTATTATAAGAACGGATGTCGACAATTATGAAATAAAGTTAAATAAACTTTCATTAAATATATGTTACCTCAAATATATTGACAAAACATTTCATTTATTAGCGGAATAAAACGTAGCAAGAATAATTGGCCGATAGTTCAATATATTTTTTATACTTATTTATAGACGTACAATATTGGATTAAAATATTCGGTCAATCACTCTTCGAATAGGAATTTTATTATTTTTTTTTTTTTTTTTTTTTTAATACAGTTTTTCAACGTCCCTCTGTTAACGAATGCTTAAAAGAATTTATCAATACGAATGCAATACTTTCATTTAAAGAAATTTTATTATAATCAACGTGTATTTTATCGCAACTTCGCGTTTTCAAGTCAATTTATCATTATCATTATTATCATTATTATCATTATTATCATTGTTATAATAATAATTATTGTTATAAATATTATAAAATTTAATTAAAATACACATCATTTTAATCGCGCTTTTATTACTGGAATGAAATATAAATTCAAGCTAGAGTTTTAATGAATTATCCAGGGCACATATTTTTCTGGTATTTCACAAATAATTTTTTCTATTTACACGTTATTATATTAACATTCCTTTAAACGTTACGATGAAAATAATTACGAGACTTTTTTCATATTGAAAATTACAGCCGAAATTTCTGTATTATATAATTCAGAGTCAATTAGCAATGGATAAAAATAAATAGTGGACTTTATTGTCCTTAATATTTTAATTATTTTCATTAATATAGAGCATTTTGAATGCGCGCAATATTAACTAATAAATTGTTCGTGTTATGCATATTGCTGTTTTTTATCCAAAGTTTGAAAAACGATAGATTTAGATAATAAGTAAAATGCAAATGTCACTGGCGCGGGCGGTGAAAGCCTTTTGATTTTTACAGAATTTCTGCCGCAATGTATTCGTATTATAAAATCGCGTCGGTAAGAGAATCTCAATTTTGCCTCGTTTTAAAGTCAGGATAATGGTGTCACTTAGCGTATGCGATAATAAAAAGCAGCCGGCAAAAGTTGCCGGGAGTGATAAAAATACAGCATTGGCGGTCATTAAGAGAGTAGCGAGGGCCATGAAAATGTGGCCACCGGTCGGACGAAGATGGCATCGATGGATGGACGACTTTAAAATTATCCCGCGTCTCTGAAAAAAATGTCAGCACGAAAGGCTCTCGTCCTCCCGCCCAGTTACCGTCCAAAGCAACCAACTAACCTTAATCAAGAACCGCCAGGAAAACAGTTTTCCCCGAATCGGCCGCATTACCTACCCTCCGCTCACACTCGCGCTCGCTCACTCCCTCAGTCACAGTCGCGCACCCGGGCGCGTTTATCGGTCCACCTGACTTAACCTCTCGTTGGCGCTGCCACGTCAACGCTAAGCGCGTGCCCATGGCGACGGGCGGACGCTCCGCCCCCGGCGATCGGGGCCGGCGCCGCCCCCGGCATCTCCCCACGGGCCAATCGGCGTCGGGCTTCACCACCCCGTCCGAGTTCACGGACAAGAGGCCGCCGCGGGTAGAACGCACGTGAGCTCCGGGCGGACGCGCGGCCCAAGACCCCGAGGCGCCCCAAGGCCCTCGACTTTACCCGAACGGATGGGCGTTTACGTCCGGGGAGGCTGACGAGACCGACCTGAGAAGGGGATGCATGGACCGGGATCGGGCTCGTCACACGGCTCTTGCGTCATTTGGTGGCGCGCGCTCGTAAGGGATGGATATGGCGCGGGCGAGTGTCGACGTCGTCGTGGCTTTGGCTCCGGTGCACCTACGCGGTCCGTTTGCGCGGTGAATTGAGGTTTTGAATTGCGGTGTTGAATTGATGGATGCGAGGCTGGTGCGAGTCTAGCAAAGTTCGTCGGCATGAAGTTTTGTGACGGGGACCGCGCAGACACGTCGCTCAACGACGACAGTTTCATCACGGAGTGCTGCTGGATCGTCGACGCGAGTACGCGATTGCACAAGGTGATTTGCCACGTGAATGAACGATGATGTTGCACGACGTTCGATCATTGGCTTTAAATTTGGTAAATTGCTGGGCAAGAGCTTTCGCGTACGTTTTCAGGTTATGTCGTGCATTTTTACTTTAACGTTATGCGGTGGAGGCGGCCACTTGAGAACAGTGCGACAATCCTAAGTCAAATGGATTAAATTTATATGTAAATTCAGTGATGCGAAAGTCCGTCTTATAAGCCGGATGCTTGTAAGGTCTCATAGTTATAATATTCAAGAATAAATCAATTGGCATTTATGATAGGTAATTACGTAAAAGCCCAGAAGTTTATGTGTAACTATCGTCAGAGGCTCGATGCATTTGTTGTATACGCATATTTAAATTCTTAGACGGATCGAAATATTTTCATTTTCCTATATTATTTGCAACGAGTTTTAATAAATTTACTTTTTTATTTTAACATTGCCGTTGCTTTATAAGGCCGTTGTTTTATTCTTCTTCCTCATAAATTTCATAGGCTTTCTAAAGTTTATTATTGCCTGAGCCAATATTATTATCAATGGACACGGTTATTGTCGTTTCTGAAATCCATAACTTAATAATAGTAGAAATTTTTAAATACAAACGAACGATTAATTACATGAGCTACATCTTCGAATAAGATGTCTCACTCGTGCTTCTCACATCCGCGTTTAAAACCATTCATTCGACAAAGCGAGAAGCTTAATATCGTTAATAAATTTTCATAACTATTATAAATTCGCGTCCTCTCGCGAAACATTACATCGGATTACCAAAAGTAAAAGTAAAAAGTTATCCAATTATTTCTATCAAGATAAAATGTGACGATGGATTCTATCGACTGATTACTCGACAGTGATAGAAGATCATTAAAGACTGTAAGCTCTTCCTGTGAAAATTAAGCTCATGGCTGGGCCATGAAAAGCTCGTATAACGGGATAGAAAGGCGTCGAGAATTCGACTAAAAATTCCGTAAAGGAGGCTCGAGGCTTCGGACAGCCGCTCGGTCATTAATCCCAGCCCAACGGCTGCGTCAACTCTCGTGCCTCGAAGCGGATGACATGCAGTCGACGTGCCAGCAACAGCAGGCCCAGCAGCAGCAACAACAGAACGCGAGCTCCGCCAGCCGCACGTCATTCCTTATCGAGGATATCCTGAGCAGGGGCAGCGTAGCCGCCGCCGCCGCCGCCGCCGCTGCGGCCACAGCCGTCCACTCCCAGCACAACAGCCACTCGCTTCACCATCACCACTCGAACCATCATCATGCTCTCGTCAATTCCCAGGGACATCAGCAACACCAGCATCAGCAACAGCATCACCACCACCACCATCACCATCAACAGCCGCAGCAGCAGCAGCAGCAGCAGCAGCAGCAGCAGCAGCAGCAGCAGCAGCAGCAGCAGCAGCAGCAGCAGCAGCAGCAGCAGCAGCAGCAGCAGCAGCAGCAGCAGCAGCAGCAGCAGCAGCAGCAGCAGCAGCAGCAGCAGGCGAGCCAGCAACAGCAACAGCAGCAACAACAACAGCAGCAGCAACAACAACATCATCATCATCATCAACAGCAGCAGGCGAGTCAGCAGCAGCAACAAACGAGTCAGCAACAACAGCAACAGCAACAACAACAGCATACGGTAAAATTTCACTTGGCTAGGCGAATTTATTACCATCGATGCTTCGTTGCCTTACGGTTGCTCCATGGACCTTTCAATTCAATTTCATCTCGATTCTCATTTCATTAATAAATAACTCTTCAATTCTATTCGGAAAAAGTCTTATTTCCTTCATTTAACATTTCCAAGGAATAGATTTTTTTCGATTGTTTTATAATACACCTATTGAGATGTCTCGGTCAATGAATTTCGAAGCAATAAATAATCGCGTGCAGCTGAATTTACGAGCCTATACGAAATCTATTTGATAACAAATTTCTAAGAGTAACGCGCTATAATATTTCCCGTTCATCCGCGCGTTCAATTTTCAAATAGAAATCAACGCATTCATTACGATTGACTATTGTTGTCTCTCATTAAACAAGTAAATACTTTATCCTGAATTAAATTGATTAAAATAACTTGAAAGTTCAATCGGCCATATTACGTTATTGTAAAGGTGTTAATTAAAATACATGGATGATGCATAAATAAGAATTTTTACTCTTCTCATTCCAAATGAGATTCATAATAAAAAAATTGTACCAATTATTCATAATAATTAATATTAGTATTAAGGTAATTAGAGTGGTTAGTTTGTGCCTACCTCCCGACAATGTTACTAAGAAATTTATATTTGGAAAGAAAATTATAAATCTGCCGAAAATGCCAAGGATCGTTGGAATAAAATATTTAAAATGAATTGTTTGCTAGATAAATAAATTAAAATAAGTCTATTAAAAACAAAATCTCTGCAAATTTTTCACATTTCTTGGAATTGTAAAATTAACTCCTGAATGCTAACGCTTCTTCTTAATTAACGATTAATGTCAAATTATGATATGAGCTAATAAGAATTTCCATTATAATTCCTCATAATGATAAGCGTTACTCTGTAAAATTTATCGTTTAATTTATCTATTCGAATTGATCCGACGCCTGAATGTAATATTAAGAAGAAAAAAAAAAAACTCTTTAGAATATTTGGAATTTGGTTGGAAAACAGGCCGAAATCATTGCTTGTTTCAGTCCATTTAATCATTAAACAAATAAATGACTTCCAAAGTGTAAACCATGCGATATACAATGAAAAAAGTTAACATTTATCTCGACATAATGAATTAACGGTCGATGACGCATCAAGGCTCTCGTACCAAAGTCACGGCATCCTCGCCTCCGCCTATGCATCATATCGAATTGAGTGGCTGACAGAAAATACTTAATAATGCCCGACATCCTAAATTGACCGCGATAATTCTATCTGGTGGTCCTTAAGACGACAATAGCGGCGAAAGCTTCAATGCACACTTGCTCAGAGTCGAAGATCCGAACTGGCTGAAGGAGTGTCCTTGAGTGTCGGATGAGGGAAGGCCGGGGAAAAGTGGCGCGACCGGACTGATAAGGCACCCGTGCCTCCGTTTCTTGTTCTCGACAGCAGTACCAGCAGTTCGCCATCAGCAGCCTCCTGCCGGGCTATCCGACGGCGCCACCCGCGGCCGCGGCCTTCTTCCTCGGACCGCTGTTCGGCGGCGCCGGAATGGGCGTCGGCGTCGTGCCCGGCGTCGGCGAGCTCGCCGCACTCAAGCACTGCCGACGACGGAAAGCCAGAACCGTGAGTGTCACACCTTACTTACTTAGTGTCCGCGAGGCCGCGCCTATTAAATATTGACAAGAGGGAGGATCGCGCATCTCGAACGCCGTCATCCCTTTCGCAAATGCACGGAAGGACTTACGACGTCGCGTCGAGGAGGCTCCTTCCAACGCGCACAATCGTCGTCAGGGCTTTTGGGGGCTTACGTTGGGCACCCTCGGCCTTCCTACTCTACCTAGTACGGGACAAGGGTAGCTTTACCGAGAGTGTATCGTTCGGCAGGTGTTCAGCGACCAGCAGCTGGCGGGCCTGGAGGCGAGATTCGAGGCCCAGCGCTACCTCAGCACTCCGGAGCGAGTCGAGCTCGCCGCGGCTCTCCATCTCTCCGAGACGCAGGTGAAGACGTGGTTCCAGAACCGGCGGATGAAGCACAAGAAGCAGCTGCGGAAGCTCGGCAGCGCGAGCTCCTCCGGTCAGTCTAGCGGACAGCCGCAAGGCACCACGGGACAGTCGATCTCGGCCACCTCGCCTGCCGGTAAATATGCTCGTATCACTGGTTAATATGTTCCATCACCGTTCCACGCTCCTTTTTCTGATGGTCGACGGTAGGTTTCTCGTTGGTAATATTTGACGATTCGTGGGTAATTAAAGAAACAGCTTCTGGTAAAGTCTTTAATGAGAATTCCTCTTGACTCAAGTTTCGCAGGAGAGGATGATTTTCTAATTATAATTAGATTGAAGCCTTGAACTTTCATGCTGCGCGCCATCGGTTTAAGCTTCCTTCAATTAATTGGCGAATTTTCTATTACGTCGTTATAAATATTTGCTCGATTCGTCAATTGTGCTTTTTATTCTATTAGGTGCCATTTAGGCATTGGCCATAATTTATTCCTACGGTTAATAAAATTATAATATTTAACAGAAGCGAATGTTGAGTTTGTTTAGGATATGGAAGTGATTAGAATGTCAGTGGTATTGGCCCGAATGTATCATTCGGCATTCTGATATTACAAGACTTTTATTATTGATTTGGCACAATGTAAGCGAATATCAATCGATTTTATTAGTAATTATTTTGTTTCGCGTGCCAATAATAAATTGCATATAGCGCAATTACTTGGTCCATGGTCAAATTATCGGCTATTTAATTTGATTTTTGTAATATTACTAGTGTAGTGAAAATTGTAGATTTTCCATTAATAATTTGATTAACGCCAATCAATATTAATACCACATAAATTAAAGTGTAATGAAAGATGTTTGTATTTTATATGATAAGCGATATGAAATAATTACGCGTCCATGTGTGACAAGTGTTAATTCGTTGCTAGAGAGTAATAATATTATATTGCCAAACAGTATCAATTATAATAGAAATGCACGTATATTTATATCAAGCGTATTTATTTGATAAAAATACGTATTAGAAATAAATGAATATTTGAAGTAATGAGGCATCCAAATTTTATGTAGATGAGCTTTACCTGTTTTCGCAAGCACGCAAACTCGTTGACGAGACTCCGGTTAATCATCCGAATTCAAATGTAATACGTTTCTAATAAAATTTTGACGTGTTTCAAAATTAAAATAAAAATATCGTATAAAATAGAGTTCCTCAAGCTGTGTTCGTTACACTCTAATCTCATAATTCACGAGATGCTTTACTTAGTTTTACCATTAGTGGCCATTGTATTGTGGCCCCTTAGCATACTTCAAGAAAATTAAAAAAAATTAATCATCTAACTTTTCATTCTTAATTATTATATCATTATTTTTACTGAAGAAAAATATTATGTGTTCTTGATTTATGCTGCTCTTATGGATTTACATATATTTAAAATATCGCATTCGCGTTAGATAAAACTATAAAAAAAAAAAAAAAAAAAAAAAAAAAAAAAAAAAAAGAAGAAGACAATTCATACGACAAGACTAATCGAGTATCGTGAAAATTTATAAATAACTAAATTGTAGAATAAATTTTGACGGCTTTACGTCAGAGGAACCAAAAATTAACCATCTAAAATTTAATCCACTCGTTAAATAGTTCGGTAGCAGTTGCGGTTCATGATGATGGCCGTTGTATAGTCGCAAAATTTTGCCAACAATAAATCAGTTAAAGTCTAGCCGTCCACACGCAAAGCTGGCCGTAACAGAGAATTTCATCGATATCGACTGTAATGCTTCTCGAAATCGTTCAAATTTTCAATTTAATGCTTCACGAGTTTCTAATTACAGAGATATTTTCCTGTTCGTAGCGTGTAATCGCATTTAACCCCGTGTGCATCATTAGTTTAATTTCATTGTATTCGCGTGCTTTGATGTTCACATTAAGTAATACAATAAATTCAGCTTCCTTCGTCGTTTTAAAAAATTTCATTTGAATTTTGAAATCTAATATTAGGATTTGCATTGCGATAAATTTCAATTAATTGCACCTACTTTGCTCCAATCTTACAAATTTAAAATTTCTTTAAAATGTAATTCTTATTTCGGGAAATATAATATTGCACCGTGTGGAAAATTTTTTTGTAAAAAATTGGTCGAGTGCTAAATCGTTTAATGTATCCCATATGTAATACCGTTATCGAGACATTAAATGTTTAAACAATTACTTATTTGGCAATGAAAAATGGGAAGCTTATAAATTCTATAATATTTCAAAATTTCGATATTATCTATATATTTAAAAAATCTTCTTTTTTTTCATCACAATTGTACCTTAACATGATATATAACTGAGATTATGTAAAATTTATATCTCTCTAACATTGTTAGGTTAAACGGTTAAGTAAAATTTTCGAGGTAAATATTGGTTACAAATTTTTATAGCGAATCATTAAAATTTTTATTCTAATTGAAAATTCCATATTTTGAATTCCAATTTTATAGTTATAATTTTTCATAATTATTTATCAATTCATTAATAAGCTGTATATTTGTTGAAATGAATTTGACGAAATTTTCTAGCAAATTAATTGCTCGATGACATAAGGAAAATTGACGATTTGATAATTCACAAATTCTCTATTTCAATGATTTATACAGCCCATAAATAGCTTGTTTGTAACAATTAATTCCAATGAAAATGTACATTATAAACAATACTACATTATGCACAATTTTACAATTCAATAGTAGAATAAATTAGTTTATACAATAATGATTTTTCTATTTTATATCTGGTTTTAATATTATTTAAAAAGAATAAATAAGCATGTTAAATATTATTAATGAATGGTAATACTTGATAATTGTGCCTTTAAATTCAATTAAGTAGCTCATTAATATTATTAGCGGAAGAAATGAAATGTAATTTATAAATATAATATAATATAAAATAAAATAAAAAGTAAGAAATGTTTTTTAATAACAAGTTAAGTAAAGGATGCACGGTTTAATAATGTTGATAATCATAAATCCCTTGTACTAATTTTTTCATTATATTTTGGAATTTTTGCTTTTACTACTTATTTTTACATTGGTGATACAAGAATGAGAAAAATGTTTAAAATTATACTTTTTCCTATATCAAGTACTCTCAATGTTCTTGTCGTAATGAAAATAATTTTATTTTACCATGTCGTTTCTCCTTTATAATTTCTTTTATTAAAATTATAATTGAACTATTTATTAGAGGATAAATAAAAACTTATGAAATGATTAATAAAAGTGAAATCGAGCGTTTTAATAATGTATTTAACAATATCTTAACGTCGTTATTCCCTTACATCTCCATGCGAATTATAATTTCAATCGTATAGAGCATCGAGCAACTAATATTATAATAAATTAATTAATCAATGTCATTTCGAATTATCGAGTAATTATTAATAGCCCCTTAAATCTCATAATCGATAAATTAAAAAAGAACACACACATAGAAACGTAATGTCGCGCTTTAGCAAGTAAGGAAACATTTCTTCACGTGTACTGAGTCATGAGTAGCTTCTTGAGTGAGACAGTGATATAATCGTAGGTGGATAAAAGCAGGGTAAAATATAAGTCACGAGTCGTCGTCACACGAGAAACGAGAAGATTTGCGGGCGTGTGCGCACGTGCGTTTTGATGAAGTAAAATTAGGGATGCAAGGCAGAGCGACAACAGCACATATAAAACACGGAAATATAATTCGAGTGACGCAGGCGCAGACGCAGAATGTATAATACCGTTTGATTAAAAATATATTTTACGTGGAAATGTAAACTATCCATGCGTACATTAACTCATACACGCAAAAATGGTGTGAAGTTAATTCCGGAATTAGGCGGGGCGTTGGTCGCGAGCTTTACTCAGCGGCGCAAGTAGAAGAGGTAATCGAAGTTAACTACGTCGCATTGTAATACCTGTAATACTAAAATGCTCGCTACAATGACGTTTCCTTGCCACTCTAAGCCCCTCTCTTTTCATCCTGCCCAGCCACGCTCGCGAAAAATCATCTCATTTCTTATCCCCGTTATATTTGTCTTTTATGCGAGTGCTCATTCCTTCTTTTTTTTTTTCTTTAGCATGATCTTGCCGGAAAGACAACATTTTCTAGTATTTCTTGAGAAATCCTTACGTCTTCGGGAGCTCATTTTTCGCCGATTGGTGAATATTGAGAATAAGAATTAATCGACTATTAAGCATTATGTTGCTATAGAATAATTTCATCCTACCATTACTATTGAAAAAATATATAGTAATTTTTAATATAATATTTCGTAAAATCATTTTCCCGATAATTTTTCAACCACCTGGCTTGAATGGTATAAAACGATATCTTTATAATAACCGAGTGAATAATATTGAAATTATAAAACTGTTAGCGGCTTTACTTTTTTTTAAAGCGTATCCTTACAACCTCGAGGCATCGATTCACCAGAAAGAAAAAGAAAAAAAAACTTGCACGAGTAGATGTAACAAGCATCAGCAGGGCTGTACCCTTTATTATCAAATTATACATATATATATATATATAATACAAGAAAGTTAAAATATTTTGGATTCGGCTTCAATTTTTCACCCATATACGTATCCGTTACTCCCCCCCCCCACTTCCCTTTTCCCCGTCCACACTTTAATGCTCTCTTGCCTCGTTTCTGGTAAAGTCGCGGCGCTCGCCCCTACATAGCAGACACTTGTCGAAGCCAAGATGGCTCCGTTCCTTGGCACTAACAAGGTTAGACTTTGACGTCTTCGCCACCCCCGTCCCTCCCCCGTCTCTACACCCGTTTGTACTCCGCGTCACCATCGCTCCCGTTCCGTTTTCAGTTTTCATCGACAAACTCCGCCAAGGAAATGCTCTCTCGGCCCGTTCTGACGCGCACGAGACATCGAAAACGAGAAGGACCTCCTCGTCGTCTTAGAGCTCCGTCCCGGGTCTTCGAGAAAATTAATCAATTAGATCATCGTTCCTAAGTGCTCGGACTTGACTCGCCGCGATTGTTCTCCCGCCAATGTCAGTGAACGATGCAGAAAAGGCTAAATTGCTCTGCGCGTGCCCCAAAGCTTAGCGGTCGAGGCTTATGTACTATTTCTCCTTGATGCCTTACTTCAATTCATTTCGTGAATTTCCAGACTGATATTTTTATTTTACGATAGTAAGTGTAATAAGTCACACACACACACACACACACAAAAGTCGCGCACATAAAAGATCTGGCTTTGCGCATAATCGACTTGGACGTTTTAAGCAGCTTTAAATGTTCATTATGTAATGCATAATTCAAAAATAGCATTTTCATTTTCTTTCGGCGACTCCGTATTTCTACTGCATAAACAACTTGTGCGTACAAATTGTAGTTGTATATTTACATTGAAAACTTGTGATATATTTTGAAAATGATATTTCTATAATCTCCACTATAGCTATTTCTACTTCAAAAATTTCCAATAGCTAATGTTCTTGGTTTGTTCAAAGCTTTTCATATCATCATAGCTGTGCATGTATATATATATATCTTTAATTTGCCTAACTCAATTATGAAAATCGATTTACCAATAAATAATGCTCCATATAATATAATAATATGCCGTAATTTTTATAACAAATATTTCATATTTATCAAAAACTATTTATAAATTATTATTAAATTATTTAATAATATTAAATATTGTTATTTTAAATTAAAATTCATAGTAACATAACTGTAACGTCATAAATATCAATTATGGTATAAGTTATATTTTCATCGTAACATTACATAATATGTAGTCATGGATTAAATGTGTTTTTTTTTTTTTTTTTTTTTTTTTTTTAAAAAAAAAAAAATAAGATATAATCATTCATAAATATAGGGAATTGTGAAAAAGTTGTAGTTGCACGTGCGCTAACGCGAGCCATATTTACCAATTTAATTTTAAACACCTTTAAACGAATGTCTTTTGATAATTACTTCGACTATTTTTCGATTATTTGCAACTCCATTATTTTGAACCTTTTTAATATTTATTCTCGTTTACCTTAAAGAATCTCCCGCCTTAATAATCACCACCGACCAACCAACAAAGAAAATCCTATTGAAAAGTGAGATGAAAAAAAAAAACAAAAGATTTCAATTTGGGCGCATCCTTCCGGGTCGCAAAATATATATCTCATCGTAATATAACCGAACCATGTTCCATAAGCGCAATGTCCACAACTTTTTCACAAGTCGACGGGAATTTGAGTCCCCCGTCGTAGTCGCTTCCTGCAGCTGACCCTAGTCTTGCTTTATGTCCTGCAACGATCGAAACGCTAGAGCGGCCAGTGGACTTCTCCCTGGGAAGCGGCAGTCGCGAGAGTCGAGGATCGAGCGACGCCATTGCCGACTCCGACGAAGACGAGATCGACGTGCTCGGGGACGAGAGTCCGGGCTCGCCGCCGACGGTTGCGAAGGAACAGCCACTCCATCATCACTCGATGCACCAGCAGGTCGTTGGCCTCGCACACCACCAGCGCCATCATCGCTGAGACGGCCGAGTAGAGTGCGAACTCGAGTGGCTCCGGTTAACGCTACAACCGCCCTTTCCTGGCCAAGTCATCCATGGATTCATTGGCTTATTGGAGCAGGCACATCGGAGCCTTAACCAGGGATCGAATGAGTGGAGGTGGAGGTGGTGGTGGTGGTGGTGGTGGAATCGTGGTGTCAGCAGTCCAATTCATATACGTGGCAAGAGAACGGAGGGAGAAGGGACTCGGCTGTGTAAACTCGGTGCGGTTATGTCTTTCGCTCTTGGTTGAATGGAAATGTCTCATAAAATCGACGTACCTTAGGCTCACTGTTAAAAATGGCCAATTGTCGAGCTTAAAATTTTCTAATCTTTATTAGAAGTGATGAAACGAGGTTTGCGGTGATATAATATTTTTCAAGAGTACGACTTTTTCAGATGCCAATTGAGTAATTCGTTATTTCAATTTGGAGAGCGAGTTATTCGTAATTTAATATTCGATTAGATCGTGAAAAGTTCGCGATGAAAATTGCGAAATTTCAACGGGGAAAAGATGATGAGAGTCAAAGTGATGAACGATACAGCAACTTCGTTGCTTGTATCGGCAACCTTATCTTTCATATTAAGTCGAGTGTGTTGTATATATGCGTGAGCGCGCGTGTTTGTATGTGTATTATTTACTAAAGAAATATTAGAATTTTATAGTGCTGTTGAAGAACGTAGTAGGAAGAAAGTCCGAGTTATATTCGGTAGGTATGAGGTTTTAAATCGTACCGTAAGAAAACGAATTTTTCAACTTTGAACCAAATAACGACGTCTTCAATTTACATTATATCCATTTTCTTTCAACACTGAAACTCCGTTATTTTAACTTTATAAATAAATAATGTACGCGGAGCTTTCAGATTCGATTACAACTTTAATTCTTATGTTTAATAAGAAAATTCGACACACAAATTGCAATTATTTAGAAAAATTTGTCTGAAAATATTGAAAACGAATGCGTTTCATAAATTTCTTTTGACAATTCTTATAAGCTAATTGTTATATTAAATTTCATTAACATTTTATTTTAATAATATAATTGAAGCATTTAAATAATTAGTTTTTATTCGTGTAAGAATCGGTGCAATATTTTGTTTAAAAAAACATTCATTTCTTCATCTAATTAGGTCCACCATATTACTTAAGTCTTATTAGAATACACTAAATTTCATATAATAGTGATAGTTAGTAAAATTTCATTTCCAGAAATTATTACAACTATTGGATTATTTATTTTATAGTAATTGTAAATCTATGTGTGCTAAAATAACACACTTAGACTTATAATTTTGTATGACGGATTTTATATTCTTTTTAATGTGTTATTTTAACACAGTTATTTGTGCCACTAATTATGCTACTATGATGATTAAAACTTTGTAATGCTGAAAGATACAAAATTCTACATGTAAATACATTACATTAAGTGATAATAATGACTAAACACTTTTTATTTACGTACACTTTGCTTTTGAACGAAATTTCATTCAATCTCAAAGTGTTTAAAATGCGAATGATATAATAATAGATTATTTTCATTTTTAATTTCATGTTCAGTTGAAATGTATAGTCAATAAATATATAAATTATATAATACAATATTGTTTAGTCTACAATTTTTTAAAGTACAAATGTATTATAAAAATAATTAATTATAATTTGATTGATAGAAAATGCAACCACTTTAGTGTTAAAAATACTGTTTAAGTTTTCAGCAGCCGAGATATGCATATATCATGTATAAAATTTTGAAAGGATTGATAACTTCAAATGAATATAGAAAAAGCATAAATCATCAAATACTTATGAAATCATGTAAAATTACTCAAAAAAAAAAAAAAAAAAAGAAATAAAAAATAAAAAAAAACAACAACAATAGAAACATTCGTAATGTACGATTAAAACAACATTGTAAATATCGTTTTTATTCTCGCTAAGAAAGCAAGAATTATGTAAAGCCATAAAGTAATTATAAATAATAATTCAAAATATAAATGAAAATCATATAGTCTTATTTATTCACTCACATATATATATTTTTTTTTTTTTATTTATCGATTGATTTATATACATCTGAAGCTTAATATTACAATAAATTTACTGTTATACTTTAATTTTTTACAGTGTTGACAAATATGCAGATATTTCCTAGTAATATCGTTCACCGTTAAAATATTGATGAATAAAGCGGCTCGAAAGAAATCCATTGTTGGCCATTTTTCCTTACGAATGAAAAATGACAGCGTGAAGTTACGACGGGCAAAAATATGTATTTTCATTTATTTTATTTTTTTCATATACAATTTTTATGTTATTATTTTCCAATCATTGGCAAGACTCTAATGAACATGTTTTAGTCGCGTCGGCCATTTTTCTCTACCATGACATAACGAGTTGTTAGCTGTTACGCAATCCAAAGCTCCAACGCTCTCCTCTGCGTTTCAGCTTTACTCCATTTTTATGCGCAGCTACAAATCTATCCTTTTGCGCATTGGAATTCTATACATTTATTCAGGCATCGACTTTTATTTCTTAAGCGAGACGCTACTGGATCTCATAATTTCAGCGTATTGTCTAATACTCTTCTTACTCTTCATTTATTTTAAAGGCAACTATTAACTATTAATAATACATCTCAGTGTGTGTTTACACAATTATATAAGAAATGATAATTATATGTTTGTAATAGCGGTCGTTATAAAAGACTCTAATGTATGAAAAAACAGGCAAGTATTGAAGTTGTTGGGTTTTCCAAAGTAAGTAAGAAAAAGCTAGAATTATCTCATTTCATATTTATTAAAAAGTTATATTATTATTTTAATGTGATGTCAGTACCATGGATATTTATAAATTGGTATTATATTAATTTGAATGAATTATTCGATACATTATCATATTAAATTATATTGTAAGTTGTATATATTAAATTGCATTAGATATATTTTTACAATAAAATCATAAAATATTTTCAATAATTAAATTGGTATTTCAATTATTTCTCTATTCGTTATTGACGGATTATCAATTTTTGTACTCTTAAAGAGCTTGGATAGTGTTTTACTTGAAGTAATCGTGTTCGTCTGTTGGCAATAAAATGTATACGGCAGTTATTATATGACGAAAACTTGAATTCTTAAAAGACACTTTTATTCTATATGAACATTTGTGAAATTTTGTCCCTTTAGAAAATACCAATGAAATACACACACACACACACGCACACTCGCGCGCGCGCGCGCACACACACACACACACACACACACACATATATATATATATATAAATATACTCAAAAAATCCCGGCCCGAAGGGTTGGGTGAAAAAGAAAAAAGCTTACTCCGAAAGAATCGCAGAGTCTGGCAATGCGAGCCATCGCCTCGCTTCTCCCTCGGGTAATTCTCGTCTACTTGGGAAGGCTCGTAATACTCGGATAATGGAAGGTAATTGCGAGGGATCGAAGCAACGGAAGCGAAGCTCGACTGCGGTGGATCAGAGCAGTCGTACATCGAGGGAAGAATGTCAAGTCGTGAAACGTATATGCCTGGATACTTGGAAGCCTGTAGCTACCGACTTTCAATAATACTTTCTTTCACTCGCATCGCGACTTTCAATAATACCTACGGCTTATCCTCATAACTAGCAGCACAAAATAAATAAGGAGTAGTCTAATGATTACAGACGCTTCACTTTAACAGTAATTGCTATGCTAATTGCATTGTTTACCAATGTATGACCTACACATCGGATATTCTGAGATTACGTAAAGTACAAAGTCAATATGTAAGGTAATATACAAAGATATTAAATCATATATCAATGTGATTATAGTAATATATAATGATCTAGTACTATTATTAATATTCAAGGTTGTAAAATTTTAATATTTTTTGTTATTGCAATGCGCATTTGATGCTAGTTAGAATGAATATTCTTTAATTTAATTTTATCTATATATCAGTCTAGTTTGAGAATTAATTTTAATTTTAATCTATTATTTCGAATTTTATTAGAAATATTTTACGTAATTTTATTATTTATAATTAAATCTAGCCACTATTTAGCTTTTATTTGTTATTTTTGTGTAATTATATAGATTTATAATAAATTGTATACGTTATATTATATACATGAGTAGTAACCAATATATATATATATATATATATATATATATATATACATATGTATAAATATGTATACGCTGGCTCTATTATTTTTACCTACCCATATATTATTACATAAATTATATTATTACATCAATTATTTAGCTGTCCATTAATTGCACACTACAGTACTATAAAATCATATACATTATTAAATAATGAAAAATATGATAAAAAATATCAATACAGAATATCTAATATTTTATTTGATTTTTAACTTGCAAATTCCATTATTTAATTTCAAATATATAATATACAAAAATATAATCCGACTCTTTGTAAGTAAAATAATAAATACACAATTCGTTTCAATGAACATATTAACGGTTATTTACATACATTTTAAAAACAGTGTGAAGAATAATTGCTTCAAGTACGATATAAATTATTAAATATTTTTTAGCAACAATTATCTTTAGTATAAGTCAAGCATAAAATACATAATCTTGTAAATTATTCAAACTTACATCTTTAAGGTATAAGTAATTTAGATGAAGTAACGAGATTACTAGAGAGTTAGCTAATTTAAAGTATAAAATGTAAATTAAGAAGAAACGTTGTAATAGTAACATTTTCATTATGCGCTTATTTATTAAACATAATTCTCTTTCTATTCGCGTACTAATTCCCTAATTTATCGTAAATATCCAAAATCAAGAAATTGATTTACATTTTAGTTAAATACTTCTTTGATAATTTCGTTGTTAATTCGATCAAAGAATCTCACTTTATTTCTTTCGTTAAGGTGATTTCTTCATGCCAATATAACTTCTTCAATCTGTAGCCGTTTCTGCCTCATCCTCTTCAACGCCGTTTGAACATCAATAAAATTTAGAGATTTGCTTAGATTTCATTATCTCTGGTGTATTTGAATCGGATGATTGTAGCTGGAATATATTCGAAAAATTGCGAGTTTGCATGCAGTATTAGGGAAAGCATTGCCGAGCAACACATGACTGAAAATTGATTCGCGGCTTGTTCCTCCATCATACTTACGCGACCTAGCTACATATATCAAACAAATCCGCGAAACGTATTGGTGATATATCCAAGGCAGTTGTAACACGCATGCGCGAGAGTTTGAACGCGTGCACTCGCAGACCCGTATGCTGGTACAGATTGTCTTTTCACGATTGAGGCGGAGCTCGGCTGGCATACTAAATCGAGAGAGATGCGTGGAAATAGCGAGGTGGAGGGTGGTGGTGGGCATTGAGAGAGGCCAGAGTGAGAGAGAGAGAGAGGGAGAGAGAGAGAGAGAGTTGACAGAGGGAATACTTTTGAAAGAGGAATTAATTGATGAAATAATATAGGGTTGGAAGTTAGTAGTAATGCGTAGACGTGTGGAAATCGCACAGCGAGTAATACAATTATAAGTGGCTGCGTTTATGATGATATTGCGAGTGAGAATCTATGGACATTAATTTCAGTTTGCTTGGATACTCAGTTTTATGTCTAGAATACGTAAATAGAGGAGCTAATTCAATGTTTTGAGTTAGGGATGTTACTATCCTACATTTTTTGTTATTCATTCTTTACTTATTTTCTTTTCATTGTTACTAATTTATATAAATTATTACAATGCTATATTTTTAAAGCTCATTGTAATTCTTCAATTCCGAACAATTTTCCATTCCTTTTTATGCACTGTATGTTTCATTTAGGAACATATATTAACTCTATGTGTTATTTAAGTCGACTTTTTTTCATTCATATTTCAAGCTTTCATAAGCTTACGAATCGCTTAAGATTATTGTATTTGTAAATACAATATTCCACATCTTTGAATCTATCTGAATAATTTGTAATTATTGTATTTTTTGTTTGAGATATAATAACTTTACTTTACACATTTTATCATACAAAAGTACTTGGGTATCCTAATTGTTTCTAAATAAATTATTTATTTTAAATCGAATTTAGATTGTTCGAATATTAATTCATAACTGAACTGCCAACGGACTTCATAATTTGTTGTTTCGTATCATAATCGCATTATAAAATTGTATGTTGTGAAATTACTAAGAATGAATATATATATATTTTGATAAAAATTAACAGACTTATAAATGAAGATTAACAAATTTTTTTAATAACGTTAGAGCAGACAAACATTATATATTAATGATATATTATTCGCATGTGCTTATCTCAATTGAACTTATCCTAAAATACCTTTTTGTAATTTTATTTCCAAATTATGGAAAATTAATTTGCAAATATTTTGCTTTCAACATAACCAAATGTAATAGTAAGAAGTATATTGAATAACATAACAGCACCAATGTTGAAACATTTACAATCTAGAAGGGAAGTTATTTTTTTCAATAACAAGAATAATAGTTTTTATTATATCATTTTACTAATTTTATAAAGTAAAATGAAGAAAAATTCAAGTGTATTTGATTAAGTAGTAGGTTTTAAAAAAAAATTTCTACAGTATGACAATTATACTTGGATTTTGGATACTTAATTTACAAAATGTATTAGGTATATTCATTTTTATCAAACATATATTATTTTCACTACAGAAGGATATTAGAAATCCATACAAAATCTGCAGGATATATGTATAACAGTAAAATTATGATTCATATATATCTGGAACCTGACATTATTCAATTATTAAATTTCATGTTCTATAAATCAACTGAGCTTACAATTAATTCAATTATTACAAATATCATCTGGTAATCTAGAGTTTCTAGCTTTGCAAATGCACAAATAACCATTTAAGTAAGTGATATGTTTATTAATAGATAAATATAAAATAGACTAGTAGAATTATTTTTCACATACGTATGATGAATGCAATAGTTAAAGAAAGAAAAATCTTGAATATTTGTAAGTACAGTGCTACAAATGGAAATATTTCTAATATAAACTTGTCACATTATCTATATCGTGTTGGCACATAAATTAATCAAATATCTAAAGTTATTCATATTCATAAATAAATTTACATTATAATTTATGTGCGATTAATATACTAGAACATACCTAAAAATTATACATAATAAATTTTCAAATCCGAATGATTCGATATTAAAAACATATAAAAATATTCTTTCTGTATAAGTATAAGTATATGTATAAGCATATATCACAAATAAGTAAAAAATGTATGATCAAGTACAAAAGGTACTATACATAATAAAATGATTTCTATAACAAAATATGACAATTAGCCAAAACATTTCAGAGCATAATCACTTATAAAGTCAACAGTTATGCGAAACTCTTGAGTCCGTTAGTAATTAATCTGCATTACATCCATATTTAATACAAAAATAATGTATATAACTAAACGTTAACCAAAAGTATGTAAGCAAAAAGAAAAACAATAAATTACCTTATCACCAACATACTTATTCAACAAATACAACATTTTCCTACTTATGCTCTTCAATGCTATCGTTATTGGCTTTAGCTTCCATAACCAATTATGTTTCTTTTTTAATTTCCAATTCAATAACGATAATATCAACTGTAAAACAAACAATTGGTAGGCTTATTATTCAACTATTATTATTGAATGCTTATCTTCACAACTATAGTTGGGTTAAAGGATTGTTGTAAGTAGCGATGATGTAACATAACAAATGATGTAACACGCTCTTGTTCAAATTTATGAAGTCGGCGACATTAGATTTCTTCGAGGTGTTCAGCAGCTCTAACAATCATCATTGCCAATTATTTGCACCAAACTTAGACTAAGTACCATGGAGCATGACAATGACGAGCTAAAATTAGCATTATTAAGCTGCGTGAGGCATTAGTGTCGCAGTATCGAATGAATAAAAAAAAAAAAAAAAAAAAAAAAAAGGATAAAGAGAAACGATGAAAATGACGAAATACCGTTCAAACATCCAACAAGCTGCCAAGCAAAAATAAAAAAAAAATGCTGGGAAAATTATTGGATTATAATATATAATTTCTCACCTTACCAGCATACAATGATTAGGTTTTACAATTTCCATAAAACGATAATCAATAAAAATACAAAATGTGTTACATCCAAATGTGTTTAATCCAACATTAATTTACCTGCTGCGATTATCTTTTTTATTTTTTTTTTTTTAATTTCAATGCTATCAGTCTATTTGATGAATACCTTACACTTAGCATGCAGAGTTTCCTCCAACGTCAGTGGAAAAAATAATTGAAAAGAAAAATCATAGTAATATCCATCCAAGATAGCGAAGGTGACAAATTTTCCAGAGTCGCGCAAGTGTTTTTGAATTTTGTCGCATACACGGGAGTTGCTAAATAAAGATAAATCTACAATATAAATCAAAGCTAGTGAATAAATTTTCTTCTTAGACGTAGTTACAACTGCCAAAAATGATGGAAAATCCAAGGACACGAAGCATCATGAGCAAATTGGTATGAATAAGTTTCTCTCTATTAAAATTTCGTGGCAAATAATTTCTTTCCGTGTACTATAAGACTGTTTCCAATTAATTAGTTTAATTAATTAATTATCCGCAAAATATATATATATATACGGTTAAACCTATATTTTTGAATTTTTTGAAATTTTTTTGTATGCCATAAAAATGTCGAATACTAGTTGCTAAATAAAGATAAATCTACAATATAAATCAAAGCTAGTGAATAAATTTTCTTCTTAGACGTAGTTACAACTGCCAAAAATGATGGAAAATCCAAGGACACGAAGCATCATGAGCAAATTGGTATGAATAAGTTTCTCTCTATTAAAATTTCGTGGCAAATAATTTCTTTCCGTGTACTATAAGACTGTTTCCAATTAATTAGTTTAATTAATTAATTATCCGCAAAATATATATATATATACGGTTAAACCTATATTTTTGAATTTTTTGAAATTTTTTTGTATGCCATAAAAATGTCGAATACTAGTTGCTAAATAAAGATAAATCTACAATATAAATCAAAGCTAGTGAATAAATTTTCTTCTTAGACGTAGTTACAACTGCCAAAAATGATGGAAAATCCAAGGACACGAAGCATCATGAGCAAATTGGTATGAATAAGTTTCTCTCTATTAAAATTTCGTGGCAAATAATTTCTTTCCGTGTACTATAAGACTGTTTCCAATTAATTAGTTTAATTAATTAATTATCCGCAAAATATATATATATATACGGTTAAACCTATATTTTTGAATTTTTTGAAATTTTTTTGTATGCCATAAAAATGTCGAATACTAGTTGCTAAATAAAGATAAATCTACAATATAAATCAAAGCTAGTGAATAAATTTTCTTCTTAGACGTAGTTACAACTGCCAAAAATGATGGAAAATCCAAGGACACGAAGCATCATGAGCAAATTGGTATGAATAAGTTTCTCTCTATTAAAATTTCGTGGCAAATAATTTCTTTCCGTGTACTATAAGACTGTTTCCAATTAATTAGTTTAATTAATTAATTATCCGCAAAAAATATATATATATATACGGTTAAACCTATATTTTTGAATTTTTTGAAATTTTTTTGTATGCCATAAAAATGTCGAATACTAGTTGCTAAATAAAGATAAATCTACAATATAAATCAAAGCTAGTGAATAAATTTTCTTCTTAGACGTAGTTACAACTGCCAAAAATGATGGAAAATCCAAGGACACGAAGCATCATGAGCAAATTGGTATGAATAAGTTTCTCCTTATTGAAATTACCTGGCAAATAATTTCTTTCGTTACGCTATAAGATTGTTTGCAATTAATTAGAAGTTATGCGATGGAAGTTGCTAATATCAGTTTGCTTCTTACAGAATCCAAAGGAAATGGTGATAACTTGAAGGTGGAGGTGATCAATAACTTCTACGGTGCTCAGTGCTGCGAGCAAAACAAGGACACCAAAGTGAAAACTACGAAGCTGCCCGAAGGTTACAACCTCACACCCAATGTGGGGGCCCATAAATACTATAGTGACCTGAAGGTGTGGAACGATGCTAGAAAATTCTGCGAACATGAAGGAGGTTGTTCAAACGCTTGATTTACACTAAATTTGTCGAATAAACTGAATTTGATTGCTCATATAATCGAACGAATTTTCTATTTCAGCTCATTTGGCAATCGCTGATTCTGAGGAAGAAATGAAAATTCTCGAAAAATTGATTGGAACAGCAGTGGATACATGGGTCGGGTTTCACGATTTGTTCACTATTGGTGATTGGGTCACAGTGCTGGACAAACCGGTACCGTTTTACAGCTGGAGCCCAGGTAATCCAGACTTACCCAATGCAGAACGTTGTGGTTCAATGCGCACGAATGGATTCAATAATTTGAATTGCAACTCAGCCGTTGGATTCATTTGCGAAGTCGAAATTAGCAAATAAGATTTGAAAAATAACCATGCGATTTGCATTGAATTAATAAATGCTGATTTATATTAATGTGGCATTTTATGCAATACAAGTTTGATGTGAAATAATTTGCCATTTGTTTTTTTCAAAACCTCTTCCATATATCTTATAATCTCGAATCCTTTTGTTTTGAAAAAAGTGGGATTACCTAATTGTTTTAGCCAATACTAATTTCTAATAAAAATTGAAATGTATCTATGCATTGTTTGAATTGAATTGCTAATTTGCTTTTGCATAGAAAACATTAATATTATCGTTCAAATATCATGTTCTTACATTATTTAATTTATAATATTAATATTTTAATTATTATGTTTGAAAGTGGCAAAAAAATTTAGTGAAAACAAATTTCTATTTAGATTATAAAAAATGTAATTTATATGTTATTTTATATATGTAAATCTGTCATTGTTTAGTAATATATAAACGATATTAATATAATATATTGTATTAAATTTTTTGTTTAAGCGAAGGTAATGTAATGAAGTTTAAACACTTTTACTGTTTTCAAAATGACTTTACTTTACTATTTTCTTATAGTTTGATTAATTATATAACTTGAATGTCAATTTTATCATTAAAATTAATGTGTACAAATATAGAAGTAGTTATATATATATATATATATATATATATATATATATATGGAATTTTTTCTCGTGTTTATTTGTGGGATATTTAAGGAAAATATAGTAAAGCATAGAAAAATTAATCAAATTCTAATTTTTACTATTTTGAATAATTCTAATCCAATTTTTCTATATTTGAAAAGCCGCACAAGATGTTTTTCTAAAATTCAGGTTACATACTTGTTGATATATATATATATATATATATATATATATATATATATATATATGTAAAATGTACGTGTATTTATTTTAATGTAAGGAATTATATTTTGTATTTTCTTAATTAGGGCAAAAAATATTTGAAATTGAATGTACGAATGATCATTGATAAGGAGTTCGTCGTCCACTTACTTTTATCCATAAATAATAATGTTTCATTAATATCTCTTATTAATTTAATTATAATTATAGATTTATCCCAGATATATAGATCTGTTCAACAAATCCATGTAATTTGTATATCTGCATTTTACAGTAATGCTCTGAGTTTTATTAACTCCTAAGCATTTTTGTTTAAAATACAAGCTTAATCCGGATAACATATACGA
This sequence comes from Ceratosolen solmsi marchali, assembly GCF_000503995.2. Classification (NCBI taxonomy): domain Eukaryota; kingdom Metazoa; phylum Arthropoda; class Insecta; order Hymenoptera; family Agaonidae; genus Ceratosolen; species Ceratosolen solmsi. The sequence goes on from NW_011948428.1 coordinate 3,075,598, forward strand.
ATAAAATTACAAAACGTATTGCTATTATAAGATACTCATTTTCTACATCGAAAGCAGGAATAACGAAATAAGGAAGTCTAGTCGCTACTTTCTGTGCATTAGCTTATCCGACTTGTATTGAAAAGATTGAAGGGAGAGTTTGAATTGTCGTGTTGTCGCTGCAAAAAGCATTGAATTTATAGCCGAGGCTATATCAATTGGCTGATTGGTGCTAGTCAGGTGTCGCCGATTTTTTACACTTCAGGTGAATTTGATTTTATATCTCGGCGATGGGGAAAAAAAGTAGAAATCTCGACTCCCGGAGTCCCGTGCTTACAGCCGTACGAGCACAGGCGCAACGCAACGTTGTAAAGCGGCGAGAGGAGGGAACTCCGAGATAATTGCGTTATCGATGTGAAATCACGAGATATCGCGTAACGTGCATGTGGGTGCACGTACGTGAGTGAGGCTGAGCTCATGGAATACAAATTCGATGGCCCTGGACAAGCGCAACACTTACAGCTTCTTTTGTGAATAAAAGCCTAGCAATTTTCTTTTTTATATTATTTATTTTTTTTTTTTTTTTTTTTTTTTTTTTAAAATTTTTTCACCTTCACAAACGCACAGAAGTATGGTTGCTTGTTTGCTTTGCTGATTTGATTGTCCATGATTATCGATTGCCCGCATCAATCTCGCGCATTTATTCAGGCTTCAATGTTTTTGTAATACGATATTCTTTATGTATCGGAGCTAACGAGAGACTTATAAAAGGACAGGCAGTTTTTTTAAAGAAACTTTGAGTAAATTTTCCTACGTCAAATTAAGCTTGATGCAAAATACTGTCTTCTAAATTATTATAATTATTGTTATTATTATTCCTCTTTATTACGCGAGAATATTGTATGCAAAATGAATTTCTTGTAATGGAATGATGAACGGAATTATTAGACTATAATGAAGATCTAAAATAAAAATCGAAAGAATTTTAAATAATTTATAATATATGTATAAACATTTATATATGAATCATGCAGATATTATGAAGATCTCGTTTAATATTACTTTCTTACTATAATTGAGCAAATATTAGCAAATTGGTTTAATAAAATTTAATATGTAAAGGTCGAAGATAATGTATATCACGAGTATTTTTCAACAAATTATTTGAATATTGATAATTGAGAATGAAAAGTAGACTAATTAAACTAGTAGAGTAATTTAATGACTGCGAAGATAGAATAGAATAGATTAGAAAACAATATAATTTGTTAACATTAATGGATTTGATTAGAATTATGAAGTTTAAGCAGATCAGTGTAAAGTAATAATTCCATTTGATAAATGATAATGTAATGCGTCAGCTTGTAAGAATATCATTTGAAACAAATTTTTATAATTTATCTTTACCAAGGAAATTAGAAAATAATACATACTTATTATTATGAAAAGCTTTTTGTTGCGCGCGCGTGTGTGTGCGTGTGTGCGTGTGTTTGAGTAGCGTATGAAACGTGAACGTTATGAATAACATATGAAAAATCATCAAAAAACTTGAATGTTACTGGCAGCAAATTTGCAGCTAATTACAATCCACGAAATCAAAATAATATTCTTTTATATTGAAATAAAAATAAATGTAATTGATTCATGTAGATAAACGATCGCAGGCATAGTGTACACGTTGCTTTAACACAACACATGCATACATTTTTCCATTTATTCATTATTCGCCGGCATTGAGCAAACGTTATGAAAAAAGTCAGTGAAGAAGATGAATAAAATGCAAGGCGACGAAAAAAAAAAAAACACTAAACAGTACAGAAGGTCATGCCTATTAAGACAGCATGGTCGCTTATAACGTTTATTAGATTTTATTAAGATATCTGTAGACGGCAGGAATAAAAGAGAGCAGATGAAAGGACGAGAAGGATTAATTAAGAGCTCGGGACTTTTATTATTTCACCTGTTGTTATCACATTGCCACGACCCGTCGATGTAAGCAAATTAAAAGAACTAGGAAAGATATAAAGGAAAAATCACCCAGTCGAAATGTAATTAAAAAATTTAATTAAAAACAAAAGGGAAAATCGGTAAGCGGCCTATGATGTGTTAAAAGTCTTTGAAACAAATTTTTCCACGCATATTACGCTTAATACGGTCTCGCTCGAGATAAAAATGTCAAGGTATTTAAATTTTCAAGGTAAACTAATGCTTAAAGTGGCAATCGCAAAAATTCCCATTGTAGAATAAACTCGAGCTTGAGCTTTTTCTTAAGAGCTCGCAGGGATTCCGCTCCCCAATAAGAAGATCCGTCGAAGAAACGAATCAGCTTCCCATTGGCCGCAAGTCCATTGCGGGCGAAGGTGCAATAACCGCTTGAGAGTAATCGCGATGCCTAGTAAAGAAAGCCGCGCGCGCACTTATTCCCTTCCGCAAGTGCACGCACTTGGTAATCATTGATTACAAGTCGCCGGCGTGGCATGGGTCAGGGTGCGCGAGGTCCCCTAGGCAGCGCGTGGAAAGTAATGAAAGTAATGGAACACGCCCACTGCATTTAGCCGGCGCGGCCCTTCTATATCGGCCCCATTGTACCTACGTACGTATGTGCGCGTGGATCGCACCAGCTCCATACCTACCACTTTCATTGTCCCTTATTTCATTATTTTCGCCGCATTCCGCCTCGACGTAGTACAACCCAGTCGGCAGATCTGTTTCCGAGCCGGCCGCCCCCTCCCCCGCCGCCCGTCTATCGCGCCCTGCCACCCCCCACACCGCGCTCTGGACCCCATCGCGCGTCGCGCCGCTACCAGCGCCACCGCCCCACTGCCTCCACTTCATCCTCCTCTACCCGACCAACCCTTCTCTCATCCCTTCTCTCTCTCACTCTCTCTCTCTCTCTCTATCTCTCTCTCTCTCTCTCTCTCTCTCTCTCTCTGATAAAACGTCTATCGCTCTCGGGTTCGTGTATCGTTGCGCCTTGTATAAGCCGAGCCCCGCCGAACCCTCCGACCTCGCTAACCCCACGGTTAGTTCAGGTCGCGCGACCGATGATACGCTCCAATCTTTTCATCTCTCAATCTCAATATTCCACAGTTTATTAAACTACTTTTTATTTCTACAAATGCTCATCTTGATGGAAAAAATGAGCTTGAAATTAATTAAATGCTACAACGCCTTCGATTTTCGTCCGCAAGTTTTCACAATAATTTGTTAGGCACGCGTACGTACGAGGTTCTATTACGCTTTATACGGCCTCGTTTACCAAAGTTTTTAAATACTTTCAAGGACACGATCGCCTTTTTCTTCCTCAATGTTGCGTTTATTCTTTAAATTTCACTAGCCAAAATGATCTCATACTTTAAAACTAGTTACTTTAACGGCTATTTAAAGCCAATTTTCATTGCCTATTAAGAGGCTGACAAAAATTACGATAACTTGTTGAGCTAAAAGATATTTTTGTATTGAAAAAAGTATTCGTATATTTATTATGCACAAAATATATACGACACATATCGAGATGGTTTTGTAAAATACTGTTTTGTAAATATTATATATTAATAAATATGTGTGTGCGTGTGTGTGTGTGTGTGTGTGTGTGTGTGTGTGTGCGCGCGCGCGTGTATGTATGTAGAAATTATTATTGTAATTCGAAAAAGATAAAAACATAAATGCTTGAAATATCAATGAACGCGTATCTTAATTCAATAAATAATTATAGAGTTAAAGAAAAATTGTTATGTGGGGATGCTTTAATTTTAATTATGAAAATCTTATAATTTTTATTATATTCGATAATAAAACAAATATCATTACTACAATAAATTTCTCTATTTGCAAATTCAAATCTGTTCTGTATATGATATGACAATGTATGATATGACTGTATATGACAATAAAAGATAGCTGTTTTGTTCTAGGTAAACAGAATTTCTAGATAGGTAAGTGGCTGTAAAATGTGCTTAAATATCAATTATGAGTGGATAAAATTGTTTTTTTCTTTTTCAACTTATTAATTTCACCATTCCTTTCCAATCTGCTGCAAACATAAAAAGTATATATAAAAATACCATGAATGATCGTATTATATTAATAATTTATGTTTGTTATAAATACAAGCTCGTTTATAAAAACTACCAATATTTTCAATGATATTATTTCTTAAAAGATTGTGATCTCTAAAATTATTCCAAGTGCTTTTAAAACTCATAGGTAAAAAATAGTATGAGAAATCTTACTGATTAAATGTAATTGCAGCTACAGTGTTCCGATGAAATCTATTAAAAAAAATTACTTTATCCAAATTTATATGAAGTAAGGGTTAGTTTGGAGACATATAATTTTTCTCTTAATTTTCCATTAAAAAGTTGCCAAAATTAGACTTATCTTGGGTACTTTAGAGCGGTGTTTAAGAACAAAAGATTATTTGCACGATCAAAGAACTTGGAGCTTGTGAAATAAGTAGTTTAAGCGAAGGTGTCCCTTCACTGTAACATTGTTCCATGTACATAAAGCAGTATTCCAGGCTGCATAATGCATTACGATCACGTAATTGCATTGTACTCCCCTCAGTTACAGCTGAATCGATTTAATTGCAGCAATTTTTCAGCAAAAAAGAAGAGCGGGATTTCCATTCCCACTTATCAGGAGCGAAGTGTTGTATTTAAACGGCTAGGATATACGCGGATGGATAGAATAGGACCTTGCAGCCTCCGTAAACGTATTAAGGGCATTCCGAATAGAGTTAAGGACAATAAGTATGCGACGTGCCGAGCTTGTTGTCGTTCCTCCCCCGCTGGCAGAACCTGCTTCCACGCCTTTCACCCCTACACCGTAATCTCGACGTTTCACAGGGTTAAAAGGGCTTTATTTTCGGATTTACGCGAAAAGGGCTGTAGTTACGGGGCGATGTCATAATCTCTCTCTCTCTCTCTCTCTCTCTCTCTCTCTCTCTCTCTCTCTCTCAATCTCTCAATCTACGCGCCCGCGTAGTTGTGTTCTTTTGCATCTCGTTTTCGGCTATTTATCCCTTATGCATCGAGGATTTGTAAGCCAAAGCGTTCTTCATTGCTGAGATTACTACTTGAATTCAATAACGTTCGTATAAAAAAATTAGAAAAAACCAAACGAGTTTAGAGTGAACGGGGTAATGCTCACGTTGTAAAAAATTAAAAATTTTCAATCGGGAATTCAATCGAAAATCTTTTTCTATAATCTCAAATGATTTTGTTCCCAACTCTACGCACACACTTGCTTTCACAAAATATTTCTCTCTTTTTTTTTTGTTATAATAATTTATATAATTCTGTTGTTTATTAATTGGATAATAAAATTGAATAAAATCAAATGACAAAATGCATTAATTTATAAAGAGACTAATCATTAAATATAACTGATGATTTAAGCAAAAAAATATTTCCTGCCGACTCTTTCGTTATTATATTGAAAATTATAACGTTCGCTCATTATTATTAATATATTCATAAAATTTTCAATTTTATTATATCATTCATATTTTTAATAGATCATTTCAAAATTTTCAATTTAAATTTTATCTTCAAATTTTGTCAAGTTTTTTGGCTTTTCACCGAGTTTAATGAAAAAGTGTTTTAATGGAATATTTACGTTTTACAGGTTTTTTTTGCATTACAATTTATCTTCTACATTAATTTAATGTGAAATTTTGAAATTACGTACGTGTAACAGTGCTTTGATTTTTTTTTTAATAAATTGTGAATTAGAATTGATGCATTGAAAAGTATATAAAATTATTTCTAAGCGTATTTCAATTTATAATTACTCAATTTCTGGGATGAAGATCAATGACTTTAATTTAAGACATCTAATGTAATTTAATTTTTGTGTATATTCATTAGTTAATGTCATACTACTTATCATCATCATCATTATTATTATTATTATTATTATTATTATTATTATTATTTTTGTTTTTGTTTTTATTATTTTTATTATTGTCGTTGCTATTATTGTCATTCTTATTATTATTCGTATTGTTATAATAATAATTATTATTATAATGATTGTGATTATGATTATTATTATTATTATAAGGGGTAATGAAAGTTCTGTCCGGTAAAGGATTAATTTTTAAGAACTTTTTTTGTTCTATAAAGTCTTTTACTACCGAATAAACGTTAAAATGAAGTATCATGGAATTTTAGAAACAAATAATTAAACTTTCACGACATACAAAGTCTTTTAAAAGCAATCGCTAATTTTTCGCACGCGTCAATAAAAACTAAACTTTTATGTATTTGAAAACGAAATATAAATACACCGTTTGAGTAAATGTAAATTAATGCAAGAATGCAAAATTGAAGTCCAAGTCTTGTCGTTGATAATAATTCTAAACTTACGACGTTCATTCTTAATCTTATTCAACTAAAAGTGAGCTTCGACATAACAAAACAAAGCGTCTTAGGAATTTGTGAGCTTATAATGATGCGTAATAAAGGCATTGTAAGAATGTGAGAACTTGTAATCTAGGAGAAAGTGGTCGACTATCCGACCAAAATTCGCACGGTAATGTTGTTGGCTCGCAGTATTGGTGTACGCGTACGTATTACAGTGCGGGCAATCAAACATGTTTGTTCCCCACTAATATAGTCCAATATTTTTGCACACGCGACGCTCGACGTACTTATTTTCTGCATTCGCTGCATTAGCATAAAGAAGAAGAAGAGGCTCGCCACGACGAGATCAGCCTCCCCTCGACGACCCCGCCGCCTTCATCCAACGTATACGTACGGCATGTCGATGATAACAGGATGGAAATTCGATGATAAGGTAAGCGATGATCGCGGAGTACGAACACTTGCGATCATCGTAAAAAGATGCCTCATCAGCGTCTCCGGGCGTCCTCGATACCTTTAGATTTTTTAGCGACCCGAGTTGGCGAAGCTCCAGTCACAAATCTAATCAGTCAGGGCTCCGGCCACACGTACAACGCAGCCGACAATGTTATTTGTTAGTCGGAGCGTCGACGCAAGCGCGGCCAAAGTTGAAACGAGGCCAAATTGCTCGGTGATCAAGTTAAATGGCACGTGGCCGTGTCCCAGCCTCGTCGCGAGATTAATCGGCTCCCAATTCTCAGCACCCGATACCATCTACGCGCTCGGACTCTAATTGCTTTATTCGATTCGTCGCCTAGGATGTATTATGAAGGAACTTTGTTTCGCGAATGTGGTGCCCGGTTGCGAGGAACCCTACCTCGTTAATACAGCTTATACGGAGGAGGACCTCGCGCGAATCAGTCGGCCGCTTGTATCGGTAATCCCGAATAAGGCATTCTTCCTTTGACGATCTCTGATTGACCGCGTAACGAAGTTCCTTTTTACGATAATATTTCAATGTCGAGCATTATTTACCATGGACGGTTCGCACGCTCCTAAATGCGGGGGATTTTATTAGCGACGTCGGTTCTTCCCGTTGCCCCATTGCTCTAGTCTATGGGCTTTCACATTCAAATCAACGACCTCCGCTACGTTTATTAGAACTCCGCGTGTATTTAATGAAATTGCCAAGGAAAATAAGACGACTGCATGTGACATTGTTGTCATCTATAATGTCCTTATATATAATATTACAGAAAGAAAGTGACGAACAAAACTTTTATCGATCTAATTGAAAATTGATCGAGTAATTTTCATGTCCTTAAGTCAAACTAAACAACCGATTATTAAATATCGACGGTTAGCTCGTCTAATTTGGTTAAGAATGTCAACTTTAGATCAATCAATTATCCATCTTAATGATTTATGCAAGCATTTAAAAAAAAAAAAAAAAAAAAAAAAAAAAAAAAAAAATAATAAATAAATAAAATGACATTAAGCTCTATAAGTATTCGATTTTCATACGCTGTATCGATCGTGCAAAAGATCCATTTTAAAAAAGATCCATCTTCGAGTATCCCTCCAAAACTATGACTTTTTATTCATTGGGCTTGTGCATCGCTTGAAATAAAAACAGAAATTCGCCTTGCCATTGCGTATTCGTTGAAACTCTTGAAAACTCTTGAAAAATACCTATTATATTCAATTTGGCCGAATCCCCCATTGATTATCAAATATCTATCTCGATAATTGTCAAAATCAAAACGCAATGTGAAAAGCTACGAGCAGACGGGGCCGGTCGAGGATGAGGAGGAGCCAAAATAGCTAGAGAGCGGATAAATCAAATCGCTAATCATCGCAGCCGTAACCCGAGACCGTAAACCACAACCTCTCGCTGCGTCGTCAAATCGTCAAAAATTCGCCAACCCCTGTCTTAAATCTAGCCGATTAATACCCGCCGATCTTCAATTAACGCATCTCCGCACTACATAAAGCTCGAGCGCACGAGTCACTCGTCGACTCATTAGTTACCACGTCGCCGAATCTGCGAACACGACCCCCCCCCCCCACCCCCCCCACCCCCCACACCCCCCGGGAAAAAGGCAACAACACGGCTTTACCGCGTGGTATTTACGTATTAAGAGTGGTATGAGGAAAGGACGGAGGAAGGGGGGTTGGATTGTTGGGTGGTTGGGGGAGTTGAGACGCTGCGTGACACGCGTCGACGTCTTGACAGCTTGTTAGGCTCTAACGGGCGGCGGGCGGATTCGCGTGGCGCCTCTTTTGCCAACTATTTAACTTCACAGAGTTCGCTCCTTGTCCCTTTCCCTATCTGACCCTCGGAGCTGTAACCATTGCTCTCGGCACGCGCGACCACCCCCAAGCCCAAGCCACGTATAAAGCGACGCCTAATGCCCCTTCTGTTTATCTTATTTCGTTATTGTTTCCATTCGGAAGGACAATTAGTTGAAAATGTGCAGCCGTACGATGGATGGATCATTCTATCTCGCTCACACACGCGCGCAAGCACACACAGACTCGCCCGATCGCTTTCCGAATCCACTTCTCATCGCGGGGCAGATTAAAGAGCGAGAATAACATTAGTCGATCGATGGTGATCAATCATCACATACGTGTTTCGACGATCTACATTTTTATTTTGTATTATTTTGTTAATTATTCAGTGGCATCGACAGACTTCGTTCTAGAATAATGGAATTATAGGATGTACTATAACGATCGCTTACGCTGCTTTTACGCACTTAATTATTTTGAGCAAACAAAATTATACGTTACGGGTCAATAACACAATTACTCCTTTAATCTCGATTCATAGTCATTTCATTCAATCACCCAAATCACAATAAGACGGTAAATGCTTTTAAGGAATAAATGGATCTTTTCGGAAAATAATAATTTAATAAAGGGCATAGATTTTTCAAAGCGATCGAGTATTCAATATAAATTCTATAATATGCTGATGCTGCGTAAAATACTGGACGGATTACAGATATTATATCAACATATACATAGCACGCAGTACAAGGGGCAGCCGTAGCGCCGATAAATAAAGGAAACTTAAAAGGGCTGAGAAAACAATGGCCAAGACTCTTCCAACAGCACACACAAACAAAGCAGAATCGCGCTTGTAATTAACATTCTCACTAAGTTATACGAAAGGGTCAATAAAACGGAGTCATCAATTACGTGGCAATTTATAGATCATAAGTTCTGCGTTACTTCCAACATTATCCTCCTGAATAATCTATGCAGATCAAGAATAAAAAACACTTTAATCAAATAGTTTTTATATTGGCGAAAGTGTTTAAATTGGCTAAGAGTCATCAGTTTAAAGGATTGTTGTAAGTAGCGATGATGTAACATAACAAATGATGTAACACGCTCTTGTTCAAATTTATGAAGTCGGCGACATTAGATTTCTTCGAGGTGTTCAGCAGCTCTAACAATCATCATTGCCAATTATTTGCACCAAACTTAGACTAAGTACCATGGAGCATGACAATGACGAGCTAAAATTAGCATTATTAAGCTGCGTGAGGCATTAGTGTCGCAGTATCGAATGAATAAAAAAAAAAAAAAAAAAAAAAAAAAATTTTCTTCTTAGACGTAGTTACAACTGCCAAAAATGATGGAAAATCCAAGGACACGAAGCATCATGAGCAAATTGGTATGAATAAGTTTCTCTCTATTAAAATTTCGTGGCAAATAATTTCTTTCCGTGTACTATAAGACTGTTTCCAATTAATTAGTTTAATTAATTAATTATCCGCAAAATATATATATATATACGGTTAAACCTATATTTTTGAATTTTTTGAAATTTTTTTGTATGCCATAAAAATGTCGAATACTAGTTGCTAAATAAAGATAAATCTACAATATAAATCAAAGCTAGTGAATAAATTTTCTTCTTAGACGTAGTTACAACTGCCAAAAATGATGGAAAATCCAAGGACACGAAGCATCATGAGCAAATTGGTATGAATAAGTTTCTCTCTATTAAAATTTCGTGGCAAATAATTTCTTTCCGTGTACTATAAGACTGTTTCCAATTAATTAGTTTAATTAATTAATTATCCGCAAAATATATATATATATACGGTTAAACCTATATTTTTGAATTTTTTGAAATTTTTTTGTATGCCATAAAAATGTCGAATACTAGTTGCTAAATAAAGATAAATCTACAATATAAATCAAAGCTAGTGAATAAATTTTCTTCTTAGACGTAGTTACAACTGCCAAAAATGATGGAAAATCCAAGGACACGAAGCATCATGAGCAAATTGGTATGAATAAGTTTCTCTCTATTAAAATTTCGTGGCAAATAATTTCTTTCCGTGTACTATAAGACTGTTTCCAATTAATTAGTTTAATTAATTAATTATCCGCAAAATATATATATATATACGGTTAAACCTATATTTTTGAATTTTTTGAAATTTTTTTGTATGCCATAAAAATGTCGAATACTAGTTGCTAAATAAAGATAAATCTACAATATAAATCAAAGCTAGTGAATAAATTTTCTTCTTAGACGTAGTTACAACTGCCAAAAATGATGGAAAATCCAAGGACACGAAGCATCATGAGCAAATTGGTATGAATAAGTTTCTCTCTATTAAAATTTCGTGGCAAATAATTTCTTTCCGTGTACTATAAGACTGTTTCCAATTAATTAGTTTAATTAATTAATTATCCGCAAAATATATATATATATACGGTTAAACCTATATTTTTGAATTTTTTGAAATTTTTTTGTATGCCATAAAAATGTCGAATACTAGTTGCTAAATAAAGATAAATCTACAATATAAATCAAAGCTAGTGAATAAATTTTCTTCTTAGACGTAGTTACAACTGCCAAAAATGATGGAAAATCCAAGGACACGAAGCATCATGAGCAAATTGGTATGAATAAGTTTCTCTCTATTAAAATTTCGTGGCAAATAATTTCTTTCCGTGTACTATAAGACTGTTTCCAATTAATTAGTTTAATTAATTAATTATCCGCAAAATATATATATATATACGGTTAAACCTATATTTTTGAATTTTTTGAAATTTTTTTGTATGCCATAAAAATGTCGAATACTAGTTGCTAAATAAAGATAAATCTACAATATAAATCAAAGCTAGTGAATAAATTTTCTTCTTAGACGTAGTTACAACTGCCAAAAATGATGGAAAATCCAAGGACACGAAGCATCATGAGCAAATTGGTATGAATAAGTTTCTCTCTATTAAAATTTCGTGGCAAATAATTTCTTTCCGTGTACTATAAGACTGTTTCCAATTAATTAGTTTAATTAATTAATTATCCGCAAAAAATATATATATATATACGGTTAAACCTATATTTTTGAATTTTTTGAAATTTTTTTGTATGCCATAAAAATGTCGAATACTAGTTGCTAAATAAAGATAAATCTACAATATAAATCAAAGCTAGTGAATAAATTTTCTTCTTAGACGTAGTTACAACTGCCAAAAATGATGGAAAATCCAAGGACACGAAGCATCATGAGCAAATTGGTATGAATAAGTTTCTCCTTATTGAAATTACCTGGCAAATAATTTCTTTCGTTACGCTATAAGATTGTTTGCAATTAATTAGAAGTTATGCGATGGAAGTTGCTAATATCAGTTTGCTTCTTACAGAATCCAAAGGAAATGGTGATAACTTGAAGGTGGAGGTGATCAATAACTTCTACGGTGCTCAGTGCTGCGAGCAAAACAAGGACACCAAAGTGAAAACTACGAAGCTGCCCGAAGGTTACAACCTCACACCCAATGTGGGGGCCCATAAATACTATAGTGACCTGAAGGTGTGGAACGATGCTAGAAAATTCTGCGAACATGAAGGAGGTTGTTCAAACGCTTGATTTACACTAAATTTGTCGAATAAACTGAATTTGATTGCTCATATAATCGAACGAATTTTCTATTTCAGCTCATTTGGCAATCGCTGATTCTGAGGAAGAAATGAAAATTCTCGAAAAATTGATTGGAACAGCAGTGGATACATGGGTCGGGTTTCACGATTTGTTCACTATTGGTGATTGGGTCACAGTGCTGGACAAACCGGTACCGTTTTACAGCTGGAGCCCAGGTAATCCAGACTTACCCAATGCAGAACGTTGTGGTTCAATGCGCACGAATGGATTCAATAATTTGAATTGCAACTCAGCCGTTGGATTCATTTGCGAAGTCGAAATTAGCAAATAAGATTTGAAAAATAACCATGCGATTTGCATTGAATTAATAAATGCTGATTTATATTAATGTGGCATTTTATGCAATACAAGTTTGATGTGAAATAATTTGCCATTTGTTTTTTTCAAAACCTCTTCCATTAGATATCTTTTAAACCTTAAGTTATATTATGGTAAAAGTAAGGAAAATCTGTACTCTTTGAACAATTGGGAATAGTAAATGCATATGGATATTGCATTACTAATAAAGTTGATTGGGCGGCGCAGTATTGTCGATGTACAAATGCATAAATCGTTCTTACATAATCATAAATAGATTGTTAGTTTTATTAATGGCTGAATAATTTATAAACTAATAAACTATTATACAGAATTCCAGCATTCTATATATAAAATAGATATTAAAACTTTATTAGAGTATTTCCAGATGTTTAAATGATTATATGGTACCGTAATTTCACTTTCGTCATCAATATTACCAATAAATTATCTTATAAAAGAAATAACATTATTTTATATTAATGGTAGTTAGATAATTAATGAAATTGAAATTAAAATAAAATATCCAATGATTGTTTGATATTAAACATAATGAAGGCATTTGAGATTTGCTATATGTTGGCAGGATATTTTATTTATATGAATTAGGCTTATTGCTATAACATTCGTATGCCTTGCAACGTTTTTCATTAGGATTGTAATATGATTTTGACATTTATGAACTTTCATTATATCTTTGTCGAAATGATCAGTACTATAGATTCAAATTGTTGCTATTTATTCAACAGTAGTATTAAAATATTAAATATCATTATAAGTAAAGTATTTTTTGTTGCAATGCATTGAATGCGTATTATGACTTATTGATATGAAACCTGAAGAAACGGCATTAAGTTGTATTTAGAAGTGCAGATATAGGAGAGGAAAGTGCAAGAAAGGAGTTTGTGAACGCGTTTACGGGCTGATGATGTTGACGAAATGATGGCTGGGGGTGCAAATGCGGGCACAAGATTCATATCTCCACGACGTGTTTAAAAATAATTACAGTGGAAGATTCGGTGATAGTCACGGAACCTTTTCCTCCGCCTCAACCTTCGGCGCCGCTCTCTCTCTCTCTCTCTCTCTCTCTCTCTCTCTCTCTCTCTCTCTCTCTCGGTACTTCTGCTCTTACACAGTCTTCACGTACACATCTTTGCATGGATTTTAAGTGGAAGCCCTCATAGTTCGCTCAGCCAGCTGCACCATATAAAGCACGAGCACTTCTTTTCTCATTTCTCCCACACCAGGCTTTCCTTAGCCATGTACCATTTTCCTTTTTCACTTTCTTCGTCTTTCTTTTTGCTCAGATAATTTACCTGTCCCGACGAGAAACAAATTAGCTTCAAATAACCTACCGTGTCTATATTATTGTATCGTCAATTTTACATTTAAATTTCTGCATTAATATTTAAGTGTTTCATGAACATATTCAACTTTGAAATCCTGTCAAGTGTTTCATATTTCATGAAAGTAAAAATAATAATAATTAATCATTTTCATATAATTAATGTTTTTCAAATAATTTTCTATTTATACATTGGTATGACAGATTATTGTAATACATGTATGTGTGTATCGACTATTTATAAACTTTTTCATTGATTGACTTAAATTTTGATTTTGAATTTTAATTTGAAAAAATTGTCTTAAACATTATATAAAATGTAACTTGCCCTTCAAAATTAATATGTATATCAGTTTATCTTGATTTATTGTTTTATTGCGGCATCTTTAGTATTATTATTTCTCAGTAAATCTGTGTGTTTTGTAAAAAAGTTTGTATACATTTAATGTGTAACGTGTACGTATCTAATTTTCCATGAGATAATTGCACTGGAAAACTTTCTCACCCTTGACATTTATAGTACAACTACGCAGTAAAACTTTAATTGTTATAAGCATTTAATGATAAAAAAGTATATTAAGGTATGCAAAAATTAGATATATTAATACTTTTTACTGATTCTACTATAAGACTTTAAGAGATTAATAGTCTTCACAAGTATTAATGGTATTTCATTAGGATAGTTACATTATTTTTAAAATTTAATTAACTTAAAATTATTATACAATTGTAAATATGTTAAATTCTCTTAATAATATGAATTTCGACAAATACGGCGCAATATATCAATATTACAAAGATGAAGCACGAGAAAACATTTACTTAAATATAAAATTTATTCCAAGTTTAAGAAACTCGATACATAATCTTATACATTCCCAGTTACATTATAGCCGCGTTTATGTTTATTCAAATATACATTAGGTTTTCAATATTTTTGTTATTCTATTTTCATATCATCAATATAAATTTGATACACTATATCGTTATTTTTTTTTTTTTTTAAATCTGTTAGGCCATTAAATTTGTTTAAAAATCATTGTAAGGCATTTTTAAGTTGATCATTAGGTGTTTGACCGAACGCAAAGAAAACTCCTATTCTTTTAAAAATTCTCATAAAATTCAGAGAAATAAATAGGGTTAACTGGTTAGGTTGAGCATAAAATCATTATTATTATAATCCTTTTGTCACAGACTTTTGACCCTCGATATGTAAAGTATAAATCTTCGTTATCGTAAATTTTAATCTCTAATTACGGTGAGGCTGCGGACGTAATATGGATAGTATATAGAACATTGAAAATTTTCAAGAGCTAAACACTAATCACAGACCGCAAGATGTTTCCACAAAGGAAATTGTCTTGCCCGTGTAATTGTAATGTAATTTGGCTATGACAGGTGAAGCGGCAAAGTGATGAAGAGTACATTAACAAGCCAGGTCAAAGATTCCTAGGTTTTGTAGCCTAGCCATGCATACGCTTTAGGTCACCGAGGAGCGAGAAATTATTTAAAATGTAAAACACGCGAAAATAAAGATGCGACTCTGCAGAGGCGCGGCTTCATTATTTCTCCGGGTATAAACAAAACAAAGAGCATTTCTCCCTCTCCCTCTCTCTCTCTCTCTCTCTCTCTCTCTCTCTCTCTCTCTGTCTTTTGTATATGCGAGTGAGCGCGCGCGCGCACGCACATCCCCCCCCCTCTCTCTCTCTCCCACTCACTCCGACATTCTTCATCTTTTCATTTTTCCACTTTCTATCCCCTTTCCATCTGTCTCATTCTTCCCGTCTTCCGGTGGCAGCTCGAGTGGCCCTCAGCTTTCAACCACTCTATCACCGGCGTTTAAAGAAGTAAAGACTGAAGGCACCTACCCTCCTCATTCTCCTCCCTTCTTTCTCTTCGTCTCGCTGATGCTTCAGCGCTCCTTATTCTCTCCTCTCCTCTCCTCTCCGCGCCACGCCGCGCCGTATCACTTGATTTTTAAGGGCCACGCGACTTTCGTCCCACGCGCTCACGCGTTTGTGCATACGTATGTGGGCGAGGCCTCGAGGAGGCCGTCCGCCACTTCCCGTGTTCCTGGCGACGTGTAAGCGCGGCACACGGACGTGAGAATTGTGCTTTATTGTTCTCAAGTGTGAAACGCGATACGGAAATGAAGTGAGTTGGCGAGGCATGAGGCGTTGACGGCGCAGGAGCGAGTCCTGATTTATCTCTTCGTTATAATCGGCGAAACGCGCCGCTTCGATCCTCATCTATTAAAGTGGCGTGCGAATGAGCTGGTAAACACTGCAGCACTGCCGCAAACAAAATTCTCATCACTGCTCGTGTGCGATCGATTCGAATCCGCCCCTTAATTTTTGTGGCACAGTGGCTATTTTACCGAAAGTACTTTGAATTTAGATAATTGTATCTCACACTCCCTATTAAGTCTGATTAGATCAACAATCTTCGATTTATCGAACCTTTCTTTTCATTAACATTTTGAAATTCAGTTTTCCATTAATAGAATATTAGACGATTATTTTTATAAATTGCACGTAATGTTGAAACAAATCAGCGTTAAATGTGCTGAGCATACGATTAAAAGGGCTTTCTATTCAGGTTCCTACATTAACAATTCATAATTCCCTTTACTTTCACACTTTTTTCACATACAATCGTAATTTGTTTATTCCATGAAGTGTACATGAATTGAGTAACTCTTCTGATTAGAATTTTCAACTCAATTATGTAATGTAACATTCAAATAGTACACAATACTGTTTTATTTTAAAATTTTTTTATTTTAAATTAATTATCGCCTGAAGGGAATTTTTTTTTTTTTTTTTTTTTAATAATAACAAGTTCGTATAGTTTAGTAGTTGAGCATTTTTCAATAGAATCAATAAATTTTACGATTCATTTGATTTAGATAGTCGTAGTAATTATTTTTAATTCCTTACAAGTCAATCATATTTATACATATAATTATGAATAGCAACTTAAATATCAAATAGTTTAACATAATACTTAAACAAAATTCCTTTTAAATATGTACTGCTGGATTTTGAATTCAAAGAGTGGCATTCATCAAGCATCTATTTTATTCTAATAAATACCAAATCAATTTTAATCGATATCTCGAGTCTACGGACTTCCGGGCCTTTAGTACAATTTTTTAATATAAATTCTTATAACATTTATATACATTGAAAGCAACTATTATCTAATAAATTTCAATTTTTTAAAAACCCTATAGTTACTCTCGTATATTAAATCGTAGCGTTAATAACTCTGCTTTTTATCTAACTTGGCTGAGATTATTCATCCCAACACATACTTACGACCATATGTTCGCGTCAACATCGCAATGCTAAAAAATCATTAGAGATTGAAATTGAAATGCAATGATATGGACATAGTCGAGGGATTGTGCCTTTACATGAAATGGAAGTTTATAGAAAAGTCAGTAGTACGATAAAAATATATTACAGACTGTATTAAGAAATTTTGTTATAGACTATAATAAGCTCGTCATATGTTATTGTCTACATCAAGCGATGTAATATGAATTAAAGACAAGGACGCGTGTCTATTTAAGAAGCGGAAAAAGTTTAAGCAGCCATCAATGGTATTTCAAAACAAAAAAACTTTTCGTGTTTGTTATGTCATGGATATTGAGCTTTGGTAGGTATGCGAAGATAATTCCTCGGTAGCTGAAATATTATATAAAAGTAGACGAAAATTTTAAATCTCGTCGAATTGTTTAAAAATTCCGAAGTCTTTGAGTAGATATAAAATAGATATTATAAAGTATTTGAATGTCTGTAGAGCCACCAGTAATAAACTAAATGTACATAAAAGTAAAAGCGAATTGAGTACATGAAAGATTGCTACTATCAATACCAAGTAGATTGTATGTTATCTATTTTTATAGCATAAACTTTATGGAAACTTCCGTCGTTATAAAATCTAAATAAAGCTCAGGCTACATCCTAATGATATTATTTTCTTCAATACTGATAAAATACATTTAAGTATTGAAATATCGTAATAAGGAGATGTGACACATGATTGGCTGGTGGATGTCGAAGACATTCTAATAATATTCCATAAATTACCCTTTATCGGCATCCTACCAAGCCTAACAATTTTTTATTTTTCACCATGCATCAGGTTCGCAGATATTTTTTGTTGATTTTTTCTCTTCTACTAAAATTTTATTTTGCTATTGAAATTACTTAAATGTTGTTTCGTTAGACCATAAGTTGGAGAATATCTTTAGGCATTATCCTATCGACTTAGATATAGAGTTTCAATCAAAATTAAAAATCGCTAATTATTAGTAGTAGTAGTAATAATAAGAAGAAATTAAGAAATTGTAAATACTACAAAATAAGTATTTGTTATTTTGCAATTTTAAAGTATTGTCAATATTAAATGAACAAAGCTAATAATGAAATTATAGACGGGCCATAAGCGGCAATTTATTAATTTTACTCTTAATTAACCGGACGAATGAGTCATTCGGAATCACAAATTTACGGCATCTTCGATTCAAGGATTGTTAACTTAGTACGATTGCTGCCACCAGATGGCCATTATAACCTGCGAAAACTGAGGCTAGAAATCATCGTGTAATTTACGTGGCCGCAATGTTATTCGGCTTGGAGCCATCTGCCGTTGATATCGCAAAGTATCGATTAATACGGATAAATTGCACGAATGACGTTCGAGTTAATTTTGAAAATTCTCCATGACAGTATATAAAGTAATTAGTTCCTGAGTGCACGAAGCTTTTGTTAAACCAGGCAATTCCAAGACGGTGTTTGGAGTTTAGGAAATTGTAGTATTCTTTGATAGAATCTTATGAGATTTGAAGGAAATTATAACAAATGCGTGTAGTATATTATAGTGTTTGTTGATATATAGGATTAATTTGTAAACAAAAAATATCACGCTCTAGTTTAGTGATAGATTGATATACTTGGTTATGTCACCAGATTTCACTGTGTTTACGGATTAAGTAAGAGGAACGCGCAGAGTACCGTTGTACTCTACTGTGTAGAATTGAAAAAATTCGTCGGGTTAACCTTAGCGCGGCCTTAGTCCCATTGGCCTGCATTAACGCTTGGTGCTGAGGTAGTTGCATAACTATTTTATGCGTGTGTTTGACGTTTATGGGTTTGACGTACGTTGAATATTGTGCTCCGAAAGGGGTACCTTTGTTACCAACATTTCCTACGTTATAGAATGAATATCAAGGAAAAGGAGAAATATATAGAAGAATTTGATTTTCCATATTGCGATGAGTCTTCGAAGTATGAAAAGGTTGCAAAAATTGGACAGGGTACCTTCGGGTAAGCTTTATATAAATATTTTAAAAGTTCTATTATGGCACAGTGTAAAGTGTTTCTATTTTTATTCATGTGAGTGCATTTTATTATTGGTTAATCTAGGGAAGTATTCAAGGCCAGAGATAGAACTAATAACAAAAGGTTCGTAGCTATGAAAAAAGTTCTCATGGACAATGAGAAAGAAGGTGTAAGTGTTTATTTATAAAGCGGTTCTAATGCTAATTTCAATATAAATTAATGGCGTTTGTATTTTTACAGTTTCCAATAACAGCGTTGCGTGAAATTAGAATATTACAACTTTTACAAAATGAAAATATTGTTAATTTAATAGAGATCTGCAGAACAAAGGGTATTTCATGAGTTTAGATATAGCTAATCTAGTCTAATATCTGGAAATTGTCATTGATAACGTTCTGCCTTTCTATTTACAGCGAATCAATATAATAGGTATCGTTCGACGTTCTATTTGGTATTTGACTTTTGCGAGCACGATCTTGCCGGTCTATTGTCAAATGTGAATGTAAAATTTAGTTTAGGAGAAATCAAAAAAGTAATGCAACAACTATTGAATGGACTGTATTATATTCACAGTAATAAGGTCAGTATACTAATGATATTATGTTTAAATATGAATTGTCTGATTAATAGTCTAGTATATGTTTTAGATTTTGCATAGGGATATGAAAGCAGCAAATGTACTGATAACGAAAAATGGTATATTAAAGCTTGCGGATTTTGGTCTTGCAAGAGCATTTAGTGCAAATAAAAATGGCCAAGCTAATCGTTACACAAATCGAGTAGTAACTCTATGGTACAGGCCGCCAGAGTTACTATTAGGTGATAGAAATTATGGACCGCCGGTTGATTTATGGGGTGCTGGCTGTATTATGGCTGAAATGTGGACAAGGTATGTAAAATTAAGTAATTTTCATCTTTACATTAATTTCTTTTATAACAAACAGTGATTACAAAATATGGCAATGCCTAGGTCCCCAATTATGCAAGGGAATACGGAACAGCAACAACTCACATTAATATCGCAGCTGTGTGGTTCTCTTACCCCTGATGTTTGGCCAGGCGTAGAATCCCTAGAACTATTTAATAAAATGGAACTAATCCAAGGACAAAAACGAAAGGTATGGGACAATATCAATTTTTGCTCCGCCATTTTGTCATCGACATCCGATAGCAATCGTTTCTACGTGTTCTAGGTGAAAGACAGACTTAGGCCTTATGTTAAGGATCAATATGCTTGTGACTTGTTAGACAAGTTACTGATTCTTGATCCGAGCAAAAGGTTTGATTCAGACTCTGCATTGAATCATGATTTCTTTTGGACCGATCCAATGCCCTGTGATCTCAGTAAAATGTTAGCCCAACATTCGCAAAGTATGTTTGAATACTTAGCCCCACCAAGAAGGCCAGGGCACATGCGACATCCTCATCATCAAGTACCTGGTGGACAAGCAAAGCCAAGTTCTAGTATGGCAGATACTAGTTATCAAGATCGAGTTTTCTAGCACAATCATTGTAATAGCCAACGAACTCATACTACGTTCAAGAGTGTCTACAATAATCGAATAAGATTAAAACTCAATTAATTTATCTGTGCGATAAAGTGAATCGATTTTTTTATTTATAAAATATACTTTTGTAATTAAAATGTTTACCATTTTATAAGTTTTCCAATGAATAATTATTTTATGTCTACTGGACAACTATTCAGTGCATTATACAAAGACTACAATAGTCAAAATATTTAAGTTAAATTATGTGTATAGTATGAACAATACATTTTTATACAATAAATTGTTGATAATAAAATTCTATATAAAACAATTTTATTTATCTAAAACCAGACATTTTTTCGAGCACTAGATAAGCCTATTGAAATTAGGCCATTTAAAAGGGATTATAAAGATTATATAATGAGGATTATAGAAAAATATTTGTAAAACGATTTATTATATCACACTATTTTTCTAAATAAAGTTAGACAAAAATAATGTTGATATCCCCTTATATATCTAATTTATATTATTAAACTTCGCTGCTGTAATTCATTATGTATATGCTATTGATCTTTCAAAGGAACTGATAATTAATATTCATAATGCATTTTTATTCTGTAGAATTAATATAAAAGTTAATTTCATTATGTTCATATATGCACATGCATACGTGGGTATTTCAATTTTTAATTATGTATAAACATTGTATTAGAAATTCGAAACATTTAATTGTTATAATTTATTTTCTTAATCTAACACGTTCATAATAATTCTATTATAATTTTATAAAAAACAGTTGCATAGTTTAAAAATTATTTATTAATCATAAATTTCATTTATTCGATGGGGAACAATATTTGGAAACAATTGAAACGAGAATAAGTCTTTTGTGATTAGATTTTGTATGAATAAGTAATATTCTTTGGTTAAATAAATTATAAAGTTGTGATTCAAGAAAAAAAAAAAAAAAATTGACAATATGATATTGAGTTTAATGAAAGGCAAAATTAATATATGTCTATGGGCTTCTTATACATAAATTATTCATTTATTTATAAAATTTCAGTACAATCGAAGATTATTTATTATCAGAGAAGAATAAAGAAATAATGAAACTCGGTTAGTACTCAGTTTTTTTTTTATTTTAAATTTAATTGATAGTACTATTTTCGAGATAATTGAAGGCTAAATTTTACGAAATCTTTTCTCATAATTGCAATAATGACGATATTGTGAAAAAAGTAGAAAAAACAATGATTGCTTCATTTAATTAGATATTAATAATTATATATTAATATAGTTTTTGAAATATTCTTTTCAATATCATTACGATATAATCGCAAGTGTCTCATTTACTTTCTACAAATAAAGTGAAATAATAAAATTTTTTTTAATCATTGGACTATATAAATTATTGTAGTAATTAGAAAATCTGCACATTAACGATCAAATCGTAAATATAAAATTAAACTGAATTCTTCACTATATTTCATAGAAATTCTTATAGAAATCATTAGCTTCAACATTTAATAATGTATATTCCTAATGAGTTAATAACAGTTTATTAATCACTAAAAGCCTTAATTACAAATGGACAATATATTCGTATATAACGTTTATATTAAACATTATTTAATCATTATAAATAGAAGTAAGAATTATTACTAAAAACATTAATGTATATTATATCCATTCTATATGTTTTTACAGGATTAACAACAATTGTAGGAAAAAACTTGGAACTTCATTTCTAATAACTTGTAGATATCTTGTAGAAAGAAGAAAAGCTACGATATTTATTACCTTATTGTTACGTACAATAAATAAACAATTTACTTTTGTCTTATATTATTCTATTATTTGTCGTTTAATTCGGCCATTTGTATTTTGTAATTTTATTCGAGAAAATAGTTACTTTTTGCCCCTTTATAAACGTTCAAGTATAAAGTTTTTGACATTGGGAATGAACTTTTACTCTCATCTGAATATTAATGGCTTAAACATTTTCTCGCTTTCAAAGATTTTTGTTTTAACTTTTAATTATTGAGTTAATCATGTACATGTTATTTACGAATGTGAGGTAGCGCATCAAGTTAAAATCCTTATTGTAAGCTTCAAATTGTTTATAATTTTTGCCTTTACCTAAGATTGTTTTTTCAGTACAGTTTTAGTTATTGTAATAATACGGAATCGATAAAGTTCAACGGATTACTCGTATTGCTGATGTATGATTGATTTGAGAATCGAAAAAATTTTCCGTAATAGTAAATGTTATTTTATAAAATAAATGAATTTTATGATTATCATATTTTAAATTGCTAATTGCGAATGAACATATTAATTGGCTGTTTAAGCATTTAAGTTTTTAAATATATTCAATAATTTATGGTTGTATAAAATTTTTTTTTTTTTTTTGTGGAATCAATGAATCACTTTACAATATAATAATGATATTGTTTTTTTCTTTTTTAAGTTTTCCCACTTAAATAGTACTATGATTTCTAAGGTCCCTTGAAAAAATTTCTCCGAACAATTAAATTATTATGGATCTTATTCCATATTCCTGCCGAGTTACCATCATAAAAATTCTCTCTCTCTCTCTCTCTCTCTCTATCTATCTATCTATCTATCTATCTATCTATCTATCTATCTATCTTTCTTTATATCTTTTGTTTGTTAATGAGACGTCAATTATATATGATGAGATGAGGAATTTTCATAAGAAATAAAAATATAAAATCCTTTTGTGTTAAGCGTTATTGTCATTTGTTCGTTAAGTAAAGAAAGCTTGGGAAATTTGTTATTTAATGTGTTATTGATTAAATAGTAAACTCAATAAGTCAAAATAGAAAATATTACTTACAAGTATTAATTAGAGCAAAGCAATGGTTAAATTATTTATATTTTTATATTATGATAATCTATATAATTTTCATTCCAATTTTATTTTAATACAAAAAGACCTTTCTTTTGACCTAAAGACCTAATCTTTTCAATACCGGTACCTATTTCTCGAAATACAATGAAATTCCATGAATTACCAATTGCCAAGAAAATACCATAAGCAGTCGAATGAATCTAGCGTTTGATTTTTAAAAAGAAAAATATTTGTAAATCTTGTTTTCGGAAATCCGGAAGGAGTATGCCAAACACATTCTAAGTTACTAATTATGTATTGAAGCATATTTTAACAAATTCAATTATAATCAATTTTATAAAGTATTTTTTTTTTTTTTTTTTTTTTTTTTTTTTTTTTTTTTTTTTTGAAATCAATTTTAATTGAAACATACATCATATCTTTGTATTTATAGCCAATATTTTTCGATGATTTACCAAATGTCAATAAAGTTTCAGGACATTGATGAATTTAATCAATAGAAATTTAATTTATGGCATATGTTAGTTGCCTACATATTTTTATACATATTAGTCAATTATTTATGGATTTACTCGTATAATGATGCGTCGCAATGAGGTATTTTCTTTACTTTTCTTCGCGATATAATTAAAGCAAATTGCCCACTGACAAGAAAATTTCGACTGGCCTGTCATTTTATGAATATACTTGAAAATCTCAGACTGATGTTCTCAAAGATACTAGAAGATTTTCAAATATGAAATCTACATTTGCTGATTATATCAAATTTATTACTTATACTATCGATTATATAATCTTGAATGTGCGATGAATGTGAGTTTATTTTCCGGTAGATTTACATTTTTTACGTCAAGATTTACAATGAAAATAGGTACATAGGTTTAAAGATAAATGTCGACAATTTGAAATGTTTTATTAAAATCACCGGCTATCGTGATACGCCATGTTATGTCTCTTTCTACATATTTCAATGTATAATAATGCATATGGAAAGCTTATATAGATAGGGTTGTAAATTTATTTGTAAGAACATATGTTCAATTATTATTGATAATGTCTTTTATCCAGTTTATATAAGATGATACTTTGGTGTACACCGAGGGAGTACAACCGGAACATGGAACGGTACCCCAAGAAGTTATTCCAATAACTTGATTATTGGCTATTAATGGTCCGCCGGAATCACCCTGAAAAATAATGTTTCAGAACTAATTATTTCAAACAAATAATTTATATTATGCCAGTAATTGCATCAAAATCAATATCTATCTTTAATGTTTTACGCACGTGCCCGTATACATGCAAAATGAATGGATGTGCTAGCTGTATGTGTGTGTACGCGTGTCTTTTAAAATTCGTAAAATTAGACAGATTTTTAACAGTTCGGTAGAAATATTTTTTGTATACATTTATACATATATGTACAAAAATAAAATAAAACTTTCAACATTGTTAATTACAAAGAAATAATGATGCTCGTAAAATTTCATAACAAGATAGATTGTAATAGAAAATGATAATTTACCCTACAGCACAATGTATCCGAGATGAAAATTTATAAAAACTGTATCCTATCAAAAAATAAATTTTGAATAGCTCATTTAATTGAAATTAATTCAATTAAAATAAATTAACATATATATATATATTGCTCAAGAGATCAGCATCAAGAGAGAGAGAGAGAGAGAGAGAGAGAGAGTGAGAGAGAGAGAGAGAGCTATATCACTATGAAAAAATATCCAATACTTTCAAGCAATAATTAAATACGTGAAAAAGTTTAAGCGCTCTAGTTATCTCTAAGTAACAAACAAAAAAATAAAAAAAAACAACAAAAAGGCAATCTTTTGAAATGCCAAGCATACACAAACGGAAAGGTAATCGCAACAGTCTTAAGGCCAGCTGCGACGCGTACCTCCTCCACGTCCTATTTTCCGTTAGCATTGGAACTTATCCGGTTGATTCTACTCAATGGTAATTAATTTCTAAAGCCCTTTGGATTTCCATGTCACGTGCAACGCCTAGACCAGTACCCGGACTCCAAAAGCCCCAATTATCAGCGCGCGATCCCATTGTGCCAATCTTAAATCCCTCGGCGACGCAATTCGACGCGAGGGACTTACGTTACAGGAGGACAGGAGTCCGCGTCCCGGTCCCGTGCAGATGTTGTCAGCGCTGAGCTCGAACGGCGAGTTCGGATCGACGACCGTGAGCATCCTCCTACACTGCTGGAGGTCGATCAGGGGCATCCGGGCGGTCTGCAAGTAACTGGGTAGGATCCGCTTCTTCGTTCTGGAAATTGAGCCCCAGCCGGACAGAACGGCGCTTTCTGATGGCTCGCTGCCTTCGGATGGCAACTCGATTTCACGTACATACTCGTTGAACCTCAAAGGACTCGCGAGCTCCAGCAAGGCTATGTCGTACGGTTTCACGGGCCTGTTGGCAATTTGCCGATTATGCGCTTTTATCCTCGGAGTTTGCCGAGCTTCTCGGGCCTTTTGTGTCAAATGTTTTATGAAAACGGGGGTTGGCTGGGACACGTAGTTATTTATTGTTTGACTGGACTATGTGTAAGAAGGGGTTGGCATTTCACGAATACGAAGCGCTCGCGATATGAGTTTGAAAGCGTACATTGCTAAACACGCGTCATGGAGGATTTTCTTTATAATCTCTTCGTCCCGACATCTTGTCAATATCGATCTATCGTTAATTCGAGTTAATTGAAAATTCGTCGGTCTATTTAATTTTACATTTGCATTTAAGTGGCTCGAATTTCAGAATGAAAAACCTATTCCCATAATACGGCACTCCAATATAATTTAATAATCAAAATTGCATTTATCCAAAGTTTTACTTACTTAATATTGGCTCGAAACTACAATCCCTGATCTATCATATTTACAGGGTACACTATTGAAAACTAAGTACCATTGATACCGATCCTTGTTACCTTTTTTTAATTTCAACTTATCCTAATCGTTTGATGGTAGTTGAAACTTTAAAAATGCCATAATGGCGCTTTGTATCTATCGAATAGCTCGAGAACTTTTGCAAAAAAAAAAAAAAAAAAAAATGTATTTAAATTAGCAATATGGTTTGCCACGATTAACATTAATTAATTATAAATTACAGATATACGACATGAGAAACTTTTACCCCGAATAAAATTCATGCACAAACATATTTTCTACACGTCGTGTTTGCTCGGTAACTTCGGATTCCTTGATGTTGTACTTTCCTGCTTTTACCACAATATTATTATCGATTGCGCAATGAGCAGCTGTTAAAATCCACTTCCTTCCAATAATAGCTCCACCGCAAATGTGCCTTGATCGAATTTGCAAGGACACTTGATGGGGAAATTCACCTGCGTGGGCTGCTCTGCCCCCGACAATTCGGTTTACCGATTCCTTATCTTCATTTGTTTGACCTAATTGTGAAAATCATATACGTTATAGCAATTTATTATGTGAAGCTCGAATTTCACGTATACCTACTTACCTTCAATTGTAAATATTTTATTATCATTATTATTACATTAACGAATTAAAGTATTATTAAGTTTACTCATCCATGCTATGTCTATGTATATATATATATATATATATATATATATATTTGTTTTTGTTTTTTGTTTGTTTTATATATAGATTAACTGTTGGAAACTACCGCTACTTTCATTACTTTTTGCCTAATAATTGAAGTAAAGAATATCTTTATTAATCATTTACTTGACTAAACGATAGATCATATATAATTTCTTAGCTATTGCAATTATTAATCCAGTCTACTAATCAATATTTAATTTTTATTCGTTTAATCAATCACAAGCAAGGAAATAATTGTTAAAATATTTTCAATAGTTAATGCTAATAATTAATATGACACGCTTAACGTGCTACATTTACAATTTCTCATCAAAATTATTTCATATTAAGACATTAAGATATTAGTTAATTAATGCTAATTGATTAATCAATGTAATATATCTTCTCACCCTCTATCAATATGCTTTACAATAATTATGATAATAAATTATTTAATGAATAATTTTCTCGTGCCTTTATTTGGTATCAATTGTAAATTTGACATTCATAACGACAATGACAATTATAATTGTACCATAAATAATAAATATAATTTAACACGGTGAAAGTTTTTTTAAATCCTCCTCTTAATTACTATTTACTATTTAAAATTCAAATAATATAGAAACATAATAAAATATATTTGTAAATATGTTTAATTCTTAGTAATTAATTATAACACATAATATTTTGAACACAAAAATTCGAATAAAATTAATAGTTAATTCATTTATCCATTCTTATTTAATGAATATTAAATAATGATGACATAAATTTTTATACACTATGCGTACAGTAATTATTGAATATTTTTATTTCACTGATTGATTACATACCGTTCAAACATTTCAGAAAATTATAAAATAAAATGACCAACAGAGTAACTTTTGATGAAAATAGATGCGAAAATTTCATCTTCCTTAATTTGTGTTCTAAAATTGGTGTATATTAATCAAATATAATGTACAGTCGCCGTTTATGCCTTTACAAACAAATAAACAACACTCAACTATATCACTTGTGCATCCACTCTTCGCTAAGATCTGATACGCAAATACCGTAATTCTTTGATTGGTCCGAAAAATTTTCTTGCATTAGATGGAGTTGCGTAGTATAAAATAACTTATACTTACGCGAAGGACAACGGATATAACAATTAACAGTCGTTCGATGTAAGAGTTCAACAAATTTTTTTATATACCCTATCCTGAATTAATGGAAACTTTGTTTTTTTTTTTTTTTTTTTTTTTGGTTTATTACACGCGACAAAACATTGAAAATATGCAAAACATAAAAAGTTTCTTTTCTCAGTATATGATAAGGTGAGCAATATTTTTGAAGTAGTTTGCCACTTGATTAGTTATCAAATCATTGCAATAAAAATGAGTTTTATTATGAAATGTATTTCATTATTGCTTAACCATAGTTTTTTCAAAACTTATGCAATTTACGTATCTCATTCTAGTACATAGCAATTATAATATTAAGGGGGTAAGCAATAGCGACAGGAATTGTGCCATTTACTGTTAAGGATCGTTCGATAATAATCACATCCTTTAGAAAGTAATTCAAAATTTGCAATAATATTTTATATAAATTTTTTATACTGTGAATGACATATAGCATATTGTGTAGAATATATTTTTACTAAATTATATTAATTTGCGAGTAGAAATTAATTTAAAATTGTGGAAATGGTAAGTTGAATATAGTTGTATTCATTTGATAAATGTACTCTATAGATAATTCGATTATTCAAAAAAATTTTAACTTATATTTAAGGATGAATTTTCTAATTTTTTTTTTTTTTTTTTCTTTTTTAGATTAATGTGATTTAATAAATTCATGAATAATAACGATACAATTCCATATTATTAACTTCAATTTTATTTTAATAATAAAATATACAAATGCAAATTTTCGTCGCATATACATAATATGATAATATACAACTGGTTTTGCAATTATTAAAAGAAGTCCGCTGTTATGTGTAAATTAGCATGAATACATCGATTTAAAAGATATTGTTTTTTTTATTTATTGTTGTAAACACTAAATATATAAATATTAATAGTTATTAATATTTCATAATTCGACAAAAAAAAAAGTAATAACAATAATATAATAGTTAATTATTAATTATTGATTGTTTTAAATAATAAATATTTATTCATGGACCATTGACTATTTTTTTCATTTTATGCGAGTAAATGTATTTTATTACCTTGAATAAGACAATACTATTTTTATATATTGTAGAAATAAAATGAAAAGTGCTTTTAAAAATTTAGAGAAATAATTAAATTAATTACAAAGTGTTGGGAATAATAATATTAAATAAATTTATATTGTCTACTGGATATGATGTTGGATAGTAAATATTATATGACATTAATTATTGATATTTACACAAACATATTAAAAGATATATGTAATATGATAAAAAAAAAA
Source organism: Ceratosolen solmsi marchali (assembly GCF_000503995.2). Lineage (NCBI taxonomy): Eukaryota > Metazoa > Arthropoda > Insecta > Hymenoptera > Agaonidae > Ceratosolen > Ceratosolen solmsi. The sequence goes on from NW_011948428.1 coordinate 3,105,301, forward strand.
AAAAAAAAAAAAAAAAAAAAAAAAAAAAAGGAAAAATAGAGGTAAAAACCATCGAATCAAAATGTTATTACTATCAATACATATTCATAATTAATGCAAAAATTGCTATTCAGCTCAATTTAACGAATTAAATTATTAATAACTTTAATTGATATATAGTTAGGAGAATGTCGTTATTATATTACTTTAAAATATTAATAGAAATTTTTCTTTAAACATTATATAATTATTATTATTACGATGTCAGAAAGCAAGAAATATATATATATATAAAAAAAAAAAAAAAAAAGAGATTCTTGTAAAATAAATAATTTTTCATCATCTTTCTTACGAATTATATTCCAAGAAGCTAAAATTTTATAGATAATATTACATTCTAGTTAACAAAAATACTAGAATCAATAAAATTAATACTATCAACGTAAATCTAGAGTAAGAACATCAAAGTAAAATATTTTGATTTTTTGTACTCATAAATTTGTGCAACATCGAAAAACTTAATTAATTACCACTAGATTTATTTAATAAAAACACTTTAAATAGAACAAAATAAATACATCGTATTTTGATCAGAAAAGGAGATTCTAAGCTTGATTTTTCATAAGTACTTTTAAACTAATAAAATCGTGAATTATTCAATAATAAATTGGTTTTATTTTTGAAAAATCCAAAATTACGTATCATGGGTACAAGATTAATCTAATAATATACAAAGTTTAAATTTATTATTTATTCGGCACTTTGTAAGCAATTCAATAAAAACTATCCAAAATCTTTTACTTTCTCAAATCATATCCGAATAGATCATCAGCTATTTTATAAATAACTTTGTACAGTTCTAAATTTATTCGCTACGCAAATTATAATGATCGATCGTAATTAAGTATAAATTACCTAGCCATGAGAAAGTACCGACAGTCAACTTACTACACGCGTACCTACTAAGTAAGGCACCCTGGAATAAATAATTTAGTAAGATCAAGTAAATATCTCTTATGGCAGAATTAAGTTAACGTCATTTTAATTTAGCAGTCATAGTGATAGTACAGCGAAGAAATAGAAAAAAAAAAATACTTTCTATACTCATCTTACAGCTATACTACAATTCATTGTATAACTATATCAGTACGTTTAAGATACATTCACTTGAATCCAGCTAAACTTTATTCAATGCGTGTTGGGACTTCGAAACCTAAATGCACAATTCTATTCTCTAAGGGGCAGTAAATTGGGCCGACACGTGACATTGCTGCATCTAGTAAGTTCGCTCGTGGAACTCGCTGTCGACAAGTTTACTGACGCTTGGTCTTGGCACCTGGTGCGCCGACTGGCTGGGTAGCGGCTGCTGTTGCTGATGATGCTGCTGCTGTTGCTGTTGCTGTTGCTGTTGCTGCTGCTGCTGCTGCTGCTGGAAGTGCCGCATAACGTGACCGGAGCGCCGATGCGGCGTCAGAAATTCAAACATGCTCTGATTGTGTTGGGCAAGCATTTTGGTTAGATCGCAAGGCATCGGATCGGTCCAAAAAAAGTCATGGTTCAAGGCGGCGTCGGAGTCGATGCGCTTGCTAGGGTCGAGAGTCAGTAATTTGTCCAGCAGATCGCACGCATACGGATCCTTTATGTACGGTTTCAGTCGCTCGATTACCTATATTAATATGAACACAAAATATATTGTTTCTATTTATTAATTATAATTCATTGTTATACTCGAGATTATGCCTTAAATCACATGGTTATTATAATAGAACGTAACGTTGGCATTTCTCCTATCACACGCTCAACGCTACATTCTACGGTCTAATTTCTTTAATAATGTACTGTATAATTTACTCATACATTCTTTATTACATGTATAATGACTTTTTTAACATATAAGTTATAATGACAAATTGTCATACAAAACGTACTTTTCTTTTTTGATGTTTAACCAACTCCACCTTATTGAACATTTCTAATGATTCAACACCAGGCCATACTTCAGGTGTTATAGAGCCGCAAAGCTGCGAAATGAGCGTCAATTGCATTTGTTCTGTACTGCCTTGCATAATTGGTGATCTATAATATAATATACTTTTTCAACAAAAATGTATAATAACGTAAATGTATAGAATC